>NC_047084.1:446143330-446460518 GCF_902459505.1 Geotrypetes seraphini | reverse complement strand
CCAGAGTGCTGGGGCTGTAGCGCTAAACCAGGGGTAGGGAACTCTGGTCCTCGAGAGCTGTATTCCAGTCGGGTTTTTAGGATTTCCCCAATGAATATGCATGAGATCTATTTGCATGCACTGCTTTCAATGCATATTCATTGGGGAAATCCTGAAAACCCGACTGGAATACGGCTCTTGAGGACCGGAGGTTCCCTACCCCTGGGGTTAGTGTCACTGAAAATAACTGTTTAGCACCGAACTGCAAACCAGCTATTTTGAAGGATTCCAGAGGCTAAGTTGGCACTTAGGCCCGGAATCTGTAACCGATTCCATGGTCAGTGGCTGCCTTAAAAGCCACCACCGATTGCATGTCAATCGCATGATGGCGCTGTGTACAGAATCGCACTTCTGGCAAAGGGAGGCGTCAGGAATGTAGGCCTGGGTTTTCCTGGCCTACATTTCCAGCACCTATCTATGATGTGAATTGCACCTCTGTAGGCGCTTTAGGCCACTGAACACCACTTCCGGTGTTAGCCACACTCTTCCGGGTGTTAGCCAACAGTGGCATTAGACAGCCTAAAGTGTCTATGGAGGCATTGAAACTCAGTTAAAAAATGTCATTTCAATGGCATTTTTTTTTTTTACCGAGTTAGGGTGCCAACCAGCGCCTAAACAAATGGTACAGTTTAGAAAATCCCCCCTTAGTTTATTAAGTGCTATTTAGAACTTAACCAACTAGCTTAACTGCAAAAACAGGGCCTCATAAAAGCCAGTCCTATCTTTATGTGGTAACCCATAGCTGGTTAAATACTGAATATTACTTAACCAGCTATGTGTTAGCTGGCTCTGGAAGCCTGGAAATTCAATGCCCTCTAGACAAAGCCTAGCATTGAATTTCTAGGTATAATGCCCGCAGCAGTCAGCAAAAAGCCGATTGCTGCTGTCTGAATATCAGATCCTAAATTTAAAGCAAGTAGAATAATTGTTTTTTCAGTCAATGCATAATTAAGCTTTGGAGTTCATTGCTGCAGGATATGGTAAAAGCAGCTAGCATAGCTGGGTGTAAAAAGAATTTCATATACAAAACACAGCTCTCAGACTGATCTACTCGCTAAGGAAATTTGACCTCATCATCAATGCCTACCTAGACTCACAATAGCTACCTATACAAGCACGAATCCAATTCAAATTATACTGTATATTTTTCAAAACAATAAATGGCACTGTCCCTACTTACCTAAACACCTGCCTAAATCATAACCTTTCTACCAGACAAAAGAGAACTCAGTCCCTATTTACCTTCCCCCCATTCAAAAGGTACTCAGCGCAAGAAGATGTTTGACAACCTACTAGCCAACGCAAGCAGCGAAACTTGACCACACCATCTCCAACTTACTGACAACAACGAATGACATCAAATCATTCCAGAAAAAAAATCAAAACCCTGCTCTTCAAAAAATTTATACAGCTCTCCTAACTCCTCCCCTTATCCCCCCCCTTATAATTCCCCCCCCCTTATAATTCCCACCCCCCAAAGCCTCTTCTATTCTGCAATTTCTTTATCTCCAAAGACTCAACCATGTAAACAACTCCTCAAATTGTAAATCTCCTGGAAATGTAACCAACTCCCTAAACTTAATTCCCCTGGAAATGTCGTGTTATCTTTTTGTAATCCAAATCTCCTAAATTGTATTTTTCCTGGAAATGTCCAGTTAGTCTCTTTTGTAATCCGCCTAGAACTGCAAGGTACGAGCGGAATAGAAGTCATTAATGTAATATAATATTCTTGGAGGAAAAGTCTGTAAACCATTATTAAGGTAGACATGGGGAAAGCCAATGCTTATCCTGGAGGTAAACAGCATGGAACCTTGCTACTTTTTGGGATCTTGTAAATTGGGTTGGCCACTGTTGGGGGGGAGGAGAGGGGGGCCTCATGCGCACATGAGGTTTTTAGTGTTGGTCAGCACACTGAATGCTCTGTGCTGCTCCGATAGTCATAGAGTTCCTATGAGCATCAGAGCAGTGCAACACATTCAGCGCACTGGCCAGCACTAAAAATCTCATGTGCGCTTTTGTAAAAAGGGGGGCAGGGGTGGGGAAATTACAGGGTTGAATGGACCTTTAGTCTGACCCAGTAAGGCAACTCTTATGTTCTTAGAGAAAGACAGAGGACTAGATTCTATAGATGGTGCTTAAATTAGATGCCCCCCCCACCTCCCCAAATTAAACACCAAGTGCAGATCTATAAATTCCACTTTGAGTTGGGCGCTGATTATAGAATAGCACTTACATCCGAGTTTTACTTCCATTGAAAGCAATGGAAGTAAAACCTGGATATTGCAATCCATCCTCTTTTTTTCTGGAGCCTACCCAGGATCTCAGCCCGCTGCACTGACCAATAGGCTATTGCTCCACTCACTTAGTAAAAAGAGCCCTTTTATACCGATTGTCCAACTTAGGCAACTTACTAGGAAGTCTTTTATTTCCCCTCTTTCTTATATCCTGAAGTTCTGTCAATGCAAAGATCAAATACCCTCTGAACACTGTGTTGGCAGAATCCCACATGAGTCCAGGGGTAGCTCCCCTCTTCTTTGAGATTCAGGGCTCCTTTCACAAAGGTGTGCTAGGGCCTTAACATGCGCAATAGTGCACGTTAAATTCCCGAGCGCGCTAGCCACTACCGCCTCCTTTTTAGGAGGCGGTAGATTTTTGGCTACCCTGCGTGGTAATTTTGTGCGTGCACTTAAAAACCCTAGCGCACCTTCATAAAAAGGAGCCCTCAGTTTCTTTCCTTTGTGTTTCTCTTAGAAGGCAATCATTTAAACATTTAGAGGTCTTTTTATTAAGGCGTGCTAAGCGATTTAGCGCGCACTAAATGCTAAGGCATACATTATATTCTATGGGCACTGTAGCATTTAGCGTATTCTAATCTTTAGTGCACACTAAATTGGTTAACGCACCTTAATAAAAAGGACCCCTTGGTCAAGCAAGTGTTTATAAAAGATAGAGATTGGGGCATGGCCAGACCATACGACACCACACCCTCTTATAATTTTGCTTGCACTACCTATCTACTACAGAAGATACAATCAGCTCGAGGGGGGGGGGGGGGGGAGGATAGTATGAATGGGTACATGCCATACACTGTCAAAGATCTGTAGAGAGCCAGCTTGTGCATTCTTTAGCATGCATGTGATTCCATAGCGCGCCTTAAAAATTGTGGTACAGTAAAACCTTGGATTGCAAGCAACTTGGTTTGCAAGTGTTTTGCATGACAAGCAAAACATTTTATTAATTTTAACTTGATAAACAAGCAAGGTCTTGCAATACAAGTACATACAGTATACACGCATCACGTCACCACAACTGAGCCGACATTTCTTTTCTCTCCAACGCTGCAGGAGTGTAGTGACTGTTCTAAACAAGCGAGGTCTTGCAATACAAGGGCATATAGTATTTTGTATTAAATGATTTGGTTTGTGGAACGAATCGTCTGAGTTTCCATTACACTTCCCCCTACGAATCTGCGGTTTCAGCATCCACTGATTTGGTTATTTGCGATTTTTAAACAAACACACATTTTAGTTTTTCAGGCTATTTTAAGCTCTGTAAGCCCCCCTTAAGCCTTACCTGGTGGTCTAACGGGTTTTTGGGGCAGGAGCGATCTTCCCACGCTCCTGCCCTGTGCACATCACTCATAGGAAATGGCTGCCTTGAGCTTCCGTTGTAGTCTCGAGACTACAGGAGCTCAAGGCAGCCATTTCCTATGAGTGATGTGCACGGGGCAGGAGCGTGGGAAGATCGCTCCTGCCCCAAAAACCCGCTAGACTACCAGCTAAGGCTTAAGGGGAGGCTTACAGGGCTTAAAATAGCCAGGGGGAAGCAGGGGTTAGGCACAGAACCGGCCCGAATATTATTCGCAGGCCAGCTCTGCCCCTAATCCCCGTGGATACGGAGGGAGAAATGTATTTCTTATGAGGAAATTTGCTTTGAAATGAGTGTTTTAGATTACAAGCATGGTTTCGGAACGAATTATGCTTGCAAACCAAGGTTTTACTGTACATGCAAAATTGATTTAGTTTCAAATTTATTTTATTACAATCAATATTTGAAATAAATTGGAAACCAGAAAATAAGGTAAAAATTCTGAAAAATCGAAACGTGCATGTACTGTACTTAAGTGGGGAGGATGCCATCCCTGTGTAATTAGTTTTCTTTCCTGTGTGTATAATTGGCAGCCTGTCCCCAAAAGGGAGGGGAGTATCTATAACCCACTGCGTGGCATCTGATTCTTCAAAAGATCTGTATACTGGAAGGAGGTACTGGAAGGGTGGAGGTACTGATGTAATGAAGTAGCATAAAAGCCCCAGAGGGGAGTGGGGTAGTGACTTTCTGGCAGCTGCAACTCAGCTGAGAGGGATACCAGGACCTAAGCCAAGGGAGGGGATGCCTGAAACCTTCAGTGAGGAGGGCGTTTCAAGTTTATTAATTTCTTATTAAACTGCATATCAGGGGCACCAGCTAAGTGGTTTACAATACTAAAATTGAGATAGAAAAGACCGAAAATAAAATAAAAAGGCTATATCTCCAATAAAGAAGTTAAAATAGTAGAAAAAAAAGCACATGTCTCAATGTAATTACATGCCAGCACAATACATAAGCAGTTTCTCTTCGTAGAATGTTAGGAATGGAAAACAAAGGATAATGTTATAATGCCTTTGTATCACTCTATGGTAAGACTTCACCTCAAATACTGTGTGCAATTCTGGTCACTGCGTCTCAAACAAGATATAGCAGAACTAGAAAACATACAGCAAGCAACTAGGGTTCTTCTCCCTAGAGAAGAAATAGCTCAGGGAAGATATTAGATAACTCTTTCAAAGAAAAAAAAAATACTAGGGAACATTTGATAAAGCTACTAAATAGTAGATTTAAAACAACATGGAGACAACAATGGAGACAGCATTTCTTCACTCAACAAATCTGGAAGTCTTTGGCAGAGAATGTGGTGAAAGCAATCAGTATGGCAGGGTTTAAAAAAGGCTTAGATAGTTTCCTAAAATAAGTCCATAAGCCATTATTCAAGATGGAACTTGGGAAAATCCACAGCTTTTTTAAATTTATGTTTGTTAAAATTTGACCGTACTTTGTTTCAGCATCAGCACGGTTTACAAATATTAAAAGGAAAAAACACTCCATTAAAAACAAAGGGCTCCTTTTACTAAGGTACGCTAGCGTTTTTAGCACACACAGGATATTACTATGCGCTACGTGGCTAGAACTAATGCCAGCACAATGCTGGTATTAAGGTCTAGCGTGCGCTATTCCATTCGTTAATGACCTAACGCAGCTTAGTAAAAGGAGCCCAAAGGAAAGCAAAAGAGAATTAAATAAAATAGTTTAATAGTTGCCTAAGAAAGGACTCCATCTCAATAATTTCAAAGAAAAGCTAAACTGAAAAGATGTGTCTTCACAAGTGACCTAAATTTTGGATAGAAAAGTTCAGAGCGAATCTCAAATCGGAAGAGAATTCCATAGACTAAGAACAGACGCGCAAAAAAAAAAAAAGCAGCAAAATTGCGAGTTGAAGCTAATCGAGCTAAACGAAACGAAGGTAAAGTTAATAGGTAAGCAGATGCACAACGCAAGTTACGAGTTGGCCTATATGGAACTAATAATTTCCCCCAAGTATCAGGTTGACCCGATTGTAATACTTTAAAGGCAAGCATTAAAGCTTTATGCATAAAATATTTCACAGGAAGCCAATGATACTCTTAAAAAAAAAAAAAAGGAGAAATGATTGTACCTATGAACATTAACAAGAACTCTGATAGCAATATTCTATATAGTTTGTAAATTATTAATAGATACTGACGGCATAAATAAGAGATTCACAACAAGGTGTATCTATATAAGAGTGTATAGAACTAATCCTACATGAAGAGAAAAAGCAAGATTTCACAACCAATGAAATTTGTAAATGAAATGTAACTGCAGAGTCCAAATGCATACCTAAATATTTCATAGTACAGTATTTTGAAAGTTCAGTAGGTTGAGATCCTTAGAGATGCGATAGTGATAGTGAATTAGAAAAACCAGTAACCCACATTTCTGGAGTTCAGAATTAGTTTATTTTCAGTAATCCACTCATCGCTCATATTAAAGGCACAATTGCAAAGGCTCAAAATTTGGTTTATCAGGAGTTTGAGGAAAACCCAGTAGAATATATTGGGGAAAACTTGGGAAGGGGGGATAGGGAACAGGAGGTTTATGGTAGAAGGGATAGTTTATCTAAACAGGTGGAGGGGCATAATCAAAAAAAACGTCCTAAGTCCCCTTTTGGACTAAGGCCTTAAAACGTTGAAAGTAGAAGCAGGGAAAATGTCCATTATCAAAAAAAACGCCCAAAAGGAGGTTTTTTTTTATAATGGCCTGCCTCTACGTTCAGCTGTTTAAACGCCCAGACCACCACTACATCTAAACTTACACCATATAATCAACCTAAAAAAAGCCTAAGCCCCAAAACGTCCAAAACAAGAGCTTTTAAGCTAAGGAGGAGCCAGTCCTTCACCTAAAAGCTGGATTCTGTAACCGGTGTCCATCAAAAACACCACCGGTTACAGAATCCCCCCCCTCCACCTACAACGATCTGGGCAGTTCGGGTAGAGAGGTGATCACATTGCAGTAGGGGAGATGAGGCATCTCTCCTGCCATGATGGTTGTGGTGGGGGGGGGGATAGGTTGCTGGGCTGCTGAACTGATCACGCCAGCCGCAATCAGTTCAGTGGTCCTTTTTTCGGCACTTATACGTTTTCACTTAGACCAAGTCAAAACAGGTATAAGTGCCAACTAGGCAACCTGTCAAAATCTTTGGTTATACGTGTTGTACGCCTAGGTGTAGGCCGGCCCACCTCCCGCCCTTTCCCCTCCTCTAAAAACGCCTCTTTTTTCTGTGCGTTTAGAGGCAGGGAAAGGCCTAAGCTGGTTTTAGATACATCTAAAACCAGCTTTGATTATGGGTACTTGGACGGTCAGGCTTTTTGATCGTCCCAGTACCCATTTAGGCCACTTTTTAGACTTTTTTTTTATTATTATGAGCCCCATATTGTTGAAACTACTGTTTTTATAAACGTGTGGTTTTGCACGAAAAAAAATATTTAAAAGTTAAAACTCATGGCAAGGATGTCTAGTCTAGTCATGATCGCCCAAGTTTCTAATCTCGGTTTATATTTGAGTCAACCTTTTTTCCTCCTTTTTTGGGGGGAAAAGGGTCACCTCGGTTTATATTCAGGTGTTTATATTCCAGTATATATGGTTGTCATATAATGTTAATCTGATCTTGCAGGCTATGCGATATTCTATAGTGCAATGGTGTGGTGGTGAAATGGTAATATGTAGAAATAAAACAAAGGAAAAAAGGATAAAACCTTTTTTTTTGGACTAACTCCCCCCTCCCCCCCTTTTATGAAGCCACATTATGCTTTATTATTCCAACTCTGGTGGTAAAAGCTCAGATGCTCTGAGAATTCCTAAGAGCATCAGAGCTAGTACCACCATGGCTGACGATAAAAAAAAACACCTAACACAGCTTCATAAAAGGGGGCCTTAATGTACTGGATGATTAGATTTTGAAAGCTAATCAAACTGCATTGTTAGTCCAATAAAAAAGATATTTTTTTCTTTATGTATTTGTTTTATTTCTACATATTACCTTGATAGTCTATTCCAGGGGTAGGGAACTCCGGTCCTCGAGAACCGTATTCCAGTCGGGTTTTCAGGATTTCCCCAATGAATATGCATGAGATCTATGTGCGTGCACTGCTTTCAATGCATATTCATTGGGGAAATCTTGAAAACCTGACTGGATACTGCTCTCGAGGACCGGAGTTCCCTACCCCTGGCCTAACGGTTCGTGCAATAGCTAGAGCAGTGGTTCCCAACCCTGTCCTGGAGGAACACCAGGCCAATCGGGTTTTCAGGCTAGCCCTAATGAATATGCATGAAGCAAATTTGCATGCCTATCACTTCCATCATATGCAAATCTCTCTCATGCATATTCATTAGGGCTAGCCTGAAAACCCGATTGGCCTGGTGTTCCTCCAGGACAGGGTTGGGAATCACTGAGCTAGAGAACCAGTGGAACTGGGTTCGATTCCCACTGCAGCTCCTTGCGACTCAGGATAAATCACTTAACGTTCCATTGCCCCAGGTACAAAATAAGCACCTATATATAATCTGTAGCCTGCTTTGATTGCAACCACAGAAAGGTGGCATATCAAATCTCATCCCCTTTATTTTGAAAGCGAGTATACACATAGGCGGAGTCTGACTAATGTGGGCAAGGTACAGAGTTGCTCATATAAATTATGGCATGCTAAGTTACATGTGTTTTTTTAGCAACCTAAGTGATCCTACCTAAAATGTATATTATACCTGTTATGCTAGGCACTACCTAATTTCCTTTGTAGAATAGACTCCAAATAGGTGCCTTTTAAATGCCTAAATATAGACATCCTGTTATTGAATTGCCTCCTTAGAATTCACAGGCATAGAATGCAGTTGGTTTTGTAGAGGTATAAATGTCTACCTTAGTGCCTGATTCACTATGAGTATCTGTAGGAAAAATCATAGTAAATGATATTGTTGGGGTATTAGGCACCTAAATTGATCCTTTAGAAAATTTACTAATGCTCAGCACCTAAATTCAAATCCTTATTTTCATCAGGTATTTAAATTTAGGGGTCTGTTCACTAAGCTGCATTATTTGTTTACTGCCAGATTTCATGTGCTGTAACAGTGCACTGCCATGCAGACCTCCATGTTCAGTAGCTAACATGGAAGAGTAGAGTTACCAGATTTTACTCCTGTAAAATCTGGACCCATAGCCCCACCCAGTTCCAACCAGCCCCACCCTGTTACACCCAAGTCATGCCCTGTTCTGTCTCAGGCTTATCCCTAGCTTCGCCCCTCAACCTTTTCTCATCCATGGGACTGCATTGGGAAGGCATTTGCGCATTCGCGGTGTAACTGGGTAAGGTCTGGACTGAATCATACCAGAGCCCTGACCCGGTTCATCCAAACCTTAGCCAAGCGGTAAAGTGAGGTATGGAGGGTAGCAGGTTGTGCACATCAAATAAAAGTCAATTAAAAAGATGTTCAGTGTGAATTTTCTTTATTTTCTTCTTTATACTACTAGTTGTTTAGCCCGTTACATTAACGGGTGCTAGCAGCCCTTCTCCCTTACTTTTACCTCCTCCCTGTCCAGCAGCACCCCCACCCATTCCCTGCTCCCCCTATATAGCAGTAGCCCTTCTCCTTTTATCTCCCCCTGTTCAGCATCACCCCATTTCCAGCTCCCCATATCCAGCAGTAGCTGTTCTCCTTTGCAGGAGCCCTTCTCCCTTCCTTTTACCTCCCCCCTGTTCAGCAGCACGCCTTCCCTGTTCCCCCTGTGCAGCAGTAGCCCTTCTCCCTTCTTTTTAAGTCTCCCCCTGTCCAGCAGCACCCATTGTTCAGCAGTAGGTCTTCTCCCTTCCTTTTACCTCCCCTCCCCCCCGTCTAGCAGCACCTCTAACCTGCTTCCCCTATCCAGCAGTAGGCCTCCCTTCCTGTTACCTCCGCCCCTGTCCAGAATCACCTCTTCCCTGCTCCTCCTGTACTGCAGCACCCCCTTACCTGCTCCCCCTGTCCAGTCCGGTGATCTCCAGCCATCGGGCCAGCTCCTGCAGGGAGTGTAGTTCCTGGCTGGTCCCCGCCAGGCGTGCGAGCCTGCTCTGCCCCCTCCCGACCTGCCGGGAGTATTTGAATTCGACCCGACAGTTCCTGTTGAGGGAAGCACTCCTCACCGGACTCAGCAGTGAACTCCAGCCATCGTGCTGACACCCGCCTTGAACTTCTATCTACGTGGGTGTAGTCTACAGACCTCCGACTCAATTGCAGCAAATTGATAAGGATCCGATTGTGGATATCCAAAAGTTTGGAAGGAAAGAGGAGGTTCTGCTGTTGGGAGATTTCAACCTGCCGGATGCGGACTGGAATGTTCCGTCTGCGGAATCGGAAAGAAGTAGGGAGATTGTGGATGCCTTTCAAGAGGCTCTGCTCAGACAAATGGTGATGGAACCCACAAGGGAAAAAGCGATATTGGATCTGGTCCTCACAAATGGAGAGAGTATCTCTAATGTTCGAGTGGGTGCTCACCTGGGTAGTAGCGATCATCAAACGGTTTGGTTTGATATAACGGCTAAAGTGGAGAGCGGCCGCACGATACTTAAAGTCCTAGATTTCAAACGTACGGACTTTAATGCAATGGGAAAGTACCTGAAGAAAGAGCTGTTAGGATGGGAGGACATAAGAGAAGTGGAAAGACAGTGGTCTAAGCTGAAAGGAGCGATAAAAATGGCTACGGACCTTTATGTGAAGAAAATCAACAAAAACAAGAGAAAAAGGAAGCCGATATGGTTCTCCAACCTAGTGGCTGAGAAAATAAAGGCGAAAGAGTTGGCGTTCATGAAATATAAAAAAAACCCAAGAAGAGGAGAGCAGAAAGGACTACAGGGTGAAACTGAAAGAAGCCAAGAGAGAGATACGTTTGGCAAAGGCACAGGCGGAAGAACAAATGGCTAAAAATGTAAAAAAGGGAGATAAAAATTTTTTCAGATATATTAGTGAAAGGAGGAAGATAAAAAATGGAATTGCTAGGCTAAAAGATGCTGGGAACAAATATGTGGAGAGTGATGAGGAGAAAGCAAATGTGCTAAACAAATACTTCTGTTCTGTGTTCACAGAAGAAAATCCTGGAGAAGGACCGAGATTGTCTGGCAAAGTTACACGAGAAAATGGAGTAGATTCTGCGCCGTTCACAGAGGAAGGTGTTTATGAGCAACTTGAAAAACTGAAGGTGACAAAGCGATGGGACTAGACGGGATCCATCCCAGGATACTAAGGGAGCTCAGAGAGGTTCTGGCGAGTCCTATTAAAGACTTGTTGAACAAATCTCTGGAGATGGGAGTGGTTCCTGGGGATTGGAGGAGAGCGGATGTGGTCCCTATTCATAAAAGTGGTCACAGGGATGAAGCAGGAAACTACAGGCCGGTGAGCCTCACTTCAGTTGTTGGAAAAATAATGGAAGTGTTGCTGAAAGAAAGGATAGTGTATTTCCTTGAATCTAATGGGTTACAGGATCTGAAGCAACATGGCTTTACAAAAGGTAAATTGTGCCAAACGAACCTGATTGAATTTTTTGATTGGGTGACCAGAGAGCTGGATCGAGGACATATGCTAGATGTAATTTACTTAGATTTCAGCAAAGCCTTTGATACAGTTCCTCATAGGAGGCTGTTGAACAAACTTGAAGGGCTGAAGTTAGGACCCAAAGTGGTGAACTGGGTCAGAAACTGGCTGTCGGACAGACGCCAGAGGGTGGTGGTTAATGGAAGTCGCTCGAAGGAAGGAAAGGTGACTAGTGGAGTCCCTCAGGGTTCGGTGCTGGGGCCAATCCTGTTCAATATGTATGTAAGTGACATTGCTGAAGGGTTAGAAGGAAAAGTGTGCCTTTTTGCAGATGATACCAAGATTTGTAACAGAGTAGACACCGAAGAGGGAGTGGAGAATATGAAAAAGGATCTGCAAAAGTTAGAGGAATGGTCTAATGCCTGGCAACTAAAATTCAATGCAAAGAAATGCAGAGTAATGCATTTGGGGATTAATAATAGGAAGGAACCGTATATGCTGGGAGGAGAGAAGCTGATATGCACGGACGGGGAGAGGGACCTTGGGGTGATAGTGTCCGAAGATCTAAAGGCGAAAAAACAGTGTGACAAGGCAGTGGCTGCTGCCAGAAGGATTCTGGGCTGTATAAAGAGAGGCGTAGTCAGTAGAAGGAAGAAGGTATTGATGCCCCTGTACAGGTCATTGGTGAGGCCCACTGGAGTATTGTGTTCAGTTTTGGAGACCGTATCTGGCGAAAGACGCAAGAAGACTTGAGGCGGTCCAGAGGAGGGCGACGAAAATGATAGGAGGCTTGCGCCAGAAGACGTATGAGGAGAGACTGGAAGCCCTGAATATGTATACCCTAGAGCACAGGTGTCAAAGTCCCTCCTCGAGGGCCGCAATCCAGTTGGGTTTTCAGGATTTCCCCAATGAATATGCAAGAGATCTATTAGTATACAATGAAAGCAGTGCATGCAAATAGATCTCATGCATATTCATTGGGGAAATCCTGAAAACCCAACTGGATTGCAGCCCTCGAGGAGGGACTTTGACACCCCTACCCTAGAGGAAAGGAGAGACAGTGGAGATATGATTCAGACGTTCAAATACTTAAAGGGTATTAACGTAGAACAAAATCTTTTCCAGAGAAAGGAAAATGGTAAAACCAGAGGACATAATTTGAGGTTGAGGGGTGGTAGATTCAGGGGCAATGTTAGGAAATTCTACTTTACGGAGAGGGTAGTGGATGCCTGGAATGCGCTCCCGAGAGAGGTGGTGGAGAGTAAAACTGTGACTGAGTTCAAAGAAGCGTGGGATGAACACAGAAGATTTAGAATCAGAAAATAATATTAAATATTGAACTAAGGCCAGTTACTGGGCAGACTTGCACGGTCTGTGTCTGTATATGGCCGTTTGGTAGAGGATGGGCAGGGGAGGGCTTCAATGGCTGGGAGGGTGTAGATGGGCTGGAGTAAGTCTTAACAGAGATTTCGGCAGTTGGAACCCAAGCATAGTACCGGGTAAAGCTTTGGATTCTTGCCCAGAAATAGCTAAGAAGAAAAAAAAAAAATTTTAAATTGAATCAGGTTGGGCAGACTGGATGGACCATTCGGGTCTTTATCTGCCGTCATCTACTATGTTACTATGTTTACTATGTCTTTTTTTTTTTTTTTTAGTTGAAAGATGCGGCGGTGGCTCCTCTCATGATCCCCACCTGCGTCGGAAGTCCGACGCAGGCAGGGATCGTGAGAGTAGGCACCGCCTCGTCTTTCAAAGAATCGTAAGCCACGCATGCTCACGGAAAACCGGCACACGCATAGGAAGTGCGCATACGCGGCTTACCATTTTATTATATTAGATAGTGCTGTTCAAAACACACAAAAACACTCATTGGTGGCTAGACAGCCTGTTGGTCCACTATGCTTATTCAGCTTTACAGTTCAAGAAAATCTGGCACTTTTCAAAAGCTTGCCTCTGGAGCAATTCTCAGGGTGAAATAACTTCCTCACCCTGAGTATGGGATTCTTCCTACCCTTAACATATCTGGGTTGTTTAGATCCCCTGCCCAATCAATCCCAACAATTGATGGCATATACAACTCTACAAAAGGTGCCTTCACCAAGCTGTGTTCTGCAAGTTTTCCAAACTACAGAAAAAAAATAAATAACTTTTAAAACTCAAGACCTGGAACCTGCTTGCACTATTTGGACAGGTTCTCCCACAGTTCTCCTGTGATTATTCAAATTCAGAAGCAGTAATTCCTACCTCTTCTGTTATCCTTAGTTTTGTGAGGCAACACCACATTACCAGATTCATCACTTTTACTTTCCCCATGCTTCCCTCAGTGACCATGCCTTCAGACAAGCATAATTCCTCAGGCTCCATTTCAATATCATTTACAAACATTTCTTCTGGCATTTCCACATCATATTCATTACCTTCAGAAGAATGATTAGAGGTTTCAGTCCTGAGGTTTTCTAAATGCTTTCTTTGGGAAGTGCTGGTTTCTGTCCTCTGAATCCTGGCTGGCACATGTCTCCTCCTCTCCAAGGCTTCAGGTATGCAGTAAGTCTGTGGCTGCCTCCACTGCCTATAAGCCACATCCTTTTCTCCTGCTCCAAGCTGATTGCCTCCAGGTTCAGCTGAGCTCCTGGAGCTCTTTGCTACTGAGCCATGGTAGCTTCTCTGCTGATTAGCCCTGCCCACAGCTGAGCTTACTACAGGAGCTAATCCAGTTCTGAGTTTTGCTACCACCTGCCTGGTGCCTGCTGGGACTTGTAGTTGTCTATCCTTAGCTGTTCCTAAGCTAGTACTAGGCAAGGATAATCAGATCAATGCAGTGCTACCCTTCCTTTGGGATTTATTCATCAGGGGCATTTCCTTACCCGTCTTGTTTCTAAGAGCAGGTTTAAGAGTCATAAGGAGTAAGAGGGGTAAAGTAGGATTAAAATTAAGGTTGTTTTTTCTCTTTTCCATGGTATCAGGGCTAAGTTAGAAACATAGAAATAGACGGCAGATAAGGGCCACGGCCCATCAAGTCTGCCCACTCCAATGACCCTCCCTATCTATCTTTGCGGATAGATCCCACATGTTTGTCCCATCTGGCCTTAAAATCTGGCACGCTGCTGGCCTCAATAACCTGAAGTGGAAGACTATTCCAGCTATCAACCACCCTTTCGGTGAAGAAGAATTTCCTAGTGTCACCGTGCAGTTTCCCGCCCCTGATTTTCCACTGATGCCTCCTTGTTGCTGCGGGACCCTTGAAAAAGAAGATATCCTCTTCCACCTCGATGCGACCTGTGAGGTACTTGAATGTCTCGATCATATCTCCCCTCTCTCTACGTTCCTCGAGTGAGTAGAGCTGCAACTTCCCTAATCGCTCTTCGTATGGGAGCTCCTTGAGTCCCGAGACCATCCTGGTGGCCATTCTCTGGACCGATTCCAGTCTCAGCACATCCTTGCGGTAATGTGGCCTCCAAAATTGCACACAGTATTCCAGGTGTGGTCTCACCATGGATCTATACAGTGGCATAATGACTTCAGGTTTACGACTGACGAAACTCCTGCGTATGCAATCTATGATTTGCCTTGCTTTGGATGAAGCTTGCTCTACTTGATTTGCAGATTTTCTTTATTGACATGTGAAAGAGGAAAACCAAAATGAAGAGTTCTACTCCTGTATTAGTGGGCCCAATTGACCAACATTTCTTGTTGTCTAATCCGACTCCAATGCAGACAAATAACATGGCCTATCTCTCTGGGGCATCTCTAGGCCCTCTAGAGAGAACTCCACCAATCTCTCTGGTGACTTCTTGTGAATTGGACCAGAGAGAAAGGTCCAATGTACCTCCTGCAGAAACTCCTGTGGAGCAAGCATCACCTCAGATTGTTTTCAGAGAGATGCCTAAGGCAATCTTCTTTCAGGAAGAAGTCTTAACTTTCCAGGAGGTAAAGGAGATACCGCAAGAAATCTCTCTTAAAGATTTATGGTTAATTAATACTTGAGTTGAGGGATTATTGAAGTCTGTTGCTATTCAGAATGTTACTTTTTCTCAAGAAGTAATTCAGAAGTTAGAGAATGTTGATGAGAATGTTAAAGTATTGGATAAAAGATTAACAGCTAATGAAAATCATGTAACAACTCTACAAGCATTTTTATCCTCAACTATAAGGGATTCCCATACAGTGTATTCCAAGCTTAAAATGGAGAATACGTTTAGGTTAAGGAATCTTCGTTTGGTAAACTTTCCAACTACACATTTGTCGTCAGCAGAGATATTGTTAAGGAAATACTTTAAGGAGGTCCTCGATTTACCAAATTCAGATTCCTTACCAAATAAATATTCTATTCCGCAAAAAAAAAAGAAAATTCCATCTGAGTTGGGAATAGATCAACTTGCCCCCATAGAATTTTGATCTTACTGGCTTCTTGGAAAACTTGCAAGATATGATTCCTACTAGAGCTACCTTATTGGTAAAGTGCTCCAATGAGTCAGACAAATTGATTATTCTTAAAATTTATTTTCAAAATAAAAATAAGAAATTCTGAGGGGACATTGTTTTAATTTTTCCAAATGTTGCTAAAGCAACGCAATTTAAACAAAAAGCTTTCCTACAATTAAAACCTCGAGTAGTGGTGATGGAAGCAACTTAAAAAAAAAAAATAAATAAATTTCCATGTAAATGTATGTTACAATATCAAGAAAAGGAATTTGTGTTTTGGGTCCCCTTGCAGCTAAAACAATTTTTGTTGGCACATGAACCTCAAAAAATAGAGAGATAACAGTTTAGAGTTAGAAAGGAAACCAGTTATGACAGAAGGAAATTAATGTTTTCTAGTTTAATTACTTATATGGTGTTACAAAAATCTTCATATTTTTCCTTTTTATTTCTGTTTATCATATGAAAGTCTCCCTAAACGTGGGCTTGTTGGAAACTTAAGATTAATGATAATTATTTTGATATTAGTTCCTTATTTTATAGAATTCCATTTTTGTAGAAAGTATTTAGAAAATTAAAAAAAAAAAAAAAAAGAGTTCAGGGGATCCGCACCCAACTTTTGTGCCAGGATTTATACCTGTTTTCAGTTGAAGTGAATGACTGCGTCCAAAGTTGGGTGCGGATCATGGCGCTCTTTTCCAAAAGACACCCATCCCAGAGAACCCGTTATAGGATAATGTTCAGATTCAATTTTTTCTGTGTGACAATTTTTCAGGGCCATATACAGAATCCGGCTCTGAATGATCTGGATAGTGGTGATATTCAGCTGCGATTTGGATCTCTTATCTAGAGAGCACTTAAATTGTTTTTGCTGTTCTAAGATATCTGTCTGGTGATAGAGGTAGTAAAAATCATTGCTATCCCATAAGAAGAGCCATACTGGGTCAGACCAGTGGTCCATCTAGCCCAATATCATGTTTCCACAGTGGCCAATTCAGGTCATAAGTACATGGCAAAAGCCCAAATAGTAGCAACATTCCATGATACTGATCCCAGGGCAAGAACTGGCTTCCCCTATGTCTGTCTCAATAGTAGACTAATAGCTTGTGTCTCTTTCCCAGACTACCCCAGTACAATCCACAAACATCCTAAGTACCAGAATCTCAAAACAGTTTGGAAGGTGCCGGTAGGCACACTAATGGTGTCTAAGTTAAGTGTTTTAATTGGCCATTAATGATGCAGTAATTAACCATGCCATTAAACAACAATTAAAAATTAATTAAGGAAAAAGACAACACGTGGTGCCTGAATCATGTCTACACAGATGCCTACCAGCGCAAAACATCAAAAGAGGCATGTTTATGGGCGGGGGTTGATGTTCAATGCCACTAAGCGTGATTCTGTTTTGAAGACATGTACTGGGAATGTAGGCCTGTAAAACCCTGGACTACATTTCCAGCACTTATCTTTGATGCGGAAGACTGCATTTCTCAAAATGGTACCATACTTTGAGTGACATGCAACCGACGCCGTTTTTTCAGGTGCCAGCCAATTACAGCACAGTTTTGAGAATCCGGGCCTAATTCTATAAATTTAGGTACCCAAAAGAGGGTAAACTGCAGCTAGGCCCGAACTGCACTTAGGTTCTATTCTATAAATTAGCATGTAAGTGGTTTAATGTGTAACTGCAAAGGGGTGTGTGCACAAGGATGGGGCATGGACGAGTCACACCCTTGGGTGCCAAATTTCTAGAATAGTGTAAGATGCTCACCTAGGTGCTAACATCTAGGTGCTAACATTTACTCCTGCCATTTATGTGGTGTGAGTGCTGGCACCCAAGTGCCAACTTAGGCTCTATTCTACAATGGAATCTGGGTACCCGGATGCCCATACATGAGAGATCTTCTAAAGTTTCCTCACTTTTATTTTTTTAAACACTATTTATTAAACATCTCCTAAGCAAATTACATCACTTTTCCACAGGCGAGCCGGTTGCCTGACTGACTAGTCACAAGACATTCTACGGCACATCCTCTTATCACTTCTTCTGCCCCTACCATTTCCTACAAAAATATGAATGTGCAGAAACATTTTGAAGAACTCTTGAATAATACTATCTTAGCACACAGGTTTTCAGGCACCTAATATTTTTAACATCTTTTCTAGAATTGCCCCATAGTTCCAAGGCAGTCTGTATCGTGGATAGTGCTGGTGAATGTTTCCAGGTAGCAGGTGCTGCTAACCAGGTAACTGCTTTTAACTATCGCCCCTTTTTGATTCTACTGAAAAGCCAAATAATTTAGGCACTTAAAACTAAAGGGGTCTTTTACTAAGGTGCACTAGCAATTTAGCGCGCACTAAATGCTACACATCCATAGAATATAATGGATGCCTTAGTATTTAACGTGTGCTAAATTGGCTAGCACGCCTTAGTAAAAGACCCCCTAAGACACTTAAGAGAAACCCTGAGCACTTTTTGAAAATTGACCCCCCGAGTGAATCAAGCCTTTTAGTGAAAAGTTCATAGAAGCCATGTGGTCACCTCTCTTCTTTTATCGAATACTGTATTCAGCTGATTTCAATTTATGAGCATCTGCATTAAAAGGGATGAATGTACCAAATTACATTAGGGCTAATGTAGAATTAATGGGTGTATCTAATACATGGCAGTGCTGTGCTAGCCTTAATGTGCATTTATTTTAGGTCAACCTTAATATAAACCAATCTGACAAAAGTTTTCATGAGCTGTGGCATATACAAATGCATATAAAACTGCTCATTAAATCTTTAAAAGGGTTGAGCATAAATCATATTAAGCAACGTAGTTTGTGTTAACTGTTTGGTAATACAAAAATTTAACTGTTCCCCTCTAATGTATAACTAAAGTTTTGCACAAAGATCTGTGTATCAATGCAAGGTAAGCTGTGGGTCATGATGTCAACCCCATGTATCAAAGTCCAGAAACTCAATTGTACCTCAGTACCAAATTACGAGGAGCCACTGAAAAGTTCTCAGCCCAGCCAAGAAGAGAATTATGTAGAGCCATGAAACTTACAAGTTATTCCACACTTTTGGACACTTTTCGTTTCATTTCATATCATTGAAATGAAAAGTGTCAAGCATAGTGTGGAATAACTTGCAGTTTCATGGCTCCACATCATTCTTTTCTTGACTGGGCCGAAAACTTTTCAGCAACCCCTCGTAGTGCCCCCTCAGCCCCTTACTCATCCTGGCAGCAAAATTGAAGCTCCCTTGCTAGTTGACCCACTCCAGCATAAAAACAGTGCCCTCTTTGCATCCCCAACTACTTTATCAACAAAGCTGAATCTCCACTCTTAGGTTCACCAATATTCTCTACCCCATGACAAGTCACCCAAGTCTACTGTATCCAATGGCGTACCAAGGGGAGGGCGGGGGGGGGGGGGAAGTCCGCCCCAGGTGCACACCCCAAGGGGGTGCACAGCTGACCACCCTCCCTATTCTGCAGCTGCTGCTTTCCTTAACCAGCAGTGGTAGTAAATAGAGGTGTCCACGGGTTCAGCTTCTGGCCGTCTCCTCACGCGATCCACAGTTTGAGTCGGAAGCGTTCTTTCTGATGTCAGAGAGAAGGCTTCCGATACAGCCGCGGATCACGTGAGGTTTAGACACCTGCGGCTTTGAGCAGGAGAACCAGCCAGAAATGCTGGGCAGGGAAGAGAAATGTTGCTGCTGCACAGGCAAGGGGGAGAGAAATGCTGCTGCACCCAATTGGGGAAAGAGAGGGAAGGAGGGAGAAGGAAGACAAGGGAGAGGAACCAGAGATGCAAAGTCCATGGGAGGGAGGGAAAAGAAAAAGGAAAGGAGATACCAGACCATGGAGGGAGAGGGAAGGGAAAGAGATAGAGATACCAGACCATGGTGTGGCGTAGGAAGGAAGGAAGGAAGAAAGAAATGAATCATGTGCAAAGGAGAGAAGGGACACAGGATATACAGTTTATTGAAGGGACATAAAAAGAGAGAAGATGCCATGTGGAAAAGAGGGGGTACAGTAGATGGAAGGAGCAGAGAGAGAGTGTAGGTAGTAGATAGAAGGGGTAGAGAGAGAGAGGGCAGATGTTGCATGGAAGGGAGAGAGGAAGACGCTGTATAGAAAGAAGAGAGCAAAAAGATGATTAAAGCAGAAATGACAAAAGGTAGAAAGATTTTTTGTTGCTTTACTTAGAATCAAGTAGTATTGTAACTGTACTGATAAAAGTTTACAAATAGGAAATGGAAATAAGGATACCATAACAGCAGTACAGTATACTTTGCAATTGTGTAAACATTTAATACGCCTTTGGAAATACATTCAGTCACATTACTCCTCTTCTGTTGTGCGCACTGACTTCCGATCACTGTTGGAGGGCAAGGCCAATGGGTATTTGGAGACTTGTTTCCTCTTGAGAGCAGAGTGGTCTGTTTGAGATGTATGGTGGAAACTTGTCTGTTATGTAGCTGGGCGCCATACTGTGACAGATAGGGAAAAATGCTTGAATACCTGAATGTAAATCACTTATGCTATAAGTGGCATAAAAATACGAAGCTAATAACTGGTATGGAGAACTTGGAATACGAGGAACGACTCAAGAAACTGGGACTGTTCTCCCTTGAGAAGAGGAGACTGCGAGGGGACATGATTGAGACTTTCAAAATACTGAAAATAGAGCAGGAAAATAAATTATTCACCAGGACAAATGTCAGGAAGTTCTGCTTCAGGCAGCGAGTGGTGGACGCCTGGAATGCTCTCCCAGAGGAGGTTATTATTGACTCCACCGTTCTAGGATTCAAAAGCAAATTAGATGCACATCTCCTTACGAGAGGCATAGAGGGATACGGGTGACTAAAACTACATCAGGTGTGCACCTGACTGGGCCTCCGCGTGTGCGGATCGCCGGACTCGATGGACCTTGGGTCTGATCCGGTGATGGCAGTTCTTATGTACCTCAATAACCTGCTTGTTCCCCAACACTCCCTTATGCTGTCTGTGTTCAGTTGATAATAACCTCCTCACACTTCCCTCTCTGTCCATCCTTCATCTCATATGATTCTGCTTTCAGATACTTAGGCCCCAAACTATGGGACAAGTTCCTTCTCCATCTCAGAATCCATCTCTTCACAGAATCTTTCAGGTCCACTGCTCCATGATTCCTTTCTGTCCCCTGCGCCTACCTTTTTTTTCTTCTTCTTCTCCTCCCCTCCTTATTTTAACTTGATAACTGCTTAAATGCCTATTTCAGAGCCCATTGTAGTATCTCAATTTTAAAAATAAATTATGCTATTCTTTTAATAGGAAACTCCTTTAGCAAACACTGTCATGTCTTATTTTCATGCAAAAATTTACTATAATTGCAAATTTAATTGCTAAAACGGATCTTAATGATCACCTCCCGAGTCTGAATGGTATCGTTTTGAAAACAGAGATTATCCAATTTTTACAGCATTCTGCAGTAACACCTGACAATAATAGTAATAATTTTTTTAAATTATAGTATATTTGTTTTGGGTTATTTGGAAAAATGTTGGCGGTTTCTTTCCCCTCCCCCCCCCCCCCCCCCCCCCCCCCAGACACTGCAGAATAGGCTTTCTGTACACAGGAAAGGAGACAATTACTTATAGAATTACATTTTTGCTAGACAGGTGTCATTCAGCAGGATACTGCCAGCCAGCACTGATCCTGAATGACAGAGGCTGACCAAGTTTCAGTTTCATTATCTGGCACCAAAACCAAACTGAGTTTGCAGTTGCAGGTTTTGTCTGAAAATGCCTGAACATTTTCCGTTGGAACCGAAAGCATGGGCCAACCCCCACCATTGCTATCACTGATGCAAAACTGAGCCCCCCACTCAGAAAGGCCAGCTCACCCTCACCCTCCCTAGGCCTAGTGGTCTAGTGGCTTCTTCATGTCAGGAGCATCCCGTGTTGTTC
Organism: Geotrypetes seraphini; assembly: GCF_902459505.1. Taxonomy (NCBI): domain Eukaryota; kingdom Metazoa; phylum Chordata; class Amphibia; order Gymnophiona; family Dermophiidae; genus Geotrypetes; species Geotrypetes seraphini. The sequence goes on along the minus strand of NC_047084.1, from coordinate 446,438,945 downwards.
CTGCCCCCAGTTGATCCATATTCAAAATGGCGGCCTCGACTTCCTTGCTCCTACTTATGCTATTTCCTGCAGACTTGTTCTGACTTTGATTAATTAATTCAATTTTCTATATAAATTTATTCAGGTATTCAAGCATTTTTCCCTGTGTGTCCCGGTGGGCTTATGCTATTCCCAATTCCCAGCAGTCTTGCCCACCTTGTTGAATATGCAGCCACCGGAGGTAGGAGCAACATGCCCCAAAGAAGCCACTAGACTACCAGGGCCTTCAAAAAGTGGAGTGGGTAGGAAGGGAAGAGGAGGGTTAGGGCAGGCTGCATGACGTTCTCTCTTGGCGTCAGGGGGAAGGAGTGGTTTCGCATAGCAATTTCGGTGGGGGAGGGGTGGTCTTGTATGGCAGTTATGGTAGGGCACTATCCTACAAATGGGTGCATAAGTGTCATTCCGTTCCAATTTACCATTTCAGCCCTGTTTCCATACTTTGCATCCGCAGGGAACGTGTTTCTGCAAAGAAATGTGGGCATAAAATTAGCACCCACGAGTCATTTCTAGAATTTTCCTTTTGGTCTGGAGACTCTTACTCATCTGATTCCTAAATATCTGTCTGTCTTCTGACCAGAATGGTGCCAGTCTGTAGGCAAGAATAGGGAGTAAAATGCTAAATACAGACATGTGGAGGAGTGGCCTAGTGGTTAGAGCAGCTGCCTCAGCACCCTGAGGTTGTGAGTTTGATTCCCACTACAGCTCCTTGTGACTCTGGGCAAGTCACTTAACACTTCATTTACCTAGATACAAAATAAGTATCTGTCCAACCACATTAAAAAAAGCAGTATATAATGTCCCATCCCCATTTACATAAGCCCCAAACTATTGCATTTCATTATATGCCTTGGCAACATCGAATGCTATAAAAGCAATCAGATTATGATAGAGAGCTTGGCAGGAAACAGCATGCAAGAAAACAGTGACATCTTGAAAGCATACAAACGTGGAAATGCACTTGGGAATGTAGCCCTTGCTTTTGGCCACATAATATATTTTCTGTCTCATTTCAGTCTGAAATGATAGATACCAGGGTTAGGGACAGAAGGTGCCTTCTGATCATACCCTAGGAGCAGGTGTTGGCATGGAGGAAAGTCATGTAGCCAAAGGCAGTTGCCCTTAATTAAAATATATTCTGATCACTTTTTTCTAGTTTCCTTCTGCAGCGCAGCACATGTCACAGAATTTGAGCAGTAAAGTTCTTCAGTTTCATGCACACACATCGTTCGCAATGAAAACGCAAACGCTGGAGCCCCCTCATACACCAACAAGAGTTCCAAAAGTGTATTCTCTGTAAGACTCCAGTTCTTACTGGCACTGCACACAGAATCCATAATTCAGCATTAAATTCATATTGTATGAAACCATTTGATTATATTTGATGTGTGTGACACTAATACTTTGGTGCTTATTTTCAGAGCTTTATTCTTGTTTTAGACATCTTGACAACTGGCATTTAGAGGTCCATATTGTATGGCCAACTCTCAATTTTACAAAGGCTGGAAATGGACATCCAACACTGCAGAATGTTCATATACCAAAGAGGTGTGGTCTGGGGGTGTTTGGGGCTGGACTAGGAAAAAGCTAAAATAGAGGCATCCAAGTCTGATCACAGATGGGGGAAAGAATACCCAAGTCTAAAAAGATGGACATTGTTATTTAGACCTGGTTCATGGTGGCACATCCAGGTTACAGAACGGGATTCTGATTGAGCAGCAGTTGACTGGAGGGATTCAAGCACGATACCTCCTTATTCCCCAGTGGTTGCTGCCCCCCTCCCTATCCTCTGGTAAATCAACAAAAATGTTATGGGGTTTGTGCCACAAGATGTTTGAGGAGAGACTTGATGACCCAAAGATGTACACCCTGGAGGAAAGGGGAAACGAGTGATATGATACAGACATTCAAATATTTGAGAGGTATTAATGTACAAACAAACTTTTTCCAGAGGAGGGAAGATGATAAACTAGAGGATATGAATTTAGATTGCAGGGGGCTGACTCAGGAATAACATCAGGAAGTACTTTTTCATGGAGTGGATGGTAGATGCCTACAGAATGGCACCATTCTGGTTAGAAGACAAGACAGATGTTTAGGAATCAGATGAGTATGAGTCTCTAGACCAAAAGGAAAAGTGTCAGGCTGAAAATTCAAAAGGATTTACGCATATCGGGGAAAATTCTAGAAATGACTCTTAGGTGCTAGTTTAATACTCACATTTCAGTGCAGAAACACCTTCCCTTTTTGGATGCAAGGTATGGAAACAGGGCTGAAATGGCAAATTGGAATGGAATGACATTTACGCACCCAGTTATAGGATAGTGCCCTGCCATAATTGCCGCACAGACCACCCCTCCCCCACCAAATCGCTATGCAAAACCACCCCCTCCCCCTGCCGCCGAGACAAACTTCATTCAGCCTGCCCCAACTCTCCTCTTCCCTCTGTTCCTCTCCTGTGGGAGATGGTGGTGATAAAAACAGTAACAGAATTCAAGAATGCACGAGATAAAACTTGATTGGACAATTGAGATTAACTAAAGAGATTAAGGGCTAGATGCACTAAGCTTACTGATTGTGTACCGATCAGTTTGCGACCCCAACCCGATTCACTAACCTGTGGCCGATCAACCTCCGATCCTGAACTGTGCATGCAAATGAGGGGGGAGGAACAGCATACAAAGTAGGCAGGCAGCGATTCACTAAAAATCTGGAACACCAACTGGGCTGGCTGGCTGATCAACAAAAAAGAGTTTTAAGAAGCTGTTAGTGAAAAAGGTATTGTTTTCCTACGTTTGTGTTTTATTTCTACATATTACTAAAAAGCTTTTAAAAACACTTTTTTCATGGAAGCTCAGTGTGGGTGGATAAGAAGGTATGGTGGGGAGATAAACAAATGCAAGATGGACTATTAACAATTTGGATTTGTTTTTATATGTTTGGTTTTATGATATTCTGTATATTTGCTTTATATATTATGTTGGGTTGTTGTTTTTTTTTTTTTTTTTTTTGAACAGGCTTAGGTATAGGCAGGCTATAAGATTTTTAAATTAAATGAATAAAGGAATCCTGTATGGAAGGCATGAAACCACATAAACAGCGGTGAGTGGATGGCAGCACCCGTAATTGAGAAGCAAAGCTAGAGCTGGACAGACCTCTGTCTGTGCCCTGTTTGTGGCTGAGCAGACAGAACAATGCCAGGAAGACTTCTATGGCCTGTGCCCTGAAAATGGCAAGAATACATCAAGTATGCATATGTACAGTAGTATCACATCATACTTATCCCCCTGATATGCAGCCAATGGTTGTCAGCATTTTTAAAACGCTAAACATCACTGGCTGATGTAGCCTCCAATATTCAGTGCCTGCCCATGTTCGGGCACCAGCACTGAATATTGAGGGCTAAGTCTGGGCCACCTAGAGCTTATGCAGGTCTGGCCAATATTCAACTGGGCTGCATAAGAGCTATATGGGCTCCAGCTGTATATCGAGCCAGTACTTTTCTCATCTTTTATTTAAAAAAATAAAAAAGTGTTCCTTCTCACTCCCCCCATGAATGCCTCCTCCCTTTCTTCCTGCTAGTGTTAAAGTCACCCCCCCCCCCCCATTTACCCACTCCCTCCCATGTGCAAATACCTAAATATATGGTGGTCCAGCAGATGTTAATTTGGGGAATGGAACTACCTGCTTATAACTTAGCTCTGTGTAATATTTGAGAACAAATACTTAGAGCATTTAAAGAAGAACTAGAATTTTATTCTACAGAACAAGTTTACTTACAATATTATATAGGCAATGCAGTAATTTTAATTACCATTTAGGGATCTTTAAGCAAGGGAAATGTGCCAAAATATTGTTAGAGAAGCAGAATGATTAATTAAACTGGTTTAAAAGTAGCTCCCTCTGATAAAATTATTTCTCCCAAAATATTATTTCATCTTATTGTTGTTTCTGTTTAGAAGGGTGATCTGTTATATAGAGAGGGTGGCTGGAGGAGATGGTCCCTTGCTAGAAGGAAAGTTCTTCAGTTACAGAATAGCTGGGAGTGGAACATGGATTCTTGGGTGCATGTGAGAAGTCCAGCAAGGTGGGCAGGTGTCCAGTGGCAATGAAAAAAGGAAGGCGCTTAGCTGAATCTCCCTTTTTTATGGACCATAGGGGCTAGATGTCAGGTCCAATCATAAATCAGGAATAATGTCCAATTACAACTCAGGAACTTAGTTCAAACTGGTTTCTGTTCTGGGTGGGTGATATCTGATTTGACTGGTTGTACGATTGCTAGCTTGATTAGATTTTAATAGGGTAATTGGGGAGTTTCAGGTAGATGGTATTTCTTTTGTCTCATCCCCAGCTCTGGTGGCTTAGGTAATTAATATTTTTGCTCCAAACCCTGTATCTTTTGTTCTAGTCCAGCCTCCGATTGTTGAGCATAGCTTGGAGAATAAAGTTCTGTTTGACTCCGATTCCAAACCCAGCTATATTATGAATTTACTGAAAGGGGTACTAACTTCTTGGTTTCAGGCTTGCAATAGTATAAAGACAGATGGCTAGAGTCTTTTAGGAGATCAGCTTGAGAAATAATTTATATAATTCTTTTAGATTCAGATATCCTGTAAAATCAATCATATCATCCTACATATTTCCCTCTCTTGATTCTTAGAGGCAATATTAACATTATTATTGGAATGAAGAATCACAAATAAGTATAAAAAGAGAATATAATGGAAAAGTGACAAGTCTTAACACTAACATGACAAATTAACAATAGAAAATATAGTAAAATTCAAAAACACTGAAGATATTGGACTACGATATGGAATATTATGACTGGGTGCAGCCAAGCTGGGCTCAGCAAGTGACCTAACTCAATGCACACAAACCTCAGCCGAGCGGTTTGCGAGGTTGTTTTTGTAGCATGGTACGGCTCAATATAAGAGTTCAAAACTTTGGGTGCAATTTGCTTGGATACTGTTTATTGTTTTACCAACATAAAACGAGTGTCAAATTCTCAGGCTTATATCACCTTGGGCTCGAGTCCAGCAATCACAAACCAAACCATTTTGGTTTAAGCCCAAAATACTCCAAAACATAAAAGCCTTATTTCAACAAAATGAATTTTTTTCTTCTGCCAGGCAAAACTCCCTTGGGTTTAAGCTTAATGTCCCAAGGGTGGGATCCTCTCCAATAATTTCCCTCAATGGATCAGCTTGAAAAGATCCCCTCCCCAGATCCCAACAAAATGGCTACCTGTGACTTGTATTTAAAGTTCAAAACAAAACTTCAACATTTCCAATAAACTTGAGCAGACTTTACTTTTCCCTCCAGCTCCTTTATTAGCAACAGCTCTCAGCCTAACTCTATACCTTCAGAGCTGGGCAAATCAGAACATTCTATTTCCATACCATAGGTAATGTTGTTATCTGCCATTTCACTATTCTGCACAAACCCAGAATCAATCTTATTAGCCTCTTCATCACAAACCTCTGCCTGAGTTTGTTGCCATGAGGTGGACTGTTGCTTTCTGCTTCTCTGTGGTTGTAGTCTGCTGCTTTCTTTTCACAGTGTTGCTCTGGATTGCTGGGTCTAAAGCAGGTGTGCATTCTGGAACTGTCTCTGTGTGAAAGCTAAACCCTTTTCTTTCATTGCAGGGAGCTGATTCATCCTCCCTGCAGGTGTATTAGGGTAGCCTGCCCTTAGAGAACTTCTCACCTGGCCTAAACCAGTTTGAGCTTGTTTGGGTGTGGCCAGTATTCCATTCCTGCTCTTTCCTTTCTCTGGCCCTATGCCTGCTGGGAGCTGAAGTCTTTCTGCCTCTTTTCCCCAACTGGCTTAGAGAAAGCTAAACCAGATTTGCCTGCTTTACTCAGGGCTTGAGGAAGTTTCCTTGCTGGAAGGCTTAGTTTGTGAGTATTCCTAGGGGCTGCTTTGGACTCTCCTTAGCAGGCTTAGGAATACTTTCAAGGGTTTTAACCTCACTCACTTCCCTCTTCTGGCAAGGCTTCTTTGCTAGGAACAGTGTCCGCCCTGTGACAATATACAGTGTGTATATATATATGAATTTTACTTCTCAGTTATGGGTGTTAGTGTTCAAATTGTCACTTTTCCATTATATTCTCTTTTTTATACTTATTTGCGATTCTTCATTCCAATATAAATGTTAATATTGTCTCTTAAGAATCAAGAGAGGGAAATATGAAGGATGATATAATTAATTTTACAAGGTATATATAATACAATATAAGGGTGTATTGGTAAACCTGTGTTTTAGAAAATAATGAACTGTGAACATTGTAACTTGGAAAAATGTCACTTGCTAGGAATCATTATTATTATGTTTGTATTCCTACTCATGGCTTGCATTGAGGTTGCTATGCATTCACCATTGATAACTGTAATCATCCAGTATCCAGTCATCGTTGGCAGCTTAGGTAAGAGCCTGGCTTCACTCCAGTTTTAATAGGCTTGCAATGCAACTCATATGCCTTTAATCATGTAAGTCTCAATGTAGCCAAATTTTTATCTTATACTGTCCATTCAAACTATAGCCCACAAATCATGACAGTAAATATTGCTCAAATTAACTTGAGTATTATTTGCTGTCATTATTTATGGGATTTAAGGGATTTAATCATGTAAGTGTCATATGCCTCACCTTCCAGAGACCAGCTCTTGTTTACAACTGTAGGATATAGGTTCACTCCTACTTCTAAGTTGCTGCCACATAATATCTTCATGGTATGGCACTATAGGTCTGGTTGTGAAATGTCATCTTCTGGATCTGGGGAAACTTTTTCTTAACCCAGTAGGACAGCCAAATCATGAGAATAAGAGTGAGGAGCTGCCCAATTAATATCACCCCAATGGGATGAAACAATTTATCTAGAATACCATTCCCAGTTTGTGACTTTCTAAGAAAAATATCCCACTTTGAATGTTTAAAGTCAACTCCTCAGTTACGATAAACAACTTACTATTCAATCCAATGGAGCACCAAGGGTAGAGAGATAATTTTCCTTACAAGTTCTCAGAAATTTCATCTTTTCTAGTTTGACGTTCTTCAGCCCTGCAGTCATTCGACCTACTCAGTTATTCAGTCACACCAGTCAGTTAACCCTGTCAGTCATTCAACTCAATCACTAGATCAACCCAGTTAGTCAACTAATGCTGGGTTTTACTAAACGGTGCTAGAGGTTTTTAGCATGGGACAGTGAAGTACCATATTTTCACGCATATGTGCGTGTTATACGCGTTTTTACCTACCGCGCATACCCCTCGCGTGTTATACGCGTGAGCGCGTTATACAAAAATTTTTTTACATAGTTCCCACCCCGCCCGACGCCCGATTCACCCCCCCCAGCAGGACCGCTCGCACCCCCACCCCGAACGACCGCTCGCACGCGCTCCCACCCGCACCCGCATCCACGATCGGAGCAAGAGGGAGCCCAAGCCCTCTTGCCCGGCCGACTCCCCAACTCCCCGACAATATCGGCCAGGAGGGAGCCCAAACCCTCCTGGCCACGGCGACCCCCTACCCCCACCCCGCACTACATTACGGGCAGGAGGGATCCCAGGCCCTCCTGCCCTCGACGCAAACCCCCCTCCCTCCAACGACCGCCCCCCCCAAGAACCTCCGACCGCCCCCCCAGCTGACCTGCGACCCCCCTGGCCGACCCCCACGACACCCCCACCCCCCTTCCCCGTACCTTTGGTAGTTGGCCGGACAGACGGGAGCCAAACCCGCCTGTCCGGCAGGCAGCCAACGACGGAATGAGGCCGGATTGGCCCATCCGTCCCAAAGCTCCGCCTACTGGTGGGGCCTAAGGCGCGTGGGCCAATCAGAATAGGCCCTGGAGCCTTAGGTCCCACCTGGGGGCGCGGCCTGAGGCACATGGGCCCAACCCGACCGGAGAGTCGGGGCAGTGCACGGAAAGTCAAGGCGGGTGAACGGAGAGTCGGGACAGTGCACGGAGAGGCGGGGCAGTGCACGGAAAGTCAGGGAGGGTGAACGGATAGTCGGGACAGCGCACGGAGAGTCGGGGAGGGTGAAAGGAGAGTCGGGGTGGCCAGAGGAGAGTCGGGGCGGGCGAAAGGACAGTCGGGCTGCATGCGCGGTATACCCGTGAGCACGGTATACAAACGTTTTTGTACATAAAATCGTGGTTTCTGCGCGCTATACCCGTGTGCGCGTTTTACACGGGTGCGCGTTATCTGCGTGAAAATACGGTAAATACTCCAATATAGGCTTCATGCACATTTATGCCATGTAGGTATTTTTATGTTTCTATACATATTGAGATCTTTAAATCTTATATGAATGATTTATTATGCAAATATTTAAAAAATACATATTTATATAAAAAAGTTAAAATGGTAAAAATATAAAACTGACTTGGTTTGGGCCAATGATTGAGACATAGACCTGCAAATTCATCTAGCAGTCTACTGCCTGACATTCAGGTCTCTGAGGCCCACTCTCATTGTCAAGTAAAACCCTTTTGGGTGCATGATTCCATAGGGTGTGTTTTGGGTATTATCTTTAAATCTATCCCCATACACCTTATGATGAAGACCACCGATCATTTAGCAGCCTTCCTCTAGACCATCTCCATCCTGTTTATATCTTTTTGAAGGTGTGGTCTCCAGAACTGTACACAATATTGTAAATGAGGTCTCACTAGAGTCTTATACAGCGGCATCAATACCTCCTTTTTCCTACTGACCATACCTTTCCCTATGCACCCTAGCATCCATTTATAATCAACAATTTTTACTTGATCTCATGTTGTCTATTACAGAAACCACCAGAATTAATGCCAATGCTATATAAATGTATTTGAACAATTCCGTTGTCTTAGTGAAAGAAAACTCCTATTTTAAAAATGTTTATTCTTATCTCAGCGGTCTGAAAAATCATTGAATAACTTTAGGGCTGCAATTTAAAAAGATTTACACAGGTTAAAGTTTAAAAGAGATACAAATAATTATCAACCTGGGACAATCTATCATTTGGATGTATTTATCTATAAAGGTTACTTTGATATCATTAATCTGTGTCCCTATAGATAAGACATTAAATTGGAATCTCATTTTCATAGTTTCTCTTTTTTGTCTTACAACCAAGCCCACTATGAAATTGTTCTTATAGGTTAACCGACCACCAAAATTAAAGTGTTTGATTTGGAACATGCTATATCATAGATTTGATCCCAAATGGATCTTAATCTGCAGTAGTGAATTTGTCACAACAAAGTCTGTCCCAGGAACAAGTCTTGGTTTCAGGAAAGGGTTTCTCCTTTCTATAGACTTCTTCTCTTGATTTTTTTCAGTTTTGACTTGATTTTCATGGGTTCATCAGTGAATAACATGGTAGGCTAGAATGTGATAAATATTCCTTCACACTGAGGATTGTAGGTGTGCTGTGGACTGCCAGAAGAACTAACAAATCGATTCTGGAACAGATCAAACTGGCTATGTCACTTGAAGCCCAAATGATGAAGTTATGACTGTCTTATTTTGGTCTCACCATCAGAAGAGAAAGATCACTGGAGGAAGACATCATGTTTGGGAAGACTGAAAGAACCAGGCGAAGAAGGCAACCTGCAATCAGATGGCTGGATGTGTTGAAAACAACCATGGGAATGACACTGAGGGTCATTTCCGAACTAGCACAAAACTGATTTCTTTTTAGATCCGCAATTCATCAAGTCGCATGAGTTGATAGCACCTGACGAACAACAATCTTTACATCAATATTTTCAGCTATTCTCTGCCATCTGCTGTTCACTGCTTGTTTGGAGTGGAATACCAGGCTTTTCTTAAGCAGTGTGTGGAAGTTGGCGATTCAGACATTGCTGACCATGCTAATGTTTATGTTTTATTATTTTGTATTTTAATGGGTATTATTTATCTAAATGTTATTTAATTTATTTATTTGTATACCATTTATTTATTTATATTCCATTTATAGCCTAAGTGGTTTACATTCAGGTACTTGAGCATTTTTCCCTATCTATCCCAGTGGGCTCATGCTCTATCTCAGTGTTCTTCAACCACCGGTCCATGGACCAGTGCCGGTCCACAGAAATTTCCTGCCGGTCCACAGGGCCAGCACGTGCATCAGGCCCAACAGTGTTCTTCAACTGCCGGTCCACGGTGCAATCGATGTGGCGTTATCTTCGAGCCAGCTCCCTCTTTCTAACTGATTCAGTTCACAAAGCCATGGGCAGTGGCTCCTACGGGCATCCTGCGCCTGAACCAGAAGCCTTCTCTCTGACGTTGCAACGTCAGAGGGAAGGCTTCCAGATGAGGCACAGGACGTGCAAGGTGCAATTAGTACTATTAGGGGGGGCAGGGTCTGGGGTGGAGATTGGGTAGAGATGGGTGGGGTCTGGCCCACGACTTAGCCCCGTGTTCTTCAACTGCCGGTCCACGGACCAATGCCGGTCCACAGAATAATTCTTTTATTTCTGCCGGTCCATAGGTGAAAAAAGGCTGAAAAACACTGCTCTATCTAATGTACTTTTATCTTTAAGCAAGATAAATCAAATGAATCACACATTTTATTTAATTTTAATATTAAATACAAACATTAAAAAAAGGGAAAGAAAAAGCCTCTGAAAGGGATGACAGAATTAAAACCTGCTATACCTTGCTTTTCTATCATGGGCATTAAAAACCTTCCCTTAAACTTCAAAAATCTTCATTTATTCAAAAAAGTTTTAATATAGAAGGAGCACCTGACTTTGCAACTTCTATTAACTCTGCAATCTCCTTCTAGCAGTCTCCTTCTGACAATGGCTAGCGGTTCACAGCTATTGACCATGCCACTGCTACAGGGAAATAATAAGACCATAGTCAGAATGAAACCGTGAAGCCAAAAGAAATTTCTAAGTTGCATAAGTTCCCCTGGAGAAACATTTTGATTGTGAGATTCATGACAAATAGCATCAGTTCCAACCAACCAAAATAAGGGAAATTCTATGAAGGCTTTTATATGCAATACCTCTTTACATGTAGAAGAAATCTTTTATAAAATTGCACACATGTTTATAAGCATACACAAGAAAGTGTATCCCTATTTTTATGTACCTTGCATGCATGTATTTCCGACGGTATAGTTTGGGAGGGGAGGAGGGAGAGTTGCCATATACATGTTTATTTTATAAAATTCATGAGAACATGCTTAGAGTACATGCACATATTTACACCAACTTCGAAGCAGGAATAAATATGTGCTTTGGTGTCTACATACTTTTGGGGCTGGTTTTGGATGCCTGTCTTACAAAGGCAAATAGATGTCTATGTTTCCTGCATAAAAGCAGCTTAAAATAGATGCTGCTGTGGACTCCTCAAATAAGCATCCCCATTATAAAATCAAAAAGAACAAAGTCAGTCCTATTCCAGGGATTCTCAGCTCATGAGCTGTCCAGGGTCCTTAACTGTATAAAGGCAGGAATAGTAGCAGATTATGACAATAACTTACCGAAATTCCTTAAACCTTTGGTATAAAAGTATTATTTATGATGAATGCAGTTTGATACATGAGCCATCAAGAAGCAGAGGCTGCCCCATATCTGGTGACATTCAATCATCAGGCTGAAGAAGCAACCTCATAATCCATCAAGCTATGAACCATCAACTATTTTATTCATTTGTATTATTTCTGCCGATTATTCACTTAAATTTGATGCAATTTGGTGAGTCTCATTTCTTTAGTGAATCAGCTTAGGCCTAGAAAGTTGTTTAATCTCCTCTTGGGTGGGGAATATCTCCTGTTGCTAAAATATAATCAACAGCCATGCATCCTTTGTTAGTGTGATGAAGCTGGATAGCATCAATGGAAACAGCCATATCAATGAAAAAAAAGTAGGAGGCTTTAACATATTGAGGGGGAAATTCTGTAACCAGCGCCTAAACTTAGGCATCGGTAGGCACCCTGCCAATGCTGATGTAATTGAAAAATGCAGTCAGAAACGGCAGTGTTGAAGTGCCTGCCGATGCCTAAAAAAAAGGCAGCTGAAATGGCAGCTGGAATCACGGCGAGGTAGCTACTTTAGGCTGCGGAACGCTAATTTAGGCATGGCCAACACTGGAATTGGTGTTAAGCGGCCTAAAGCAGCTACTCCACTGCAATTCACACCAAGATAAGCGGTTGAAATATAGGCCTAGAAAACCATGGCCTACATTTTAGGCACCTATCTTTGACCACAGCAGCCGACTGCAGCAAGGGAATTCCCCCCTCCCCCATCAGCTGAGCAACAGGAACTCCCAAAAGCCATGATTCTGTAACCGGTGCCCAAGTCAGATTGCCTGTCAAGTTGGAGTGCCTGTCGGGAGGGGCCTTAGGGATCTAGCCAATTGGAGTTATAGGCCACTCCCATTGCATCCCAGAATGCACTGGGAAGGAGGCCTAAGACTCTGGTTGACCCAGGCGCCTAAAACCCCTCCTCGGTGCATCCCAGGATACACCAGGAAAGGGGAAGGCTCACCATTCTGTAACCAGTACCCTCAAATGATTGACAGGCAACTGGCAGACGCTTTAAGGTGGCCACCAACATGGGCACTGGTTACAGAATCCGGCCTTGAGTGAATGAAAAGATATCAGGAGATGGGGGTTCAAAGTAGACCTGAATTTGGCCAGGTATATTTATCCAACAATGAATCATATTCAGTAAAATTATAATTTATGTTCATTCACTTATTACATTGTTTGCAGTGCATATGGTGATACATTAATTTTTTGTGGGATGTCCACTAAGGATAATATAGGCATTTTTGCAGCCCTCTCTGTATAAAGGTTGCTCACCCCTGCTGTATCTCTTAAGGTAACCTGCTTCTTAAATTCCTGGATAATTGTCTAATTTTTCTTTTTCTTTACATTTGGGAATCATCTGAACACCAAATCCTTTTCTTCCAGTGGTGTAACATCTTTTTGGGAACAAGTCAAGACCTGAAGAAGTAGCTTCTGAAAAGTAGTCCAGGAATGCATGAATTCTCATAAAAATGAATTTACCTAACATTATTTTTTCTTGTTTATTTCCATATTTTATAATTCAGTTGTTTAAAAAATAAAACAGCTACATATATCTGTTGTTAAAATTTTTATAAGAAAACACATTTATGCCTATGCTATATTAGTATAATTTTCCTGGATCAGATGCGAAAAATAGCATTATGGAATTAGTGAAGTAACATCAACACTACATTTGGGGATTTTGTTTTTTTGTGGTATTTTAAAAATCTTTATTCATTTTCAATCGAAAAACAGTGCATACAAGAATTCATACAAGTTATTTGAAAAGACAGCACTTGCATCTATCAATAAAATACATGAGAATCATTTTTACCCCCCTCCCACCTGATTTCAGTGTATTCAAAAAACCATACTTTCAAATCATTAATAGACCAGTCCCTATATACTATCCCTCTCCCTCCCACCCACCCCCTTCCCTGGATGTGTAAATTATAACCAGAAGTAAAGGGAAAAACCATTCAATCTATATATATAAAATCGGAGGTATGTATGTGTGTATGTATGTGTGTGTGTATGTGCCGCGATCACGCAAAAACGGCTTGACCGATTTGAACGAAACTTGGTATGCAGATCCCTCACTACCTGAGATGATATGTTCTTGGGGTCTCGCGGCCCACCTGCACATGTGGGCGGAGCTACAAACAGAAAATCGGATTTCACCCATTCATGTCAATGGAAAAAATGTAAAAAGCTGCCATTCTCACAGTAATTCAAAAACAGCTTGACCGATTTGAACGAAACTTGGTATGCAGATCCCTCACTACCTGGGGTGATATGTTCTGGGGGTCTCACGGCCCACCTGCACACGTGGGCGGAGCTACAAACAGAAAATCACATTTCACCCATTCATGTCAATGGAAAAAATGTAAAAAGCTGCCATTCTCACAGTAATTCCAACTATAAAACACTTTCTATGACACTATAGCCACTAGGAACATCGTTTCTATTCTACCACGGACACCATACATATAGAGTTTGTATGTTCTAACTGTGTTTGTAACTGTTTCCTTCATGCATCCCAGTTCATAATGTTATTACATTACATGAGTACTCACATATGCTGAACTAGGAACACAGGTTCCATTCTGAACCGGGAAAAAACTGCATGGAGTTTCTTTTCAACCTGAGTTTCCACATATTGAGTTGTTTAAATCAATACTGAAACTTTTGGATGCCACTTATTCCAACAGATCTTCCTTTTAAGAGATTGCAAATTCCAGTGAGACTTGCATTCTCTATCACAATCAACAAATCACAGGGACAGACTATTACATACTGTGGAGTGGATTTAAGATCCCCCTGTTTTTCCCATGGACAACTCTATGTTGCTTGATCAAGGGTGGGTTCACCCAAGAATTTATATGTTCTTGCTCCTGGAGGTGAAACTAAAAATGTTGTTTATAATCAAGTTTTGTGTTAGTTGTATTGTATTCATTTTGTCAAATATTTCACATTATAATTTGAATATTGTACTTTTTATAAAGCTGTAAAAAATAATTTCATTCACCACTATAAAGTATCTTTATTTCAATCCATTTACTGTGTTATTGCTATAATTAAATACCCATGCAACGCCGGGGCATCAGCTAGTTAGAATCAATAAAATTGGTCAATGGACCCCACGTCAGTTTAAACCATTTGTTACCCCCATGCTCAGAAACCATTTTCTCGTATCTATAACACAAGCATAGCGAATTCTACCAAAAAGTGAAATTTAATCAGTCACAAGTCTTCCAATTTTTCATAATCATTATACCCAATAACCTGCTTTTATGTCTGTCTACTGGATATGTAGGAGATAACAATGTCTCACATATTACCTCTTCATATGACAGCAGAACCACAGTCTCCAGAATCAGAGTAATATGTCCCCATATAGATCTCCAGAAATTGAGTATCAAAGGACAATAGAATAATAAATGATCCAGTGTCCCTATATCAAGATGACAGTGCCAGCATCTATTAGATTTAGAACTATCTAACTTTTGTAATCTAACAGGAGTCCAAAAACTTCTTTGTAACAAAAAAACCCCCCGAAAAAAAAAAGTTTGTCTCATAGATGCTGATGCTGTATATCTCATCCTCCAAGACCAAATCCGTGGCCATTGAGTAGCAGAAATCTGCTGCTTAATCTCAATGCTCCAAATAGCTCTCAAACTTGTTTTTGGTTTCTTATTCATATAACAAGACATTAATTTATACCACCGGGCAGCTTGATGCCCTAGGAAATTTGTCTGGAAGCATAGGACTGGCAAGCTATAATGATTTTTTAGATTTTGCCAGTTGAGGAACCCCTTCTGAATGGCTTGCTTCAACTGCAACCACTTATAAATTTGAGACTTTGAAATACCAAATGATTGTTGCAGTCGTGAAAAATCAAGCATTTTCCCATTAGATATCACATCATCTAGCGTAAATATGCCTGCCTGCAACCAATGCTTCCAGAGGATCTTAGACTCGCCAATTTGAATCTTGGAGTTCAACCATAAGGATTGACACATGGACTTTCCTACTGGAATATCTGTTAAGTTGTTAATAAATTTTAAGATGCTCCAAGTGGCAAATAAGATACTATTGTCCTTATAAATTCTGGGTAATTTGATACTCACCATATGACATAATCTTAATGGGGACATAAGTTGCTATTCTAAGTAAAGCCAATCTAAGTAATAGATTTGTTTATCAAACAATATTTCATTCAGAATAGTTTAGTTATGATACACATGTGAAGCCAATTAACTAGCGGCTCTGCAAGGGCAGGAGTGAAGAAAGGTCGTTCCTGCCGCAATTCACCACTGGACCACCAGGGATACTTAAGGTACACAGGGGGAGGCAGGAGAAAGATAAAAATAATTAGAATCGGGCTGGGACAAGTGACAGGAGGGATCCCTCCTGTCCTGGCCAGCGCTGGACCACAAGGTATCATAGCAGGCCCAGCAGAGTCCTGCAAGCTGGTTTGTGAGGTTTATATTTGAGTTTATACGGTACCTGCTTAAGTAGAGGTTTCTCTCCAATCAGGATTCTTAACATTTTTGCTTAGACCATTTGAAGGGCCACTAATGTTCATGAACAAATTTTTACTTGTAAACAAAGATGTTCTTTTCTTTTGAATATCAATTCTTTGTCTGAAAAAAGTAGATTTCCTTGTAAATGCTAAATTAGGCCTGAATTGTGTAAGATGCTGAAACAATATCTCTTCTGTACTGCAGGTAACAATGTCTATTGTTTAATATTAAAGGATTTACATTACAGTGTTGTTGTAAACACTTCAGTTTTCTCTTACTGCCTAGGTAATCCTGTCTAAAATATTATCTCATGTGTGAAAATCAATGCATTTTCAATTTGAGATTAAAAGACCAAATTGCATGGCCTTCTGAAATATCAGCTGGAAGGCAGATGCTTTGAGATCAATTTTTCAACTGGCATTTAGATGTTCAGCACTGTGTCGAATATCCTAGTGCCACTTAAATTTCAATTTCAGCCATGATGCATTTACAGTAGACTCTCTGTTAAACGGAACTCAAGCAACCAGAATTCTAAAGCAGCCAGCAAAAATAAAAAAAAAATCTAAGAAATACTGTAATACTTTAAATAAAAAATAAAAAAATAAAAAAAAATCAATTTCAGGTAGAAATTTAAATGTAAACTTGGCACTCTACACCTGAGTATGCCCACGCTTTGCCTACCTCATGTTTGATAGTTTGTCTGGAACAGTTTATGGTATGGCATAGTATGGGGTATAGTATTAGTTAGGCCTATTTTTAATAGTAACTCTCAAGCAACCAGAAACTACATTTATCCAGCATCTATCAATCCCCATGAGTGCTGGTTAACTGAGAGTCTACTGTATAAAACGATACCCTCCAGTGTACACTTAATTACATACAGCTACCAAAAGAGCTCTTGAGAATCGCACAAAGGCGTCCTATAGAGAATTGCACCTAAGCCCGCCTAAGAGCCCAATTCTCTAACCGACGTCCATGTTACAGGTGCCAGTCAGAGAATCGGGTGGCCACTGAGCTTATCGCAGCAAGGGATCTCCCTGCCGCAATAAGTTTAGCGAAAAATCACAAAACTCGAAAAAATCTGGGAGGTAAAAAAATCACAAGAAAAGCAAAAACCTCCCAGACCCCAAGAAGTAAAACCAGATAAGGGGGAGAGACAAGAGCAGAAATGGTCAAACTACACAACACAACACAATCTGCAAATAATTTATATACATGTATATACACAGGAGAGCCCTCAGTCACACAGCCACCCACTGGAAACTCCCAGCAGTACAGGCTGTCACTTGGCTTACACCCAGAAGAGTGTTAACTGTGAAACATCCCCGGGCTCTACTCCATGTTTTTTAGTGATAAAGTGCACCCAACAGTGCTAAGTGTGAAAAAAGATATAAATAAATAAAAAAAAACACACTCTACCATTTACTGCAATTGTCTCTACCCCTTATCCAGGGAGCCAAAGTATCAAACGTCCATATCCAGCAAAGCAAAAAATGCCAACAGGAAGTACTTAGCTTCTCTGTGGAAACAAACAGCCAGCAAATGTCTTAATTCGTCCGACGGGACTCCGTTTCGGGGGTGCACACCCCCTTCCTCAGAAACAGCTGGACTGCGCTGTGACCCTCCAAATCATCCAGCACAGCTTAGATTGACAAAGCGGGAAATGGCGCTGAATCGAACAGAACGCCTCCAAATTAAACTGCAGACACTGGAACATTGGATGAACGAGTCACATGACTCCCAAGAACCACGGGAAAAGGAAGAATCACTTAACCCCGGGTAAGCTACAAAAATGAACTGCAAAAGAACTACAAAAAGATATTATGTTAAAGACCAAAACAGAAGAAAAGAATAATGATGATGAAATTAAAAGGTATGTTGCCATTCGATGTAGTCATTATGTCCAGTGGGGGCCAATGCTTGGAGTTCAAAAATCCAATACTGCTCCCTCCGTTGTAACCAAGATAGTTTGTCTCCCTGATAGTTCTCATAAACCTGTTCAATGATAGACCAGCGTAAATCTTGAAAAACGTTCCCCAATTGAATACAATGAGGCACTAACGGAGAGCTCATCGATTGTGTATTAATACGTGAGCGGTGCTCAATGAGGCGAGTCTTAATCTTTCTTTGAGTATTCAATTGGGGCACGCTTAATCTTTCTTTGAGTATTCAATTGGGGCACGCTTTTCAAGATCTACGCTGGTCTATCATTGAACAGGTTTATGACTTGGGCAATTTTTTGGTTGATAATGTATTCTAAGGTTTGACTTAGAAGTGGTCTGGGCGAATGTAGAGGTAGGCCATTCTCAAAAAAAACCCAACTTATTTTTGACTTTTTTTTAAGAATGGACATTTTCTCTGCTGCTACTTTCAACATTTAGGGCCTTAGACCTTTTTTTTATTATGCCCCTCTGTACATTCAAAGAATTCAATAAACAGCACTTACATACTTGCAAATTACTGAAACAAATTACACATCCCTTCCCCCCTCCCCTCCTGGATGTATGTGGAAACAGATTTCTTGATTTTCTTATAGTTTAATCAGACTCTTGGCAAAGGCAGAATTGCCAAAACACTAACAGTGTCAGTCTACTTGTGTGCAAACTTTTAGCGTGGAGATTTCGAGGCCATAGAGACAGCAAGGTCTGGGAGGCCTCAAACATTGTCATCTCCTGAAATTGTTGACCAAGTCCATGACCTGATTTTGGCAGATCAGCAAATATTGGGTGCATAATCCACAAGCATCTGGATATGCAAAAGCTATCAGCCAAGAAGGTGCCCAAATGTTTGAATGCTGATGAGAAACATCATCGAATGGACACTTCCAAGTTGATTTTGCAACATTTTCAGTGAGCTTGTGCCAACCTTTTGGAATGACTACTTAGTGTTGATGAAACATGGTTACACCACTATGATCCTTTGACAAAACAACAGTCCATGCAATGACGGCACTCAGGATCTCCAAGGCCAAGGAAATTCAAGACACACAAGTCAGCAGGAACAGTCATAGACACAGTGTTTTGGAATCAGGAAGGTGTTGTAATGACTGACTTATCTTCCAAGGGGCCACACAATTATTGCAGAATACTACTGCAACTTGTTGTGCCAATTAAAGGAGGCATTGAAGAAAAAAGGAGAGCGAAGCTGAGGAAATGAGTTATCTTTTTGCAAGACGATTCACCTGCTCATATGGCCGGCAAAACAATGGATGTTTTGACACAGTTGGGGTTTCAGTGCATAGACCAACCACTCTACTCGCCAGATCTTGCTCCATCTGATTATTTTCTGTTTCCAAACCTTAAAAGAGTTTGAACAGGAGACAATTTTCAAGTGCTTTGGAGGTGACTGCAGCAGCGGCACAATATTTCAGTGAGCAGGCATCAGAGTATTTTTTGGAAGGGTTACACAATATGCCAAGTGTGTTGAACTTAGGGATATGTGGAATAACTTGTAAGTTTCATGGCTCCACATCATTCCCTTCTTGGCTGGGCTGAGATCTTTTCAGTACCCCCTCGTAGATAGGATTATTGTCTCTTAAGAAGTGTCAGGAAAATTCCCAAAACATCCAAAATTGGATTTAGACTTATATTGAACATGGGTTCAAAGATAAATTCAAAAATAAATTCCTGTAATAAATTTCACTAAATTTTTTTTTAGCCAAGTAGACATGGGAAACATAGGGCTCCTTTTATGAAGCCGCGTCAGCGGCTTTAGCGCGCGGGACTTTTCATCATGCGCTAACCCCCACGCTGGCTGAAAAACTACCGCCTGCTCAAGAGGAGGCGGTAGCGGCTAGCGCGGACGGCGTTTTAGCACATGCTATTACGTGCATTAAACCATTAGTGCGGCTTTGTAAAAGGAGCCCATAGTTTTTCCATGAAAATTAGTTTAAGGAACAGATCTACTTTTGGGGATGTGCTAGGCTACGTAGACTTTGATCTGGTTTAGCATGATTTGTCTTGTAGTCTTATGTTGACAGACGTTCCTAATTTGGAATTTTAATGGTTACTTGTATTTGCTGAGAGCAATCACATAAAAAAATTCCCCCAGAATCTACCCACTAATTGTTTTCAAACAATTGTTTCTCCTTTCAGCACTCATTTTTCTGAGCTGCATTAAAGGCCTGCTATTTGCAGATATCCATTTCTCTAAATTGGACCTGTGCCCATACCTTAAAGCTGTTAAATTCTGGAAGGCAGACAAGGCTGTCTAGCACTCTATGGGAAAGGCCCAGATGCTCTAAACTCACCGTGCCTGTAACGATCGATGCTAAACCGGTTTAAACCGGTTTAACCTTGAAGTAATTTACTGACTGATGCATATAATGGCTCACTGTGGGCTTTACTGTGGGTTCATTGCAGCCTCCATCTCAGCTATGCAAATGTAGTATAACGAGGTCATTAGTATTAAAATGAGGTCACTAATATTAAAATGAACACTCTGACCGATGCCCTAACATCGTTTTGTGATGCACAAAATGTAGCACCGACTTCTAACTTCTAGACCTGGAATGATTACCTATGCATGCTAATACTTATGGAGAATTCAGGAGACACCTAAAAACATATCTGTTCCTGATTTGTACAATCTTTCCCACTTTAACTGATCCCTAGAGCCGCTATTCACTAGTTTTACTTGTCAGGTCTACTCAATTTGTAGCATTTCTAATCATTGTAAACCGCATAGAACTTCACGGTCCTATGGTATATAAACTGTTATTATTATTATTCTAACAACCTGAAATTACCAACAGGTCTGGAGGTGCTGGTAAATGTGTTACTGACAGATCTGCCATGAAACTGAAATAACATTTATCAACATATGGGAAGAGGGCCATATACGCATGTGTTATACGGGTGTGTGTTAAAGGCTCATTTTATGTGCTCCCGTTAAAAGTGTAAAGTTCAAAAGCATATGAGGAGGTGCTAAAAAGTTCTCAGCCCAAACAGAGAACTGTGAAAATTCTATATAATTTTTTCGTTCATTGGTTCAATCAATAAATGAAAAATATTATCAAGTGTGGAACGAGCCATGGGCTGAGAACTTTTCAGCACCCCTTATGGCTATCGATGCCTTTGATGTGCGCCTCTGATACACCACAATAAGGCACGCCTCTGATTGACGCTCATGCATGCTTATGTAGCTTTCCTTGACGCATGTGTACTTTTGTGCATGTTTCAAGTGAACTATTCTATGCATGTGTCGGTCACTTTCTCCTACAACCAATCGGATGGGATTAGGGCAAACCTCCATGAAAATCATTTGCATGCGAAATTGTTTCAACATCGATTGCCGTTTTCAAATCGGATAATTTACCGGCACCACAGCGATCCACAGTGTGTTAATGGCGATTGTAGAGCCTCAGGGACAGAGACTGCAAGAGAACAGAGGAAGATAAGCTCATGTTCTCCTTTTCCCCAGTCTTCCTATTTCTTCTCCAGAGGCTTTCACTTACTCCTCTTCTTTTTCTTACCCATGCCAGATTCCGGGGAAGTCTTCCTACAATGGCTGCTTTCCATCTGGCATCGTGTGGAAGCTGTGTGTGTTTCGTCTCCTTTTGGCTTGTTCTCTTTTCATTCTTTCTGTCAGGTAGAGAAGCAAAGGCATTTTCAGCGAGAGTGGAAAAGCAGTTGGGACAATGGCGCTTGTATTATGAATTGAAACTATGTAAGGAATTTGAAAGGTGTGTTAACGCTTCTTGAGATAGGAATGTGCTTTACAATGGAAATGAAGGAGATAGAAAGAATGCATTTGACCCAAAGAGTTTTAAGAAATGTAAATGTGATGCTGTTGAATTTGGGGAAACATTGAAATCAGAATGTGTTGTTTTGCCTGCATTAAGGGCCCCTTTTACTAAGCTGCGTTAGGGTTTTAACGCATGGACTAGTGCGCGCTACAATGCCCCGTGTGCTAGACGCTAATTGAGCTGGCGTTAGTTCTAGCTGCGTAGCACGGGGTTAGCGTGCACTAACCTGCTGCGTGCGCTAAAAACGCTAGCGCACCTTAGTAAAAGGGGCCCTAAATTTCAGGGAATGAATTAATTTAAAATAAAAATTTTTTTAAAAAGCTCCACTTCTTTTTCACAGTTTGTTTTTTGATAATTAATTGTAAGATAAGAAAAACAGATGTGCTTACTTCACTTTGGCATGACAAAACCTTTTACCACAGGAAAGTAATTTTCTTTTTATAAATTTACAGTTAAACCACTAAAGCAAAAACTTCTACAGAAATTGGACAGGGCTATATCCTAGACAAATAAAAATGGGAACTATGAACCACAGGGGAGGGGAAAGAAATGCTCTTATACGAATAGACTTTTTCTTATTCTTGGATCTTCCCATTATGATTGGGCTTGAATTCACTGAGTTATACGAGGTCTCTTCAAAAAGTTCCAGGACAGTTTAAATTACGCACCAATGGGAAGTTCTTTTGAGACGTGTTAGGCGGTGTTGAGTAGCTTGAAACCTCACAAGTATAACTCAGTGAATTCAAGGCCAATCATAATGGAAAGATTTAATACGCCTCAAAACGCCCCCTGGTTGGGCCCTGCAACTGCAAACTGCCAAACGATGTTCCTACTCCCACTATATTCCGAGCCACTGGAATCGACTGCCCCTGCAGATCAGATCCCTTGAAGGACTCCTCAACTTTTAGAAAGCAATAAAAACATACCTCTTCACCTAACCACTGCCCTTGACTGATGGACTACAAAGAAATGTACATTGGTACCAGAACCCGTTATGTGTCACCTAAGGAAAGCAAATCCAACCTATAAACTGTCTGTTTGTCAATTAGGATAAAACTTGTACTTGAAGACTTGCACTGTAGAATAACCAGGCTAAATTAAAACCAGTAAAATGTATACAGTATTAGACCTTAAATATGTGTCCAGCTAGAAAAAAACTTGTATCGGAAACATGGCTAATCTAGTGTAAATTGTAACCTGTTAACTACACAGTATACTATGTACAAGTATGTTAAACCTGTAACCCATTCTGGGCTGTTTGAGGACAACAGGATAGAAATCGAAATAATAAATAAATAAAAAGCAAAACAATTTTCAGAATAAACAGAAAAATATAACAGTTACACCCAACCTCAATAGAGAATCTAGTTCAAGGCTTAGGGGCCCTTTTACTAACACACCTAATGCAGCTTAAAATGGTGTACTGCAAGATATTCTCAAGTGACCTGCACTACTAACAAA
Organism: Geotrypetes seraphini; assembly: GCF_902459505.1. Lineage (NCBI taxonomy): Eukaryota > Metazoa > Chordata > Amphibia > Gymnophiona > Dermophiidae > Geotrypetes > Geotrypetes seraphini. The sequence goes on along the minus strand of NC_047084.1, from coordinate 446,415,664 downwards.
TCAGTGTTCACTAACATGTGCTAAAAAGATATTTAGGCCCAGATTCTGTAAACGGCACTTTTGAGAAATGGTTGTAGGGATGGTGATACTGTATAAGTCATCTTTTCAGATAAAAATCATAGAATCTATAACAGCGACTCTTCCCAACACCCCATCTACTGCATATTATTCTACATCCCTCCTGGAAAAAGGCTAGAAGCTGAACCACGGTTCTCAGACATCATCTTAAGAGCCATAATACAATATAGGAGATCTCAACCTCCACTTACTCAACTTCAAACTCTCAAACCCTGAAATTCCTCAACTTTTTAAATGAGCTAGACCTCAAATAACAACTAAGGAAACAAGAGAGAAAGAAGATTGACTCATTTGAGCTTTGATGCTGGAGAAGGATTTTAGGCAAGCCATGGAATACCAGAAGAACTAAAAAATCAATTCTGGAAGAGATTAATGAATTTAAAACATTTCTAATCCGCCTTTATCCAAGGCAGCTCACAATATCACATACAAAATTCAAATTTAAACATCTTAAAAAATCGCATACATCAATAGAAATTATATAATTATACCATCTTGACATATAGATTGCATCTCAGCCATTCATCTACTAGCATTACTCTGCAATAGAGCAAAACAGTCATTCCATCAGGTTTATCTCCTTCAAACTAAAGATAAAAGAAAAAAAGAAACTATTCTGGTAACCCACAGAGAAAGATGACATTCAGAAAGGAAGGGTATTAGCTTAAGGAAAGCCTGAGCAAACAAATGGGTCTCAAGCAATTTTCTAAATTGCAATAGATTTCTACAGAACTGTAAAGTTCCAGACAATGCATTCTACATTAATGGTTCAGCTATAGAGAAATATGAGTTTTTGGTCCATACATCAAACCGGCTATGTCACTCAAAGCCCAAATGATGAAGTTACGACTGTCTTATTTTGGTCATACCATCAGAAGAGAGAGATCACTGGAGAAGGACATCATGTTTGGGAAGATTCATGGAACCAGGCAAAGAGGGCGACCTGCAATCAGATGGCTGGACATGTTGAAAACAACCACGGGGATGATGCCAGAGGACCTTTCCGGACTAGCACAAAACCGATTTCTTTTTAGATCTGCAATTCATCAAGTCGCTAGAACTCGAGTATGCGTTGATGGCACATAACAACAACAACAGACTTCAAACCCTTGTTTCAACAACCCACACACATAAAGGGCCATCAGTTAGATCCACTCGCCTCCTCACCAAAAAGCACAAGCTACCTAAAATTTAATTCCCTATCCAAAGTACCTTGGTCAGACCACCTACCCCTAGAATTCACCATATTCTGGAAAGAGAAATCAATAACCAAACTGACCCGCCATGTAGCTTCATACTATAGAAACAAAGTAGCGCCTGAATCATACTGAAATGAAATAGATAACTCATTACTATCCCTCCCAGCCCTGACCAAGACTTCCTGGCCCATTGGAAAATGACCGATGAACAAATCCTAAACAAACTAGCCCCACTCAAATTCAGCAGAAGAATCCAAAGATCGTCAGAGAAGTGCTTCGACTCAGCACTTATGTCCCTAAAAAGAGCTTGCTGACAAGCCGAGTGCTACTGGCGTGAACAGCCCTCCCCAAAACACAAGACTACGTGATGCCAGAAAATCCTAGAATATAAATCACTATTGATGCAAAAGAAGAGAGAGTGCTACTCTAAACTGATCAGCACAGAAGATAACTTTTAAAACAACAAACTGCTTTCAATGTTAGATGACCTAACCAACACGAATACGATCAGAAATGGTGACAACCCCTCTATTCCAACCCACCACAACAAAATCACCTATTGAAATACCAGCAGACAGATCTCGGAATGATTTTGTTGAGATTAAATTCAAAGACACAAAATGGTTTCTCCTAAAATACTCCAAAGTATACTGCAGCCTTGACACCTGCCCACCTTACCTAATCAAAGCAGCCACCCCAACAGCATAGGAAAAATAACTCAATGGCTCAACTATCACCTAAAATATGGCTTTTTCCCCAAATCAGGAGGAGGAATTATCTTAACGCCCGTTCCCAAGAACCCATAACTCAACCCCTCTTATGTGACCAATTATCTGCCAGTAGCTTCCATCTCCTAATTATCAAAATGATGGAAGGATATGTCACAAAACAACTTGAATGCTACTTAAAATGCTTCAATATCCTCCGCCCTTCACAATCGGGATTCAGGAAAAAAAACACAGCAGAGATGGTGGCCGCAGCACTAGTAACATACGGCAAAGTACTACTAAGCAAGGGTCACTACGCAATCATAATCCAATTTGACCTAAGCAGTGCATTTGACCTAGTAGACTTCAATCAAATGTCTGAGATCTTCAGTGATTTTGGATTTACCGGCCTAGTCCTCTTCTGGTTCCAAGGCTTCCTAACCACTCACCACTATGCTATCTGTAAGGATGGTGTATTTTCTGACAGCAGGGTCCCCTGCTGGTTGGCAGGCTGTTGGCCTGACAATTTGGTCTCTATCCTTGAAAGTGAAGCCGTAAAAAAAGTTTCTCCTCCTGAGGAAGCTTTCCATCGTGGAACTCGAGTCAACTGGCACTATTTCAGCCACAAGTATGCAGATAAGTATTTTGAATATCTGCATGTATGATCATCATAGTGGCGGTTAGACTATGTAAGTGCTATGATGGTCTGATTGGGCAGCCTATGTTTGGTTCACTTCACATGAGTGTTTATAGGTTGTGGGTTTGAGCACTACATTAATATTTATAGACATTATTGGAACTGTGATTATTTTATGCGGTTGAGAATAAAAAAATAAAAACATAGTACATGACACTAAAATTTGTAGTGCTTCAAATGAATCAAATACAGTACATACTAATGAATGCACATTCCTAGTTTTAAGTCCCATTCCAGATTTCTTTTCTAATCTCTTTAAATTGTGTAACACAGTAGATCAGGGGTGCCCACACTTTTTGGGCTTGTGAGCTGCTTTTAAAATGACCAAGTCAAAATGATCTACCAACAATAAAATTAAAAAAACACAAAGCACACTATACGCAGAGAAAATGTTAATTATCATTTATATTCTGGGTTTTTTTCAAAGAGGTCAAGGCAGATGACTCTATGCACTGTCACCTCAGTAACAACCATACAAAAATAGACAAATATACCCCCTCCCTTTTTACTAAACCACGATAGCAGTTTTTAGCACAGGGAGCTGTGCTGAATGCCCAGTGCTACTCTCGACGCTCATAGGCTCTCCCTGCGCTAAAAACCGCTATTGCGGTTTAGTAAAAAGGGGGGCCATAGTGCAAAATATAGACAGCAGATATAAATTCTCAAAACGGACACATTGTGATCATTAAATTGAAAATAAAATCATTTTTCTTACTTTTGTTGTCTGGTGATTTCACGAGTCTCTGGTTGCACTATCTTCTTCTGACTGTGCATCCAATCTTTCTTCCCTTCTTTCAGCCTGTATGCTTCCTCTCCTCCAGACCTCATTACCTCCCGCAAATTTTTCTTCCTCTCTCCCTGCCTCCCTTTCTTTTTTTCTCTCTTCATGCCCCCTTTCTTTCTTTCTGTTTCCTTCTGTCTCCCTGCCTGCCTCCTTTCTTTCTTTCTCCCTGCCCTCCCCCAAGCCACTGCTGCTGCTATTGGGGAACAGGCCCCAAAGCTGCCGCCACCATCAGGTAACAGGCCCCAAAGCTGCCGCTGCCCCAAGTTCTCCCTGCTTCCCTGCGTCGGGCCGACCAGCATTCCTCTCCCCAACATCAATTCTGCCGTCAGAGAGGAAGTTCCGGGCCAGCCAGGCAATGATTGGCTGGCCCGGAACTTCCTCTCTGACGGCAGAATTGACATCAGGGAGAGGAAGGCTGATCGGTCTGGTAGATCGCCAAGGCAAAGTGAGTCTATCATGGAGCCCGGGATGGGCTCTGCGATCGACTCACTTTGCCTTGGCGATCTACCAGTCGATCGCGATCGACCTATTGGGCACCCCTACAGTAGATGATGGCAGATAAAGACCTGTAAGGTCCATCCAGTCTGCCCAACAAGACAAACACATAGCATAGGTACCATGTGATACTACATATGGGGAGTGGGATAGAACACATCAACCTTGAATCAAACAATATTTATTCATATAGACCCACATTAAAATACATATAAAAGTACATGGATATAAAGTCCTATTTCACAGGTATATAGATGTAATGTCCTTAAAATGGAATGACCCAGTTAATGACCCCCTATTGGTGGGTAGTTTCCTGTCGTGTTCTGAGCGACCGACATCCACACCCCTGAGGCAGGCCTCTAACTGGAGACCGTAACATGGACTGTGTCTGGTCATCAACTGGGTCATTCAATTTTAAGGACATTACATCTATACAGTTGCAACATAGGACTTTATATCCATGTACTTTTATATGTATTAATGTGGGTCTACTCTATATGAATGTATTAATGTGGGTCTATATGAATAAATATTGTTTGATTCAAGGTTGATGTGTTCTATCCCACTCTCCACTTGTTTTCTTTCTTCGCTGTATTTTATGTGGCGTTTCTGTTCCTTCCTGAGTTTTTTTGGTTTGTGTGGTACTACATATGCATACTTGATTTTGATTTGTCCTTGTCATTTTCAGAGACAGACCATAGAAGTTTGTCCTGCTCTAGTCTTTTTCTCCAGCTACTGAAGCATTCATTGAACCCCTCCAACCCTTCCAAATTTCTCCAGCCACAATTAGGGCACAGGCTGTAGAAGTCTGCCTGGCAGTGGCGTAGTAAGGTGGTGGTGTGGGGGGGGGGAGGGGGAGGACCACCCAGGGCACCATGTCAGTGGGGTGCCAGCACCTCTCCACCCTGCCACACCACACCATGCTCGTCCCATCCCTTCCCTCCCCCACCCTGTACCAATGTAGATCTTTGCAAATGCGAGCAATTTCTCCTGTCTTTTTCTTGCAACGGCCTGGTTCCCCCTCTGAATCACTTCTGGGTCATGAGGCCAGGAAGTGATGTCAGAGGGAAACCCAACACTGGCACAAGCAGCATGCTGGAGAAACCATTTGTGCTGGCGAAGATTTACAGAGGTACGGGGGAAAGGGAGACTGTGAGTGGGGAGTGCGGGGCGGCAAGGAGTGGGGAGGGGCATGGAAGGAGGGCACCGGGGCATATCTATCCAGCCATGATCAGAGCACAGACCACAAAAGTCTGCCCAGCATTTCTTCTTAGTTACTGCTTGCTAAAGCAGTGGGCCACTGTAGCTGAAGTCTACCTTAATCTATACATGGGGCAATCCTCCCACCCCCCCCTCCTCAAAAAAAAAAAGAAAAAAGCAAGTAACATGTTGATAAAATAATAACCAGCTTTAGGGATTAATATACAAATAGAATAAATGGCTAGGTAGAACCGATGATGGATAAATTGGCAAGTAAAGAGATCATTTCTATACCATGAAGCAATTTTACTTAGAGTTTCTTGCACAATGTTTGCCTCCTTCCATAACCATGTAGTAGAAACGAAATTGTTTAACATTCACTCCATATAAGATGAATACATTAGTGAGGGGCATTAAGCAAATAGAAAGAACAAATAACTTCAAATTCCTCTACAAGTTAAAACAGTGCTGATTGAGTTGCAACTCCAGCTCGTGGGTTCTTAGCTGCAACCCGATCTTTTCGTTCTTCGGTGCAAACCACAGTAGAAATTACAGTAGTAGAAAATAAAATGGGCAGTTGCAGAATGCAGGTGAGCAGCTACTGGATAGGGAGGGATGAGAAAAAAACATTGCAATTGCTCTTTGGGTTATGAATTGTTGAATAGCCAGATTGCATTGGCTGCCTTTTGAGGCCAGAGTGCTTTTTAAGTTTGGGTGTATTTGCTATAAGGCTCTCTTTGGTTTATTACCCTCCTATTTGGTATTTTACCTGAAATTTTTTAAGTCATAAAAATGGACCAGAAACTCAGGTATATTCATCTTCGCTACCCCAAGGGCCTGTCATTATACCATGGAGGGGGAAGGGAGATGTTGTACTGCAAGGAGCAGAAAGAAGGAAGGGAGGGAGAAATGTTACACTGGGAGGGAGGAGAGATGACTTTAGGATGTCAGACTCCAGAGAAGGGTGATGGAAGAAGGGAGAGAGAGATGCCAGACCATGGAATTGAAGGGAAGAAGGAGAGGAGAGAGATGCCAGACTGTGGGAAGGAGAGAAGAAAGATGTTGGACCACAGGAAGGGGGAGGGAAGGAGAAACTGATGCCAGACCAAGGAATTGAAGGGAAAGAGAGGAGAGAGAGATATCAGGTCGTAGGAAGGAGAGGACCACAGGAGGGGAGAGAAAGGAGGAGATGCTGATGAACAGGAATAGAGGGGAAGGGGAGGTAAGACATTGAAAAGAAGATAAATTAGAGAAAAAAAGTTGAAATGTGTCAGTTTTGAGAATATATATCTGCCGTCTATATTTTGAACTACTCAGGAAGAAATTATTTTCTATTTCTCTGGTGTTGTACTGCATGTAGAGTCTGGCATTGTAGGGTTTCATTTGTGTATTGTGGTAGGGAGTAGGGAGTAGGGACAGCAGGCAGCTGGACCTTAATCCACAAGCCAAGCAGTTTACTGGAATGGGGATTGCAAACTCAAAAAGGAAAATCAAAACAAGAATTAAAGACTTTTATTTCCCCATACTCTGAGGTGTGGAGCAAGTGTAACCAAGTTCAGTTCAGTGCTTCCACCAGTCTCAATACACAACATAAATTCCTTGTCACAAATGAAAGGTAAGTTGCTACAAATACAGTCTGGATTACTTTTCCTCTTGAGGCCACCTTCAAATCAACAACTTGACTACAACAACCATGAGTCTTAGATCCATTAAATATGGTGGCTTTCTGACAAACTTTATGCACTGGTACTATTCAGACAGTTCATTATAGGCTTGGCTAAATATGCTTGAATCATGCTTATAGCATTTTGCCTTTGCACTAAAGCTTTCCTAATATTGGAAACTAGTCACCGAGCTTTTGACTGGAATTGCTTGAGCTCAAACAGAGGACAAACTTGCCTGGCTATATCCCTCACATTTAACAAAAAAAAACCCTTGATGAGCTTCAATTAAGATTAGGGCTTTATCTTTAGGCTTTAATACTGCTGCAGCCATGCTTGGCAATTAGAGAGGGATAGAGTTAAGGATTACCTTCCCCCACAGTAAATCTTCTTATGGGAACTGAAATTGCTCTGAAACATGTCAGCTTTATTCTGCAGTTTTTCTCACTTTATTTTGCAATGTTTCTCACCTTTCAGACTAACACCACACTCATTCCTTATGTTTTAGTCCCCTGGCTCCCACTGCATTTCTTCATCTTCCAACAAGCTTATTGTATCACATTCCCCTTCACTCATACACACATCGCACTTTGGCTGAATATTACTTTCCCCAGATTAAGAAACTAGATCTATATCTTGCCCACCTGCTGCTTGAGTTAAATCCTGGTCAGACCTTTCTACAGAGTTGGGTTTGGAAAGTTTCCTTGCCAGAAGTCCTGGATTAGCTTTGGTTCCTCTAGTAGCTTGACCTCTTGAGGACAATAGGCTTCTGCCCTGTGACTTCTGTGCTGAATCAGGAATGAAGCTTTGATTGGGAATGGAATCATACCTCCCTAGCTTCAGTTCTCTCATCTGTTTATTTACACATGCAGGTACAGCTAGAGTTCTCATTGGCTGTTCCTTAACTAGCCTGCCTGCTTTAAGTAAAGCTTTTCCTGGTGCGTTCTTTACTAGGAGAAGTGGGTGTTGGAATAAACTGCTGACTCATAGGTTTCTCACCTGAAGGCAAATAAGCTTTATTATAGGGATGTCTCTGACTTTTGAAGGTCCAGGTTTAACCTGAGTGACATTATTACTGGGCTTCTCTTTAGTAACAGGGCTTGGCTCAGCCTGCACCTTAGGCAATTTGCTGACTGCGTGCTTTTCCCTATCACAGTATATTAGTGCTTTTAGTTTGTGGTCCTGTATTTGCATAGGGGTTATCTGAGTTCTGCATGTATGACCAAGACCAGGTGTTCTGGTAGGAATGAATGTTATGAAGCATACAATGTAGTTTAATTTTGTGGCTAATCATTATGCATTGTTAATAAGATTATATTGTGTGTATATATGAAAAATGAATGGAAAAAATGGCATTACGATTAGTACTATTTTGTGGCGGGGTCTGGGGCAGAGCTTGGATGAGGTCTGAGGCGGAGTTTGGGCAGGGTCTGGGACAGAGCTTTTGAGTACCCCCAATCATTTTGAAAAGTTGGCTCCTATGTGCCATTCTATAAACCACATATTGAGTTTATAGAATACACGTTGCACCCAATCCCGTGAACTAAAATGTAGATGCAGTCATTTACACCAACTAAAACCTGGTATAAATGCCAGCACCTAACAAGCATAGATCGGGCGTATTCAATAACAGTGTGCGTAACTTATAGGAATGCCTACAAACCTGCCTATGCCCCTTTCCTGACCACATCCTCTTTTGAGATCCACATGGTAGGATTTACGTGCATAACTTTATAAAATACACTTAGCAAACTGTGTGCTTAAATTCTAATTAGTGTCAATAATTGGTGCCGATTGGCTACTTAACCAATTAAGTTGCGTGCAAATCGGCAAGGTGCACAGATCTGCATGCGCAACTTTAATCACTAAATATTGAATCTGGGAGTTAGTGGCCATATTTTTGCCACCCTTTGTGCAATCTAATCCTTTTGTGTACAGAACATTTGATGGTGTAGTTTACATCAAAAATTATTCTATATCCAGGGACATTTTAGAAAAAAAGGCTTCCACAGTTGGCATCAGTGCCAGCTGCACATTTTTTTTTAAATAGCAAGTCCAATATCTTCTGTGTGCTGAAATACATAAATATCTTTTCCACTGGACGTTCTATGTAATAATGAATTTGGGAATTTTCATTTCATTTATTATAATTTATAAACTACCTTACTCCTTTGGGAATTTTAAACTCATTGTGAATTAGGCCCAAACTGTCATTTTAGCCCTGGTAGGTCAGCTAGGCCTCTGGAAAACCAGCTCATGTGTGTGCCTTGCCATGAGCCTCAAGACTATCTCAGTCTCACTGGGGAATGACAGACTGTGCTGAAAGGCCAGTGAAGCCATACAGAAAGCATGCTTTGTTTCTCTTGGTAAGAGATCTTGCATATTATAGGAAACAATGGGCCAGTGCTCTAAGAGGTGGCTGTCATGTTGTGTCTCTGTGGAAACTATTTAGCTCTCGCTCAGCGTGTCCATATGACAGTCTGTATCCACAAGGGAAATGGAAGGCCGACCAAGCTGTTCCATCAGCTGTCTCTAAAACACAAAATGAATATTTGGAGAAAAAAAAAAAAAAAAGATAAAACAGCACCCCAAACCCATTTGTTTCAATAAATTCACAAATCATCATCTTTGGTCCAAAGAACTGGAAGTCATTTTAATGGGGAAAGGGATTGGGACTTATTGTACATCACATTGTACATTCAATGTGGTTTACATACAGGTACTTTAAGCATTTTCCCTATCTGTCTGGGCAGGCTCACAATCTGTTTAATGTATTTTGGGCATTGGAGGATTAAGTGACTTGCCCAGGGTCACAAGGAGCATGGCACAGGATTTGAACCCACAACCTCAGGGTGCTGAGGCTATAGCTCTAACCACTATGCACAGTCCACAAATGCCTCTGAATAGCCTCACAGTAAAGAGCAGTGAGCCCAAAGTCAGAGACAAAAAGACCAAAGTTTCATAAAACAAAAGGAGTATCCTAAAATGCACAAAATGGAACCAGGACTTGGAGCCAAGAAATAAAGATATACAATACTTTAGTAGAAGTTGTCACAAACCGCCCACTGGAATTTTGACCCTACACGGGCCATGTTTCGGCAAAATTCTTTCCTCAGGGGTCTTTGAGCACAATGCCAAAACGTTAAGCCGAAGCATTCTACTCAAAGACTTCTGAGGAATGCATTTTGCTGAAACACGGCCCGTGTAGGGTTAAGATTCCAGTGTGTGTTTTGTGACAACTTCTTCTAAAGTATTGTATATCTAATTTTCTTGGCTCCATGTCCTGGTTCCATTTTGTGCATTTTTGGATGCTCTAATCACTGTGCCACACTCTTCTCCAGGGACATCACAGCTGAGAAATTCACTAACTTGACTCTGCTTGTGAGCTGGGTTACGGGATTTGCAGGGGTAACCCACCTCCTACTCCGAATAGTCTTTTCATGGGAATACTTCTTTTCTGTCATCACAAGGTTTCAGCTACTACATAACACAGCGGCAAGACTAATTCTCAAAAAGACTTAATATAAAAGGACAAGTCCGCAATTAGAGCAACTACACTGGCTACCAAAGAAGAGACTGGTTCAATATAGCCTGCATGGTCCACAAAGCAATCCACAGAGAGAACTCAGAGGGACATTCCTTCTTCAACTCATGCACTACACAGCACAACAAACTACTTCCCATCTCCCCAACAAGTATGGCGGAAGAGGATATTCAAAACCACCTTTGAATATCAGGGACCTTTCATCTGGAACAAACTACCAATACACCTAAGACAATTCATCAACTACTTTGAATTCCAAAGAAACTAAAGACATACCTCTTTTCACTACAGTCACTCTCTTACCCTTTATCCTTCCTTCTAAACCAATACTCCTAAAAGTGTAACTTAAGAACTTGCTCTAAATCATATTGTAAATCGCATAGATTCCTTGCAGAAAATTGCGGTATATAAGACACTGTATTGTATTAAATCAGAGATCAACTGTGATTTCTGCCATGGTAAATTGGACAGAGGTACTCCTCATTTGCTACTATGCCTTATGGGGTGCATACTCTATAACTGGGCACAATCCTAGTAACATTATTTGGCTGAATGATCTGGCTGTCTCTGAGACTCATGCATGGGTTTGATTATTTCAACTGGAAATTGGAATGTTTGCATTTGTAATGGATGTTTTTCCTATCAATATTTGGCTTTTTTAAAATATCTTTATTCATTTTGAAGCCATAAGTAAGTGCAACATATAATACAATCATATTACACTATAAAATCACTTAAATACAATTAAAATTGTAATCTTTGACAAACAGGGATATCACCCCCACCCATAATTATATTCAAAAAGTACACTCAAATTAAGAAATTAAAAATATGTTCCAACCCACCCTGGACGTGTATGAGCAAAGAGCAAAATCAACAATCACTCTTTGCAAAACTTTGTCAATGGCTCCCAAATCTTCAGAAATCTTTTGTAATATCCCTGTTGTATAGCCACAATATGTTCCATTTAAAAAACGTGACAGAGAGACTCCCACTAATATTTGGCATTTAACCAGGAAATGGCCCTCTTTAAGAGTTTTCAGAACTGAAGATAAGATGGCTGAGTCTGTCACCTCTGATATGCTTTCATGTTTCCCTTATATATACTGATTTTGCCAACATTTGCTTACTTCTGATCTGAGGCAGAAGTGGTTACCTTTGAGAGCTAATCATAAACTACATTAAGTTAGTCCAATAAAAAAAAGTATTATTTATTTTTCTTTATGTTTTGCTTTATTTCTAGATAAATATGGTGGCAAACTTCTCCATAACTTAAGACTCCTCCCTAATAAAGTTTGATTTCTGGTTGCAGTTAATTGACTTTTTGCCGTGAGGGAAATTCTTACCTGCCTAAACTGGTTTTGAACATAATACTCTTGTTGGAACATATTGTTGCATTTTATCTCAGTTTAAGGTCCTGTAAAATCAATGCATGTTGCTAGAGGTAACCAGTGCAAGGCAGATATGGTGAGACCATATTCCATCTTTTCCATCTATTCTAACCTTTGCCACTATACACTTCTACCTCCCCATTCACGGTTTTAGGACTTGCGATTTCGATTATTTGCGATTTCCTAAAACTGGAATCACCCTTACCCTCCCTCCCGCATCCCGGACCTCCCCAGACCTTACCTGGTGGTCTAGCGGTCTTTCGGGGCAGGAACGATCTTCTTACACTCCTTCCCCGTTCAGATCACTCATACAAAATGTCTGCCGTGAGTTCCCGTCGTAGTCTCGAGAGACCACCGGGTAAGGTCCGGGATGCCAGGGGGAAAGTGGGAGGGAGGCGGGGGTGGGTCAGAGCTGACCCAAAAGTTATTCACAAATTTTCAGTATTCACGGGACGGTTCTGCCCCTAACCCTCATAAATATTGAGGGAGGAGTGTATATGGTATGAGTTGCAATCTATTTAAAAATGTCTTGGGAAATCCCATATAGATGGCATTACAGTAATCTATTTATTTATTTATTTAATTTGTTTTCTATACCGTTCTCCCCAACGAGCTCAGAGCGGGTTACACATTAACATACAAAATATATAGTTATCAGGTTACAATTTGCCATAGTTACAGTACAAGATTTTTCAATACAAGTTTTTATCCTAATGTGACACGTACCGAGGATCTAGTAGCAATATATATTTCATCAGTCGTGGGCAGGATCTAGATGGGACAGGACTGATATAGGCATAATTATTCTTAGATATGAATAGCAGGGTTGAGAGGCAGGGTAAAAGCACCAAACTACAAAAGAGGTGAGAGAAATGTGACATGAGATAGAAGAAAGGGGCTAGATGCCAGGAAGGAATGAGTGACAGCTAAGGAGCTGGGATTGGTAAGAGAATGAGACTTGGAGGAAGTTAAATGAGGTCTGGGGAGGGGCAAGAGTGGAAGATGGAAAGCTTATACAGTATGTGGGTGAGAATTGAAAATAGGGAAACTGAGGACAGCAGGGGAAGAGAAAGGGAAAATAAGGAGTGAACATAGGTGTTGGAATGGGGGGGGAGGCTTCCCCAAAAATTGCCAATCAGAAGTATGGCTCTCCTGACTCCCCCACCTACCACATCCCTGCCGCTGAAATTTAAAATCTTCGGGCAGCCTCAAACCATCAGCTTGCCCCAGAAGTGTTCTTTCTGCAGAGTCCTGCCTACACGGGAAGAGGAAGTGCTGCAGAAAGAACACTTCTGGGGTGGGAGACTAGCTTCGTTGCATCGTCGGCTGCCCGAAGATTTTAAATTTCCACAGCAGGGAGGTGGTAGGTGGGGAAGTCGGGAACTGGGGTAAGGTCATACTGCAGGGTACCGGGGGAGGGGCTGGGGTTGGGAATGAAGGCAGGACAAATGTTACACAGGCTGCGGTTGGAGGAGGGTTGGGAAATCAAGAAGGACAGATATTGCATGGTCTGGGAGGGGTTTGGGAAAGCAGGGAAGGACAGATGCTACATGGTCTGGGAGGGGTTTGGGAAGGCAGGGAAGGACAGATGCTTCATGGGCTGGGAGGGTGCTGGGAAGGACAGATTCTGCACGAGCTGGGAGTTAGGAAGGGAGGGAAATAGTGATGCATGAGTGGGGTGGTGGGAAGAGAGGGAAAGAGAGATGCTGTTGGTGGGTGATGGAAGAGAAAAAGGAAATTGTTTGACATAGGTGTGTGGAGTGGGAGGGAAAGAGAGATGGTATATAAGGGGAAAGGAAGAAATAGGGAGAATTGTTGGGCCTGATAGTGGTGGAGAGAAATGGGCCTGATAGGAGGGGAGAGAAATGCTATACTGGGAGGGAGGAGAGATGACTCAAAGAATGGAGAGATGTCAGATTCCGGAGAAGGGTGATAGAACGAGGGAAGAGAGAGAGATACTAGATCATGGAATGGAAAGGAAGGAGGGGAGAGAGATATGCCAAACTGCTGGAAGGAGAAGAGAGAGATGCCAGACCGTGGAGAGGAGAGAAGGGAGAGATATGTTAGACCATGGGAAGTGGGAAGGAAGGAGAGAGAGATGCCAGACCATGGGAGAGGTTCCAAGCTATGGGAAGTAGAGGAGAAAGATGCCTGACCATAGGAGGGGGGAAGGGGAAGACAGAGATATCTGACCACTGGAGAGGGACAGAGAGAGGGATGAGATGGTGCACAGCAATGTGTGTGGCAGGGAAGAGATAAGAAATGCTTCTTATGGATAGATGGGACTAGGGGAGAAGAAAAAAGGAGGAGATGGTACACATGGATAGATGGGCAGGGAAGACAGAGAAAAGTAGATAGATTTTGAGAGAAAGCAGAAAAATAGAAGAAAGTTGAATGTTAAAAGTTAGTGCTAAAGATGGATGTAGGGCAGAAAGTGAAGGAGAGAAAAACAGCAAATGGATAAGAAGGCCTTAGATATACAGTTAAGAGCACAGACAGAAGGAAGTGCAACCAGAGACTGGGAAAAAATGGTTAGAAAAATAAAATTATCAGACAACAAAGGTAAGGGAAAGATTTTATTTTCAATTTAGTGATCGAAATGTGTCAGTTTTGAGAATTTACATCGGCTGTCTATATTTTGCACTGTTCAGGAAGAAATGCATTTATTTCTATTTCTCTGGGGTTGTACAGTTTTTAGAAATTAAGAGCCTCTTCTTTTTTTAAAATTCTTTATTCATTTTCAAATGTACAAGTGTATCAATACGTTAAGACAAATTAATCATAAATATATCACTTAATAATCATCAAGATAACAAATAATATGCTATTATCACCCATCCTTCCCACCCTTTCCTATAATATAATCACATACATTGTACAATATATAATAATAAAGTAATAGAATTATCTCCTCCCCCCTCATAATTGAACCTGTAAATTTAAGAGAAAAAATGTCATCTAATCAGTACAATATTTTTGTTAATGGCTCCCACACATCTTGAAATTTCCTAAACCATCCTCGCTATATTGCAATAAATCTTTCCATTTTATATATGTGACAGAGTTACTATGAGCATCGGGAGCAGCGCAGGCCATTCAGCGCAGCTCTCTGCGCTAAAAACTGCTGGCGCAGTTTAATAGAAGAGGGGGCAAGAATGATCAGATCCATATCGAAAGTCTTAGAACTGGCCACCCTTAACATCCTAATTCACTCATTAATCATATCATGACTGGACTACTTTAATTCCCTCTATAAAGGCATATCCCAAAAAGAAATAAGGCATTTGCAAATTGTTCAAAACAAAGCAATAAAAAATAATTACTAATTCAAAGAAATTTGACCATGTCACTCCTCTCCTACAAAACGCCCACTGGCTGCCAATTCAGCACAGAATTTCCTACAAACTGGCCCTTTTAACATTCAAAATCAGACACACAAAATTACCAGCATTTTTGGACAGGCTCCTCATTCCTCGCACTACTTCAAGAACTCCAAGATCCACTAATCGGCAACTTTTTATAATTCCATCCTTACAGATTATAAGCACGAGGCGAAACGGAATCTTTTCAGTTATAGCCCCACAGCAATGGAATCACCTTTCCATTCATCTTAGAGAAGAAACGGTGTTAGAAAGATTCAAAAGCTGTCCCAAAAGCTCTTTCTTTTTACTGACGCCTTTGAGAAATAGCTTAAGACCCAATAAACTGCTTTGCATCGCTCAAAATAATCCTTTGACTGTCACTTTTGGGAAATAGTTTAATACCTAAAAAACAGTCATATATTGCCCTAAATAACCATACCGTTAGTGACCTTCAAAGTAAGCCTTTGGTTACCAGCGACCCCATCCCTCAATGTTTTTCCCTTATTCGTTCTTTTCTTCAAAGAAATTGTAGTTCTGCCCTTCTTACCCTAATCTCTAGTTAGTGAAGTCCATTGTCCGTCTATTATACATTCCTATCTACCCATTTTATAATGTACATCGCTTTGAAATTTTTATTTAAGCGTTTTATCAAATTTTAAATAAAGCTTGGAAACTTAAATATTAGAGTTTTGTTTGTGTATATTAGTACTTTTAGTTTGAGGTCTTGTTTTCTGCAGGTGTGAACAAGGCCAGGTGTTTAGTAGGAATGAATGTTGAGAAGCATACAGTGTGCTTTGTGTAGTTTAATTTTGTGGTTAAGAACATAAGAAATGCCTGCACCGGACCAGACCTGGGGTCCATCTAGTCCGGTGATCCACACACGCGGAGGCTCAGCCAGGCTTACCCCGGCGAATACCTTAGTCACTCATATCCCTCAATGTGTCCTGCAAGAAGATGTGCGTCCAATTTTTCCTTAAATCCTAGAATGGTGGTTTCCTCCACCATCTCTTCCGGGAGAGAGTTCCAGGCGTTTACCACTCGCTGTGTGAAGCAGAACTTTCTGACATTTGTCCTGGCCGTGTCCCCTCTCAACTTCAGTCCATGACCTCTTGTCCGAGTCCAAGTCACATTTGAATAATGTTGTTTCTTGTTAACCATTATGTGGTGTTAATAAGATTATATTGTGTGTATTTATGAGAAATGAATGGAAAACATGGTATTCCAATTAGTACTATTATTATTGGGATGGGATCTGGGGTGGAGCTTTTGCTCCCCCCTCCAACAAAAAAGTGTTCCGCTGCCTATGGGAGTAAAATCTGGCTGTTGAGTGGAGATGCAGGTACAAGATTTAACCCCTTTTTTCTGCACACCTATGGAACTATACAGGGTAAGCTGGGGATGATGAGAGGAGTGCACAATTCATTTCTTGGTTTAGGGCCAGGGCCAGGCTCAGATATAACTCGTCAGGCCGATGCAAGTACACTACCTGACTTTCGACACTTTAAATAACTTAGTCCAAACGAATGATTTTAAATGAACCATGAACTCTTTACTGTCCCATCAATTCATGAAGTACAGTGAACAATTCACGTTTAATGAATTGTCAACTATATACAAAGTTCATCACCTTTTCCCTTCCACAGTAAACATGTGTTAGAAATAGTTCTCCTTTTCTCTTTTACTGACCTGCTCACCTGATTGATGATGATCAATTCTCACTCACAAGTTAGTTGCTATTAAGCATAAGCAGTTATCAGTGCTGTGTTTGAAGATGGTAACCACTTGCAAACAGGCAGACCAGCTGGCGATAGACTTAATGGCTACTTCACATTATCACCTCCTCTAGTTGCCAGAATCTTATAATATAACATACAATCTACATAAGAACATAAGAATTGCTGCTGCTGGGTCAGACCAGTGGTCCATTGTGCCCAGCAGTCCGCTCACACGGCAGCCCCTAGGTCAAGGACCAGTGCTCTAAATGATCCCAGCCTCACCTGCGTACTTTCCAGTTGAGCAGGAACTTGTCCAACTTTGTCTTGAATCCCTGTTTCCTTCTTTCTGCTTTAAATAGAGCCTGCATCCAGATAGCATAAAACAGGGTACCTGGATGGCAAAACCCCCCACAAATAATCCCTGTGTCATTCTTTTCTCTCCTTTCTCTAGGCATTAGATGATGCAAGGGTTCCCCCATACTCCCACATAGTACTTCTGTAGGATGTTGTGTCATGCCAATATTTGTATTCTTTGTTAGAGGAATCAAATTTAGTGGCACACAACGGCTCACCTTTTATTTACCAAATTCTAGAAGCTTCACAGATGTCCCATAACTTTAAAATTATGAATACAAAAATGATATAAAATACAGTAGATTATGTGACACGCCCTTAGAAATATATCAGGAGACAAAATGAATGTTAATGCACCTTGGGCTAGATTTACTAACATGTCCGATCGTGACCGATCCGTGTCTGATCCAGGCAGGTCCGATGGATTCTTTAAGAAACAATATTCTAATGGGGGCGTTCGGAGGAACACCCCCATGCGCTAACATGGATCGCTAATGTGCGATCCAGACACATGTGCAGACCATCTGCTTTCCCTGTAGATGGTCTACGCATACGTTCGTGTTCATTTGCTGCAGTTTTTTTGGGGGGGAAGCCCGAATCGATCCCTGGTGGCAGCAGCAGCCTCATTTTTAAAAACTTATCTTAAACCTCTCAACTTCTTTGCAAGCCCCTGGTTTTAACCCGCTTTAAAACCATGGGCTCGCTGTGCGGGGAAGGGCTGGAGAGATTCAGGGCAGAGAGATAATTGTCAGGGCAGCAGAAAGCAGGGCGTGCAGAGAGCAGGGCAGCAATAGAGATGGAGAGTCGGAAAGGATGTTTGTGACTGGTCCCCAGCAGTTGCTTCATGGGTTGATTGGCCAGCCCAGTCGGTTCGCAAAATTTGTTTTGTGAATCACGTCCCTGCCTACTTTGCATGCCTTTCCCCTCATTTGCATGCACGGATAGGAATCGGATCTGCAGAGAGGTAAGTGAATCGGGCTGAAGTAAAATCGGGTCGCAGAGGGGTCGCAAACCAATCGGTACCAATGATTGGTTTGCTTAGTGAATCCCCTTGTGCTAATCCAATTCTTACTAGTGAATTATTTATTTTTTAAAAAGGAACCAAAGCGGTCATATAAGTTAAACAATTTTCATAAAAAGAGAAAAAAACATTTTTTAAAAAATACTTTTATATTATTTACGTTAAAATATCAAATGCACATGGGGCTCATAATAATAATTTTTTAAAAAGTCTAAAAAGTGGCCTAAATGGCTACTTGGATGATCAAAAAGCCTTATCGTCCAAGTACCCATAATCAAAGCTGGTTTTAGACGTACCTAAAACCAGCTTAGGCCTTTCCCCTGCCTCTAAAAGCACAGAGAGAAAAGAGGCGTTTTTTAGAGGAGGGGAAAGGGCAGGCGGTGGGCGGGAGGTGGGCCGACCTAGACCTAGGCGTGCAGCAGGTATAACTAAATTTTTAGGCAGGTTGCCTAGTCGGCACTTATAAGTTTTGACTTAGACCAAGTCAAAACAGGTATAAGTGCCAAAAAGGGGCCGCTGAGCTGATCGTGGCTGCTGCGATCAGCTCAGCGGCCCCAGCAACCTGCCTACCCCCCTACAGCAATGATCGCAGCAGGAGAGATGGCCCAAGCCCTCCTGCCTAGCGATCCACAAACCTCCCCCCGGGCGGAATCCATTGGGGCCAGAAGGGAGCCCAAGCCCTCCTGGCCCAGCGATCTCCTCTTCCCTTCCCCCCACCACATGATCCAGCCAGGAGGGATCCCAAGCCCTCCTGGCCTGGCGATCTCCCCCCTCCCCTCACCACATGATCTGGCCAGGAGGGAGCCCAAGCCCTCCTGGCCCGTGACCCCCTCTAACCCCCCCCCCCACTAAAATACAGGCAGGAGGGATCCCAGGCCCTCCTGCCCTCGACGCAACCCCCCAACAACTGCTTCCCCGAACCCCCGATGGGCCCCCCTGCCGACCCCCCTGGGGCCCCACGACCCCCCCACCCCCCTCCCCCCTACCTCAAAAAGTGTTGGCCGGATGGACGGGTGCCAAGCCCGCTCGTCCGGCAGGCCAACCAGTGCAGGAATGGGGCTGGATTGGCCCAGGCGGCTCAAACCCAGCCCACAGGTGGGGCCTGAGATGCCTAGGCCGACCAGAATAGGCCCAGGAGCCTTAAGCTCCTCCTGTGGGCGGGTCCTTAAGCACATGGACTGGGTTACAGAATCCAGCTTTTAGGCGAAGGACTGGCTCCTCCTTCACCTAAAAGCCCTTGTTTTGGACGTTTGGGGCTTAGGCTTTTTTTAGGTTGATGATATGGTATAAGTTTAGACGCCATGGTGGTCTGGGTATTTAAACAGCTGAACGTAGAAGCAGGCCATTTTAAAAAAAGACCTCCTTTTGGACGTTTTTTTTGATAATGGACATTTTCCCTGCTTCTACTTTCAACGTTTAAGGCCTTAGGCCAAAATGGGAATTAGACTTTTTTTTGATTATGCCCCTCATGATGTATTTATCCTAGATGATTTAGTACCGATTTTGTTATTTGCTTTTGTAATATCATATCTTTTTGAGCAATGTAGTCTAAAACAAGTTGCCTAATATTAAGATAAGTGGATTTTACACTTTTGATATTATTTTTATATTATCAGTGCAACTTTGCACAGCATGATTTTTGCACAGTAATTAAGGGTGGTGGAGGATGGCCTAAGGTCGCCTTCTCTGATTTCTTGCCTTTCTACCTTGAAAAGGTATAGGCGGAATGCAAATATTTGCGAAGGAACAGTAGATGCTAACCATTGATGGCTTCCTCCCTCCCCCTCGTGACATAACTTTCTATCTCACGGAGGGAAGCCAGCAGCGGCATGCAGTGTTGCATGTTGCCACAGTGGTGGAGGGAGAGAGAGGGCAGCAATTTAGGGCTCCTTTTACAAAGCCGCATTAGCGGCTTTATTGCACGCAACTTTTTAGCGTGCGTTAACCCCCACGCTAGCTAAAAAACTACCGCCTGCTCAAGAGGAGGCAGTAGCAGCTAGTGCGATCGGAAAATTAGCACACGCTATTACATGTGTTAAACCGCCAACATAGCTTCATAAAAGGAGCCCTTAGTGACAGGCAGAAAGGGGAGGGAAGCTCTCCTCATCAGGCAGTAGGTGGGGCTTAGGGCAACTAACCTGTTTGTCCCCTCCCCCTCCCTTACACTGGCCCTGAGGACAGCACAGATAGCCACCTCTAGTGATGTGACTTGAATGGACAGTCTTAAAAGGGATTAAAAATCCATGCCACATGTACCTATTCTCTTACCACCATCCCACCTATGAATGCAGTTTCACACAAAATTTACATAACAGAAATAAACCAATCTAATCTAATCTGCAATTTCTGGGTTGCTCTATGCCAGGGGTAGGGAACTCCGGTCCTCGAGTATTCCAGTCGGGTTTTCAGGATTTCCCCAATGAATATCCATTGAAAGCAGTGCATGCAAATAGATCTCATGCATATTCATTGGGAAAATCATAAAAACCCGACTAGAATACGGCTCTCGAGGACCGGAGTTCCCTACCCCTGCTCTATGCCTAATGAGGTTCAAGGCTGTAGAATTCTATTCTATCACACAACTGACTTTTAAGCTTTTTCCCCCCATTATCCTAGGTACAAAATAAGTACCTGTATATAATATATAAATCTGTTTGATTGTAACCACAGAAAGGTCCTACCCCCTTTTCCTTTCGCCTTATTGATTCATATACAGGGCTATATTCACTAAGGGCAGAGATTGGATCCGATCCGTGAGCGATCTGATCCAATCCGTGTCCAGGGGGCTGATTCACGAATCACCCTCCTGCAAATGAGGGTGATCAGAATCATGCCCCCCAACCAACTGCAGGGATCGCTGAATAGCGATCCCGACGCATGCGCTAGCCCTCCATGCCCGGCAGAGCTTTTTACTTTTTTTTTTTACCTTTATTTTTCGTGAGCCCATAATTTTAACCCGCTTTATACCCGTGAGTTTAAACCACCTGCTTGAACTGCAGGGAAGAGAGCAGATGGGGCAGAGAAGCAGGGCGGCAGGGCAGCAGAAGGTAGGGCAGTCGGAAAGGACCTGAGCGACTGGTCCTCAGCAGTTGCTTATTTTTGGATCGGTAAGCCCAGTCGGTGTCCCTCATTATTTTTAGTGAATCGCTTCCTGCCTACATTTGAATGCCGTTTCCCCTCATTTGTATGCATGGATTGGAGGATGATCGGGACAGAGGTTAGTGAATTGGGTCGGAGGGAAATCGGGTCGTAAAGGGGTCGGAACTTGATTGGTGAGCTTAGTGAATCTAGCCCAAAGTCTGGAGTTGTCTCAGTAACAGCAACTCAAATTCTCCACTAGCAAATATTTTAAGAAGTAACACAACCCTGCAAACACCACATTCCAGGCATTTCTAGCAAACCTTCATAATTAAAAAAAAAAAAAGTACTAATGTCCAGGACGCAGTAGAAACAATCCTACTTATAAAAAGGCAGCACATATATTTTCCTTTGTCCTCTTAGGAACAAGGCAGCCCCAATAATGTGGTGATTTATGAGTGTATTTTTTTCTTATACTTTTTCTTCTCTTTTTTAATTTTCTTGGAATTTGTTATTAATGTAACAAATAGAAATGAATAAAATAAATAAATAAAAGGCATCACCTTAGAATATGAATATACTGTACTTCCTACTGTGAAAACAGGACAAGTCACACTGCTATTAATCACTAGCAGAATGGCCTTACTTCTGTCACTCCTGCAGGCACCAGCTGGGCCTCAAATACAGAATAAACAACCGCAAATTAGAAAGAGAAATCCTGGAGCTCAAACTCGGCATTCAGTGCAAAACTACGGAAAACAGAAATGCGTTTTCTTCCTCACTGTGCGACATACCAAGTGATCAGAGCTGTGCCAGCTTTTCCAAGGTGCATTCCAATCACTAAACTGAAAATAAAGGCCTCCGTTTACTAAGCTGCGATAGTGTTTTTAGCGCACACTAAATTATCACGCGCGCTAGACGCCAACGCCAGCATTGAGCAATTCTGCGTGCGCTAAAAACGCTATCGCAGCTTAGTATAAGGAGCCCAAAATGTTCTGCCATTATTGTGATTGGGTTGGTCCCACTATCTCTTTTCCCATTTCCTCATGTTGGGATTCATCTAAGCTTTTTTCCGAGGTCTTGTTTTCATTTTTTGCTTTCTTCTCCAGTCTTCCCTTCTTTTATGCAACTGTCTCTGACGCGGATCGTTCTTTCTCTTTTTTTTAATATATACTCTATTTCTCTTTGTAACACTGGGAGAAAGTCAACTGATTAGTTGTATGATGTTATCTCTGCTGCTCCCATATTAGTTTGGTTCTTGTGTGCCTATGTTTGGTTTTGGTTTTGGCCGACAGTCTCTTCTGTGTTTGGGTGTTCCGGCCAATGAAAACAGGACGCCTGCAAATTCTGCAGAAATGTACTCCAGTGTTTTGCAGTCCTAGAAATCCTAGGCTGCTCTTTTGCTGAACTCTTTTTCCTGCACCTGCTCAGGAACTTAGACCTTTTGGCATCAGAATCTTTCAGAGATCTGAGGAAGTTTCTGGAAAAAAAAAAACCCATAGATGCGAGGGAGCAGTTGGATCTCTAAAGGAGTGGTCACCAGTGGCAGAAGTGAACTCCACCCCCCCCCACCACACCCAAAGTAAACTCCTTGATTGCCACCAAAATTGTCTTGGGTACATCTGCATTTAAGCCAAAATGAAGATGAGAAAGTGAGGCAACTTGGAAACTTCCACAACAAACATCAACCTCACTTGACAACGGATTGATTGTAGAAAGGTCAAAACCAAAAGTCACTGTTATATAGATTATCAATCATGCCTTTCCATATGATGATAGCAGATATGTTTAATCCACCAACTTATATGCTTGCTGTTACATTAAATCACTGTCTAATTGAAAAAGGAGCTCTTATTTCAGCATCCTTTCAGTTTAAGGGCTAGAGCTGCTAAGCTGAAATAAGAGCTCTTTTTTGAACCCTTGAAAAAGCCCATATGGGCGAAACGGGTCCCGTCGGGGCATGCTAGAGACACCGCATTAAATGGATACGTAAAAGATGAAAAATGCTGCTGTTATTGTCATTTTTCAATTAGACAGTGATTTAATGTAACAGCAAGCATATAAGTTGGTGGATTAATCATATGGAAAGGCACGATTGATAATTTATATAACAGTGACTTTTGTTTTTGGCCTTTCTACAATCAATCCCTTATCAAGTGAGGTTGATGTTTGTTGTACATCTGCCTTTGACCCTGTGTCCTGAGGGAGACCCCTTCTTGCCCTTTGTGAAGTGACATTCAGACTGTACCGTCACAGGCTAATTCCATCTAGGCAGCTGCTAAGGGAGCAATGTCACACCAAGGTAACAGTTGATATTTAACTTGCAGTGTGGCTACTCTATTATAATGCTTTGTAATCCCTGAATGAATTGATGCAGATCTTATTTCATTCATTTATTTATGCTATTTGGTTTTCTATCCCATTCTTGTCAACAAGCTCAGAACAGGTTACAGGTTAACATACATAGAATGCAGTCAAGACGAGATACAGCTGATGAATTTACAAGACAATATAGTCATCTGAACTTAATATATAGAGGTTTTGGTTCTAATATACATTTTTCTTCATTGTTACTTAAGTAATATACATTTTCTTCAGCCAAGGGATTAGATGAAGAGGTAAGTTTTTATTGCTTTCCTAAAATTAAGGGAGTCCTTTGATGGAACTGATCTGTGGGGGTAGTTGGTTCCAGTAGCTTGGACTAGGATCATCTTCTGGCACTTTGTAGAAGGACAGCATGACCAGGTGTGAACATAAGAATTGCCGCTGCTGGGTCAGACCAGTGGTCCATCGTGCCCAGCAGTCCGCTTACGCGGCGGCCCTCTGTTCAAAGACCAGCGCCCTAACTGAGACTAGCCCTACCTGCGTACGTTCTGGTTCAGCAGGAACTTGTCTAACTTTGTCTTGAATCCCTGGAGGATGTTCCAGTTTTCTACCACACTCTGGGTGAAGAAAAATTTCCTTATGTTCAATTTTAGAGAGTGCCTTCTCATTCTCCCTACCTTGGAGAGGGTGAACAACCTGTCCTTATCTACTAAGTCTATTCCTTTCAGTATCTTGAATGTTTCGATTATGTCCCCTCTCAATCTCCTCTGTTCGAGAGAGAAGAGGTCCAGTTTCTCTAATCTTTCGCTGTACGGCAACTCCTCCAGCCCCTTAAGCATCTTAGTCGCTCTTCTCTGGACCCTTTCGAGTAGTACCGTGTCCTTCTTCAGTGTTGGACGCAGTACTCCAGGTGAGGGCACACCATGGCCCTGTACAGCGGCATGATAACTTTCTCCGATCTGTTCGTGATCCCCTTCTTTATCATTCCTAGCATTCTGTTTGCCCTTTTCCTGGGAGAGGAGTGGTCCGTTTGGTACATATTGAAGTAGTTTAGTTGGTATGCACTCTGGTGCCATATTAGGATTTGTACGCTAGTATCAAGTCTTTAAAAATGCATTGTTTAGCTATGCGTAGCTAGTGAGCAGATGAGAGAACCTGAGTGACAGGGTCGTGAGTGCGAAGATTATTCAGGAGTCTGATTGCTGAATTCTGTACAAGTTGGAGACATACAAGTTCTGTACAAGTTTGCCGTGAGGCCATTGAATAGCACATCGCAGTAGTACAAAGGCATACAGAAGCGGGATAAAATCAGATTCAGAAAGTTATGTCACGAGGGGGGAGAAAGGAGGAAGGAAGTCATTGATGGCATGCACAGCATTAGGTTCCTGAGGCACAGGTTAATTTTGTTTGCACGCTGCGGCAGTGGGGGGGGAGAGCATGCGTGTGACAGGCAGGAATTGGTGGGAACTGGCGGCATGCATAGGGTTAGGGCCCCACAGCAGAGGTGATAGGCATGGAAGTGAGCTCCCAATTCCTACTAGCACTCCAAAAGGAAGGGACCAAGAAGAGGCTTCCATGAGTAACCAAGAGGAAGAAGGGGAGAGAATGGGACAATAGTAGGGTGAGAGGAAGAGAGATGGGACAATGCAGCATAATGGGGGAGAGAAAAAAGAATGGGACAGAAGTACTGAGGGAGAGACAGATTATGCTGAATGGGGGCAGACATGGTAATACTGGGGGATGAGAGACAAAAAGGGCATGTTAGATGGGAAAGAAATAGAGAAGATTTTGGATTGTGGAGACATGAGAGAGAGAGAGAGGAGATCCTGGATGGCTTTAGTGGAGAAGGGGGGGAAGAGAGAAGAAATTCTGGATGGAAGGGGGAAAGGGGAAAGACTTAATGTAAGTTGAGAGAGAGGGGAAAAACAGTGGATGGAAAGGGAAAGAGAAGGGGAGATACTGGTTAGAAGGGAAAGAGAGAAAGAGCGGGAGGAGTCTCTGGATGAAATAAAAGGAGAGAGAGATGGAAGGAGAAGAAGACACTGTTAATGAAAATCAGAGAAATATGAGGATGGGGAAGGGAAATGGGAGGGCCACGGTGAGGGAAAGAGATGGCGACCTCTAGGTAGATGTAGTAAAAAGAAGAAAATTAAAGACTGGTTAGAAATAATGAACTCTGGACAGAGAGGCAGAAAAGTAATTGGAAGAAATTGAAAGGAAAAGATCAATGCTGCAGATTGATTTAATGGAGGAAGTGAAGAAGACAGAAGAGAGAAAAATGGCAAATGGACAGGAAACCCTGGCAAGACAAAGTTAAGAGAAGATAGAAACCAGAGACTACAACCAACTCAATTAGAAAAATTAAATGACCTTATCACATAGGTGGAAAAAAGAACTTTATTTTTAATTTATGATAAAGCAGTGTCATAGCTATGCTATTCCACTCTAAACGTTAATAGATAAAAATATAACATATGTAGATAAAAATTAAATGGAACCCTTAAGAAGCCAGACACTGCACCCAATGCAACACCACGGAAGGGGAAACAGTGACTTGCGTCCTCCTATTTGGTGGAAAATATAAAAATAGCAGCACGAGGGGGTGGGGGGAGGGAGGACAAGGAGGAGAGGGCATTGGGGTTCCCCTTCTTAATTTCTGCCCTAAGCCCCACAATGTCTAAAACCAGCCCTGGCTATCATGCCCTGCTCCACCCCTCTGCTTCAGCTAAACGAGCCAGTGGCCACCTTGTGCAGATGTTTCATACCTCATACCAGATGTTAAAAAATTGGGTCGACATTCTAAGCAATTTAACCGGCCAGAAACAGTTCCTGCCCGGTTAAGTCACTT
The DNA here is from genome assembly GCF_902459505.1 of Geotrypetes seraphini. Lineage (NCBI taxonomy): Eukaryota > Metazoa > Chordata > Amphibia > Gymnophiona > Dermophiidae > Geotrypetes > Geotrypetes seraphini. Next base: position 446,389,205 of record NC_047084.1, on the reverse strand, counting down.
GTTCAGGGCTATCCGCCGATATTCAGCAGTACTTAACCATTAAATGCCACCGAATACTACATTGAAAGCTGACTAGTTTTGTGGCGTGTCTGTAGGCAGAGTCAGCACTTAAGTGCCTATATTCATCACTTAACCACTTATGTTAAACAGCTGTGTCAGACTGCATCAAAGTCAGTCCTATCTTTATGTGGTGTTGCAGTTAAGTGCTGAATACCACATTAACCACATAAAGAGACAGTGAGCCACAAAAACCCAGATATTCAGTCCTGTTCCCAGATATGACCTGGCATTCAATATCTACAAATAACACCGCTGGTGGGTAAGAAAATGCTCCCTGCCACTGGCAATTCTATAACTGGGCACCTGCAATTTTGCGCCACTTGTACATGTAAATATAACATAGAAACATAGAAAAATGACGGCAGAAAAGGGCCAAAGCCCATCAAGTCTGCCCACTCTAGTGACCCTTCGCCTTTAATTTGTTCACCACCCCCTGCCTTTACATCATTAGAGATCCCACGTGAATATCCCATTTATTTTTAAAATCTGCCACGCTGTTGGCCTCAATCACCTGCAGTGGGAGTTCGTTCCAATGATCGACCACCCTCTCGGTGAAGAAATACTTTCTGAAGTCACCATGAAATTTTCCTCCCCTAATTTTCAGCGGATGCCCTCTGGTGGACGAAGGTCCTATAAGACGGAAGATATCCTCTTCCACCTTGATACGGCCCGTGATATATTTAAATGTCTCAATCATGTCCCCTCTCTCTCTTCGTTCCTCAAGTGAGTACAGCTGCAATTTATTCAGCCTTACTTCATACGGGAGATCCTTGAGCCCCGAGACCATCCTGGTGGCCATCCGCTGAACTGACTCTATTCTCAGCACATCTTTCCAGTAATGTGGTCTCCAGAATTGAACACAATATTCCAAATGAGGTCTCACCATGGATCTGTACAGTGACATTATGACTTCTGGCATCCTGCTGATAAAACCTCTACAGATGCAACCCATCATTTGCCTTGCCTTGGAGGAAGCCTTTTCCACTTGATTGGCAGTTTTCTTGTCATCATTAATGATTACTCCTAAATCCCGTTCTTCCGTGGTCCTAGCTAAGGTCTCACCATTTAACGTGCAAGTCCTGCATAGATTTCTTTTACCCAGGTGCATCACTTTACATTTTTTAGCATTGAAGTTGAGCTGCCAAGTCGATGACCATTGTTCCAATAGTAGTAGGTCCTGTGTCATACTGTCAGGCATAGTGCTTTTACCTACTATGTTGCACAGTTTGGTGTTGTCGGCGAACAATTATATTTTTCCTCTGAGCCCTTGGGTCATATAACTTATGAATATGTTGAATAGGACTGGACCCAAGACCGAGCCCTGTGGCACTCCACTGGTCACATCTGATGTTTTGGATGGGGTGCCATTTACCATCACCCTCTGAAGTCTACCGCTCAGCCAATCCTTAACCCATGCAGCTAGTGTTTCCCCTAATCCCAGCGATTTCAGCTTGTTCAATAACCTGCGGTGTGGGATGCTATCAAAAGCTTTGCTGAAGTCCAAATACACTACGTCCAGGGACTCCCCAGCATCTAGTTGTCTTGTACAGAACACTTGTGTGGGTAAGTGTACATGATGGTTCATGGGTGGCAGCAAAGCAAACAGGCACTGTTGTGTAAGGGTGAGCATAAGTGGCATAGTGTGCGAATGCAAGGAGGCGGAGCATGGGCAAAGATGGGCGGGGCTGCCACTTATGAGTGCAACTTAATATCATACTGCAAGTTACGTGTAGCCTTGCTGTATTTAGGTGCCCACAGTTATGCCAGGTCTACGGCTGGTTTAACTATGGTTACCTAAATTTTAGGCACACTGATGCTGGCTTACGTCACTATTCAATAACAGTATTTGGGGTCCCGATATTCAAAATGATTTGAATGGCCAGGAGAGGCTCCTGACCATTTAAATTGCCTGTTTGGCCAACCAGGCATTTCAGCTGCACTTAACCGAACAGTGAAAATGTCTGGCTAGCGCTCAAGCCAAAACCAGCTACGCATATTGTGGAGGCCTTCTGGAGCAGAGTTAGCACTTAGCTGATTAAGTGTAATATTCAGCACTTAGGTTTATTTGTTTCTTTTATACTGCCTATCAGTGGATATTGTGTAAGCAGTTTTTACATTGAGGAACTCAAGCATTTTTCCCTTTCTGTCTCTGCAGGCTCACAATCTACCTAATGTACTTGGGGCAATGGAGGGGTAAGTGACTTGCCCAGGGTCACAAGGAGCAGCGTGCTGAGGCTGCAGCTCTAACCACTCCTAAACCAGTTAAGATAACTATATAAACACGACCACATAAAAAGCGATCCCGACGCATGTGCAGACCATCTGTAGATGGTCTGTGCATGTGCTGGCCCTCCGTGCCCAGCAGAGGAGGAAACCTACTTTTTTTTGCTTTTTTTTTCTCTTTGCAAGCTCATGGTTTTAACTCGCTTTTAAACCCGCGGATTAAAACCACGGGCTTGCGCTGCGGGGAAGGGCAGGACAGTTGGGGCGGCAAGAGAGATTCGGGGCGAGAGCAGGGTGGCAGGAGAGATCTGGGGGCAAGAGCAGGAGAGATTCGGGGCAAGAGCAGGGTGACAGGAGAGATTTGGGGCAAGAGCAGGAGAGATTCGGGGCAAGAGCAGGGTGACAGGAGAGATTTGGGGCGAGAGCTGGAGAGATTTGGGGCGAGAGCTGGAGAGATTTGGGGCGAGAGCTGGAGATATTTGGGGCGAGAGCTGGAGATATTTGGGGCGAGAGCTGGAGATATTTGGGGCGAGAGCAGGAGATATTTAGGGCGAGAGCAGGAGAGATTCGGGGCGAGAGCAGGAGAGATTCGGGGCGAGAGCAGGAGAGATTCGGGGCGAGAGCAGGAGAGATTCGGGGCGAGAGCAGGAGAGATTCGGGGCGAGAGCAGGAGAGATTCGGGGCGAGAGCAGGAGAGATTCGGGGCGAGAGTAGGAGAGATTCGGGGCGAGAGCAGGAGAGATTCAGGGCGAGAGCAGGAGAGATTCAGGGCGAGAGCAGGAGAGATTTGTGGTGAGAGCAGGAGAGATTCAGGGTGAGAGCAGGTAATCGGGGCTGAGAGCAGATTGGGGCAGAGAGCAGGAGATTTAGGGCAAAGAGCAGAGAAGCAGTGCGGCAGAAGGCAGGGCAGGCAGATAGGACCTGAGCGATTGGTCCTCAGCAGTCGCTTATTTATGATCGGTCAGCCCAGTCGGTGTCCCTCATTTTTTTTTTTTTTTTTAGTGAATCGCTGCCTGCCTGCATTTGAAAGCTGTTCCCCCTCATTTGCATATGCGGATCGGACGATGATCAGGACAGAGGTTAGTGAATCGGGTCGAAGAGAAATCGGGTCGCAAAGGGGGTTGCTAAGTGGTCGGAAGTTAATTGGTGGGCTTAGTGAATCTACCCTTAATCCCTATGTGTTAGCCGGCTCCCTGTACTCAGATATTCAGTGCCAGAGCACAGATATGGCCTAACACTGAATTTCTGGGTTTAACACTGGTGGCATTGGGGGACCTAAAAGGAGGCCCCCACTTATAGAGTTGCTCCAAAGAACTAGTGTGAGGAATCACTGGTTGTCTCAGGATGCTACTTTGATTGGTAAAAAGCTTTATCATAAGATTACAAGCAAGGAAGGGAAATTTACATTTGGTTTTTTTTATGACAAATAAAAGGTCAAACAGGAAAAACCAATCTATTATATTGAAACCATCCCAGATACAAATCCAGACAATGAATGGATCAAGAGAAAAACGAATCGTAAATAAACCTCCAAAAGCCTCACAGCAGCTGGTAGGAGATGCTGGGGCGCCCTCTTGTGGCTACAAGAACAGTCAGTGAAATCAAATTCAGTCTGTGCAATTAGATAATTTAAAATCAATGTTTATTTGCCATGTTTTCTTTCTAATCAGCGGTGGTAAACTCTAATACTTGTTTAGTCTGAGTAATGTTTTGCAGTCCCTTCTCTAATATTATTCAATGCCCTTAGTTGACGCTTATTTATCTTTTGAGAAGCGACATTCTTAACTGGAGAAAACACAGCCATAAACAATCACATGTGACATTCTTCCATCATTTGTGTGTTAAATACCATGGAGGCTGCTCAGTCCATCACAAGAAAAAACTCAGAGCCAGCTCTTCTAAGAGACATGTTTATTCTCGGTATAACACAACATCTGTTAAGATGTATTAATGTGTATTGTGTTGACCTAGTACGAAGCATAATATGTCATAATCATTATTGATGACCTTCAGAATCTTCTTAGTAAAAAGCTTTTAACTTCATTACAATAATGTTTAAAAATTTGACCAACAACTAAATCATGTTGTTAAACTTGTTATTTTCAATTGCGATTAATACGGCAGCTGAAGCCTCTTTTCACTCCTGAAGATTCGATTGAATTGGTCCATTCCTTGGTGTTGTCATATTGACTATTGTAATTGTTTATACTTTAGTTTTACAATTAACAGAATACAGCAGCATGCCTTATTGTCAATGGAAGAAGATCGGATCATATAACTCCCATATCGAAAGAGCTACATTGGTTACCTGTCTTGGTTCGCATTACCTTTAAGGTATTGTGTTTGGTTTTCAAGGCTTTCCATTTAAATGTGCCTGAATATCTTTCAATTGTATTAGCTAGACCAGATCAATGGTTTTACCTGTGTTCCTCTCAACAGAGCTTTTTGAAACTTTCTATATTTCAAATGGCCAGGATGACTTCTACTAGGAGGCGAGCATTTTGCTACTTGGGTCCTTCGTTGTAGAATATGTTACCATCTACAATAAGTAGCATTTCAAGCTATTAAGGTTTTTGTAAAGCACTAAAGACATGTCTCTTTAGTATTATATTTTCTTCTTAATTTTGATACTGTGAGTTGAGGTTTTTTGTATATTTTTTGTATATTTCTTATAAAATTTCACTATTAACATTTAAAACAATAATAACGAAGACCCCTCAATTCACTGATAAACTTCTCATTCCCTATGATCCATCCCGAACACTCAGATCAACTGATCTTGAATTATAGACTATTCCATCATTAAGAATAATTAGTACCAAACGCCAGAACATCTTCTCCGCAATATTGAAATTCGCTTCCCACCAATCTGAGAACCGAAAAAAATCTCGACCGCTTTAAGGGTTTACTTAAAAATCATTTGTTTAAAGAAGCATTTGCACTATGACAACCCTCATTTCTAGACTCTGTCCACAAACTATCAAGGAAACACAGTCTTGTCTCGGTTCTTTTGTTCTCACCTTGAATGTCTTCCTTTTCTTTCGCAATTGTACTTCACCCCCTCCATCCTTGCGTTTCCTGTTAGTCAAATGTCTAGTTTCAGTTCTATTATTTGTATTGTAATTTTTTTTAACCCCAAAATCTTTTTATTGTAACTTGCTTAGAAATCCTGATAAGTGATTTTATCAAATTTTAATGAAACTTGAACTTGATGTACACCATTTCAATACATTGTGATAAGCATTATATCAAGTAACTCATTCAATCCAATCCGTGTACTGTTTGGGTATTTTTTACTGCTGAAATTGTCTATTGCCTATTTCTGGATTATTCTTGCTGTATACCATCATGGGTGAATATTTTTCAAAATGGGGGAAAATAAATCTAAATAAATAACACTTATAGCTCTACCTGGTTCCACTCAGCTGCAGCTGCACTCTTAAGAGGAACAGGCTACTTACCCAGTAACTTTGATTGGGCATATATTTATGTATTGCAATGTATAGCCTTTGAATTTATAGTGTTTCTATAGGAGCTGGCATAAAAATAAATAAAATGCATGCAATTAAACATATATCACAATAAGAGAGTTAACATATGGATCTGGAATGGCCAAGTTGTCATCCCATTTCACCCTGTCTAACCCTTCCTCAACCCCCATAATTACAAAGCCCCTCGCTGCACTTGCTTATCAAGCTCATATATCTTCAGCAATAATGTCAACGATAAATAAACCACAGACACTTTATTGATGGTAATAATCAGGCCATAGCTTTGTTTCTTGGGACAACCAATAAGCAATAAACAATTGCTTCACCTCCCGAGCTACAAACATTGGAATTTGACAAAAACTCAAAATTGTATTCCCCTGACTCCGCCATATCAGCAAGGGGACTTCCATGCCCCTATTCTGTGCCACGTGCCTCAAGGCATATTCTCTCACTTGAACTCACTTCCCCTTAATTGCTCATCCCCTGATGAGCCCGGGAGAGGTCGGCATGGACTTCCATGCCCCCCTTTCAGGGTCACCTGACCCACAGCATCACTACTCAATTGAGCTGACTGCCAAATACCCGCTCACCTTCCGATGAGCCAAAACCTTGTAGCTTGGATTACCGCCACAGGCCTGTAACTTACAGGGCCCCCCCAAAAAAAAACAAAGCTGTGACCCATGGGATCCCGAGGATACTAACCGACCCCATCTACCTGCTCAACAACTAATCATCCCACCCTAGGTGCTCTATGGACCATCATCAATGGTACTCCTCACACCCATTCCCCCAACACTAGCCACTACCAACTAGTGAACAGCTTCCTTCCCAGACTTCAACCACAGGATCCCTGAGTGTCTCCCAACCCCCTGGGACACGGAACAAACACTAATTGGTCAAATTCGGCACAAGGAGACCCTAAGCAACCACTGTCTATAAGGAAATGGCCAGCCCATCACAACCCGAGAATTGTCCACTGTCCTGCTGCGTAACTAACCCTGAAGTGGAGAAGAAGGGTAAGAAAAAAGCAGAAAAGAGCAAAAAAGGAATGATCAATATGTCAGAGGCAGGTGTAGTAAGGGAATAGACAGGCGAGAGCTGTTTGAAGGAAAATTAGCAGATGACAAGAAAGCAGAAAAGAGAAACTGGAACCAACATGATGGAAAAATAAAACTTCCAGTCAACATTTTATTTTAAATATTTTGAATGGAATATGAATAATAATTAGCAAAAATTACATTTTGAAAAATAAACAGAAATTTACAGAATTTGCTAATTTTGTGCACAGAATTTTGACTTTTTTTGTGCAGAATTCTGCCAGGAGTAATATATAAAAGGAAGAAAGTTTGTCCCTCATTCATAGCAAAGGGTGTAAAGGTGACATGGAAGACTGGAAAGGGGTGGGGGAGATGAAAATGCCAATGTGGTATCCATACTTTCCAAACATTCAGCACTGTTACCCCATTCAGACAGTGGCACTAAATATAGAGGATGCCCAACAAAATGAGGCAGTGATCATGAAGAGGTGGAACCAAATTCTATTTATTAATCAGTCATCCAGTGATAAGAGGCAGGAATGTCTGGACCCGACAGCTATTCAGTTTAGCTACCAGTGCTCGCTCCACTTGCAATATTTTTGTTCCTCTTCCCTTTAATTTTTTTTTTCTATTATGTATGAAGGAATTAATGAACTGAACAGCAAATAAGTTGCATTACTGGAGTGGGCAGTGACTTGGAGAAATAACCAGGATTTCTCTTTATATGAAGGCTCAAAGCCAATAAATATATTTTTAAACAATGAACCCTATCTTGATACTTTTTTTAAATTGCATTTGGGGTTTTTTTCTTTTCACTCTATGGTATATTTCCCCCTTTTTGGTTTTTTAGTGGTGTTTCATTTTTGAAAACTAGGAATATTGGAACTGTAGTTGATTGAGAGAAGTATGTTTGATATGACATCTAAATCTGAGTTTAGATGTTTTAAAAAACATGAATAAAAAAAATCTAGTACTGAACATAACAATTTTCAAAACAGGAAAATGTCCATCTAGGCCAGGGGTAGGGAACTCCGGACCTCGAAAGCCATATTCCAGTCGGGTTTTCAGGATTTCCCCAATGAATATGCATTGAAAGCAGTGCACGCAAATAGATCTCATGCATATTCATTGGTGAAATCCTGAAAACCCGACTGGAATACGGCTCTCGAGGACTGGAGTTCCCTACCTCTGATCTAGAGGAGGAGGGTGGAATAACCTGTACATAGCGGTTGGTGAAACCCTAGTCACATATCTGGACAGACTGTTGATGGACCTAGAGGCGCCAGCTCTGTAGGTACTGCGGGTGCCCAAGCAACCTCAATATTTTTGGGACCTCACATGACCACAGATGCACTACTACTACTGTTATAGTGGTGTACCAAGAGGGGGCAGTACATCCCGGATGCAGCTCAACTGGGGTGCTCCAGTCCAGAGTCTAATCTCTCCATGCTGTAGCCTGCAAGCTTTGGGCCACCAGCAGCATTAATGAGCTGAACACACTGCCTTTGGTGGCTCCAGAAGCTTTCACTCTGCTGCAACGTCTTGCCTCTGCAGGGGCAGAAAGTTGAAAAAGAGGGAAAGCATCCGGGTCCACAAGAGACAGCATGTTCAGCTCATTAATGTTGCTGGCGGCCCAAAATGTAAAACTGACAGAGAGACAGGTACGAGAAATGTCATACCCAGTTGGAGACAGGGAAGGAGAAAGGAGAAAGCTGCCAAATTGGAAGGAAAGAAGGAAGAAACAAGGACCACCAGGGAAGGAAAGGGAATGGAGAGAGAAATGCCACACCATGGAGAAGGGAGGGAAAGGAAACAGAAAAGAGGAGAGAGAGGGAAGGGATTGAGAGATGCTAAACCATAGGGTGGGAGCTGGGACAGAAAAGAAAAGCGAAGAGTGAGGAGAAAGAGATTCCAGGCAATGGTGGAGGGAGGGGAGGGGAGGGAAAGGAAGCAGAGAAGAGAGATGCCAGAGCTTGGAGAGGGGAGGAAGAAGGGAGGGGGAAATGGAAGGAGACAGGGATGCCAGACCATGGGGTAGGGAGGAGGGAAGAAAAAAAAGGGAAGAGGAGGATGAGATAGAGAGAGATAACAGACCATGGGAAGAGAGAAGAGATGGAGAGGAGAGATATGCCAGTGCATGGGAGGTGGGAGGAGATATAGAAGGGAAGAAGAAAGAGATACAACCATGGGAGGAAGGGGAGGGAAAGAGACAGAAATGCCAGTCCATAGGGTGGGGTGGGAGAGATGGGAGGGAAGATTGAGATACCAGACCTGGGGGAGGAGAAGAGAGAGATGTCAAGCCATTGGGGGTGGAGGGAAGAAGGGATGGAGAGAGAGAAGGGAAAGAGACAGATGCCAGCCCATGGGGTAGGGTGGGGTGGGGTTAGGAAAGAAGAAAGGGGAGGAGAGACATGCCAGAGTATGGAAGGAGGGGGGAGCTAGAGAAAGGAAAGAGATAAATGGACATGGGGTGAAGCTAGAATGAATCACGTGAAAAGGAGAGAAGGCACAGGCTGGATGGAAAGGAGAGAGGGTAGACAGTTTATAGAAGGGACAAAAAAAAAAATAGGGCAGATGCCACATGAAAGGGGAGAGGGCAGACAGTGGATGGAAGGGGCAGTGAAAGAGGGCAGATGCTGGATGGAAGGAAGAATGAAGTGAAAATGAGGAAAGCAGAAACTAGAGACAACAAAGGTAGAAAAAAAGATTTTTTTTTCTTTTTTGCTTTAGGATAAAGTAGTATTGTAGCTGTGTTAATAGACATTTATAAATAGAAAATTTAAATAAGGTGATCTTTTTATTAGACTATATTTTAATATATTTTAACTAACTTTCGGAGACCAAAACCCCCTTCCTCAGGTCAGGACAGGTTACCATAACTGCAGGACTGTACTGTATACTGTACTGACCTGGAGAACTTGGTTTTGGCACCTGAAAGCTAATTGAAAAAGGTACTAGACCAATAAAATAATAGCAACTTATTTTCCATCTTTTGTTTTATTTGTTAATTTGTAATGTGGTGAATGTTATTTGTCTTTTTTTTTTCCAAATTTAAATGTGCTATTTTTATATTTTGCACCGTATTAGAGGCCATGCTTCACTATTTCTGTGGTGTTGCACTATATGCAGAGTCTGGCTTCTTGGCGGCTCAGTTTAAGTTTTGTCTACATATTTCTAATTTTAGTTTGTGATTACTTATTCCATTCTAGTGTACAGTATATGTGTTCTGCGTGAATGAAAAAGAAATAGATTTCTGTTAGTATTGACTGCAGGATTGATCTGTTCTAATCTGGCTTGCTTAGTTTTACAATGGGTGCACTGATGTTCACTGCAGTGTTTAAGATCCTACCTTTTTCTAGTTACACACTTGTTGTGTGACTTTTGGATTATTACTAAAAATAATTTTTTTCTTATAAAGGTTTAAAAAATAATCAGCCCCAGGTGTCAAATATACTAGTTTTGCTAATGGTCTTTAACTGTCACTTTCTAAACCTCAAAATTACAAAAGTCCAGAAAAATACAAAGAACCTACACAGCAGCATGCCCTGCCAAAACAGGATTGATTTGCAACAGACGGCAACATGATTATCTAGCAAACAGCAACATTATCAATATAACAGGCCATAAAATACCAGAAGACCCTCTATTGATAAAACTAACCCTTAATGCTATAGATTCCCCACAAGCTACAATACACGCTTGGCAAATACCTCACTTAGCTTGAACACACAAGATGTACCTTCCAATAAAGAATAAGTCACCACAATTAAGGAATGGAAACATTTAGAGAAAACGAAATTGAATACTGTAAGAAGTTAGCCCACACTACAATGCAACGATGCAAAAAGAAATCACAATTTAATGACAAAAGGTTCAACACAAATATAGCATCATTATATAATGCATATTAAAATATCAAAATAAAAGCTAGAAATAAAATACAATCCAGGCATCAACAACCCTGGGCACTAGATCACTGTGGTACTTACAAATTATACCCTCTGTGCCCCCAGCAGTCTGCAGAGATTATAGGAGCATCACTGTGTAGCAACAGACAGTAAGGTGGGTTGCCCTGATCATTTCCTGACTGGGGCTGAGGCAGAAGTCCACAGTCCTCAGGAAATACCACGGCATTCTGGACATCCATCATAAAGGTACATGGGAGATTTGCATATAACAAGGGCAATGCATGCAAACCTCTCATGTGTACTCACTATGAAAATTCAAAAAAAAAAAGTTGGAATCAGTCAGTGCCCCAAGAACTAGGTGAGGAAATATCAGAATGATTCACCACCCCCACCATCTCCACTAGGTATAGCAGCCTCCAATCCCTCTTACCTGTTTAAATCCCCCCCCCCCTATCTACAATGTGATAGAGCATCTTCCTCTGCTTTACTGCCCCCTAAAGAAATTCATTCTTCCTTCCTCTCTAACATTCTTTTACTTGCCACCTTCCCTCTATTCAGCCCCTGGCCCAGAAATTTTCTCCTCTCTGCCAGCTTCCCTTCCCCTCCCAGAATATTTTCTCCTCTCTGTCAGCTCTCCTTCCTCTCTCGTATCCCTTTCCAGCAGTCAGCAACCTTCCAGTTTCTTCCCTCACCCTCCCAAACAGAAGTTTCCACTATCCCCTCCCAGGTTTGGACCAAGAAACCAGGCCCCCTTCCCTGGTGGAATCTGCTCTAAGCAGGTAAAGTCAGCAAGTAGGAGCACCATTCGGCAAGGCAACTCAGCATTGGCTTCAGCAGGCAGGAGCAGGAGCATTGGCTTTGGCAGGCAGGCAGGAGGAGCACTACAGAGATGGAGTTGGTACTTGGCAACTTCCAAAATGAAGAGACCATGGCAGATGTTAAAGCAGTTTAAATGTTTCAGCATCCTGTGCCTCTCTAGAAGACACATTGGGATTGACTATCATGTGTCCAATCCCAGCATGCCTTGCGCCCGATGTGAGGTTCCTTCTGGGAGGGAAGAGCCACGGGTGATTTCAAGGTGCTCTAGGGACCTATCAGAGGCTTGCTGCAGCAATGAGGTGGGCCTAGGTACCCTCATAGGCCTGCTCCCTTGAAGGGGCAAGGCTTCATCAAGCCCGTGTCACTTCAGGAGTGAGGAGTCAGGGAGAAATGTGGCATCTTGGTCTCATGAGGTGTCCGCAGTCGGGAGTCATGGTTCTGATGCTTCTGACATGGGTTCCAGGTTGAAGGAAACTGAGTTAAGCTGGGTAGCTGCTGGCAGGAAAAGCCCTGGCTCTGTTTGATCTCAGGGCCAGGGTATATCTGCACATACACGACCCGTGGTATCACCACCATGCATACACAATGACATCACGTCCCAAGCTCAAACAGAGCCAGAGCCTTTCCTGCCACCAGCCCCCCAGCCTAAGCAAGCCTTCCTCAGCTCAGAACCAGAGCCTCCTGCCCTAGATCAGTGTTTCTCAACTCGGTCCTGGAGTACCTCCTTGCCAGTCAGGTTTTCGGGATATCCACATTGAATTTGCATAAACTTGATTTGCATACACTGCCTCCATTATATGCATATTTCTTTCATGCATATTCATTGTGGATATCTTGAAAACCTGACTGGCAAGGGGATGCGCCAGGATTGAGTTGAGAAACACTGCCCTAGATCGCTGGCACCCGTGTCAGAAACATCGGGACCACAAATCACTTGGCTCCCGACTATGGACATCTCCAGTTACCTCTGTCTCCTCCATTACTCTGGACCTCCTCTCAAGGTTAAAAAAAACAAACTAACCATAGGTTATATTAACCTATTTGCCAGTAATGTCACAGACCCTTAAGTGCCAGCGCCCTCACCTGGTACATAGTTAGCCAGCCCTGGGAGGAACCACCTCCACTGATGTCAGTACAGGGATTATGACTGTAAGCTCTTTTGAGCAGGAACAGTCTCCTTTGTGACTCTGTATAATGCTGCATACATCTGGTAGAGCTCTAGAAATAATTAATAGTAGTAGATTAACACTGGAGCCGGACCCAGAGATATCACCGGTGAGGCCCACAACATACATCTCAGACAAGCTGTGTCCCTTTCTTTACGTGATCTTTATCCCAGTTACATGAGGACTTGGAAATTGTGAAAAGTCTTTTTGGGAGACTCCAGCTCCGCAAAGATCTCATTGCCAACACAGGCGCAGAAAGTCCACAGGCAGCAATATCTGTCAACTTCTAATTCAGCTAACGCCAGGAGTTATTTAAAGATCAGTTCCAGCTGCAGATGGGCTGTGATGAGTGCTGGCTCACCTTCATCTTTAAGGTAGGCAGTGAAAAACTGTCTAATTGCAGCAACAGAACAGTCTGAAAATCAAATCACTATGCTTTAGAAATAAACATGCAATTAGTTTTTTGTTTTGTTTTGTTTGTTTTTTTTGGGGGGGGGTTCTCATTTTTTTATTCCTTGAGGCAACTGGTCAGTTATGATGGAATTCACGTTTATCAAAAAAACAAAACAAAATAAAGCAAAACAAACAAAAAGGACATCAGGAGCAGCGCGGGGCATTCAGCGCAGCTCCCTGCACTAAAAACTGCTATCGCAGGGGAGGGGGTATATTTGTCTATTTTTGTATAGTTGTTACTGAGGTGAAGAAGGTAGAGTAAAGGCAGAACACACAGGAAGAAGGCAGCACACACAAGAAGAAGATATTACAAAGGCAGCACACATAAGAAGAATAGGCAGCACACACAAGAAGAAGGCAGGAAGCAGGTGCTGAGGGCAGCAGGCACAGGAGGAACAAACACATAAGCATAAGTAAGGTAAGGTATAGCAAAGGCTGCACACACAAGAAGAAGGCAGGAAGCAGGCGCAGAAGAAACACGTAATCTTAACTGTTATCTTAAAGCAGGAACGACAATGGAAGCAGAGGGGAACCAGAAGATGAGCTTTCCAGTGTTCTGCACGGACTGTCATATGTATGACTACCTCCCCTTGGGGAGACAGTCATATGTATGTGGTCGGTGCCAGGAGCTGAAAAGCCTGAAGAAGAAAGTCAAGCGACTAGAGGACAAGATACAGGAGCTAGAAGAACTCTACACCATGGAGGACCCAGTCAAGACAGCTGAAGACTTCATGAGTGAGAGACACATCGAAGAGGAAGTCAGAGAACTCGAGAATTTCATTGAGGAGGCATACAGGAGGAGGGTGGAAGAGGATAAACTTCAGATGAAAGATGAAGATACACCAACACCAACACGGAAGGGAGAACAAGAAGTGGATGACCCCAAAAGAAGACACCCACAGAGGAACACCACAAGAGGGGGAGAAATTGGCTAATCGATGCCCAGAAGAAAGAGCGAAGCACACCGGGGACATTGACCTGAGACCGAAGCGAAAATTGAAGAAGGGAAAGTCAGCAATCCTAGTGGGAGACTCGATCCTAAGGCATGTGGACAGCCACATAGCAGGAGGGAGAGAGGATCGAATGGTGACCTGCCTCCCAGGAGCAAGAACCAAGGACATCGTGGACAAAATTGGGAAGATCCTGGAAGGAGCGGAGACAGAAGAGACTGCAGTGATGATCCACATCGGGACGAATGATGTCAGCAGGAGAGACTACAGAAGGAGCACGCTGATAGAACAGTTCAAGATCCTGGGAATGAAGCTGAAGATGAGGACCCAGAAGATAGCGTTCTCAGAGATCCTATCGGTACCGAGGGCAGATGTGAAAAGGCAGGAGGAACTACAATCAATAAATGCATGGATGAGGAAATGGTGTGAGGAAGAAGGATTCCACTTCGTGAGGAACTGGACAACGTTCTGGGGCAAGCGCAAGCTCTACAGGAGAGATGGACTGCACCTGAGCGCGGCAGGAACAAGACTTCTATCAAACAACATCAAGAGAGGAATAGAACAGGCTTTAAACTAAGAGGAAGGGGAAAGCCGACAGTCGACCTAGCATCGATGATTCGGAAGAAGGTATCACGTGATGATACTAAGGGAATGCAAGGCTCGGAAGAAACAACGGACAAATTACAGGAGTCGACTAACCCAGAAGAAGAGGTTAGAAGGAGTGTACCAAAAGAGAAGACACCAAAGACCGAAACACAGGGAAAGGAAATGAAGACACTTAAATGCCAGGATCTAAACTGCATATATACTAATGCAAGGAGCCTGGGAAACAAAATGGGGGAATTAGAAGCCGTGGCCAATGCAGAAGACTTAGACATCATTGGAATCTCTGAAACATGGTGGAATGAGGAAAGCAAATGGGATACAGGACTGCCGGGATTTAAGCTCTATCGCCAGGACAGGTCAGGACAGAAAGGAGGTGGAATAGCCCTATATATAAAAGAAACCTACAATCGACAAGAATAGACACAGCGGAGACGACCAACAAGCTGGAATCGCTATGGGTTAAAATACCAGGTAGAAAGGGACATGAAATAAAAATGGGCCTATACTATCGTCCACCCGGGCAAACCGGAGATATCGATAAGGAAATGGAAGCCGAGATGAAACAAGAATGCAAAAACGGTTGCACAGTTATTATGGGAGACTTCAACTACACCGGGATAGACTGGAGTCTTGGAAACTCAAAATGCGCTAGGGAAACAGAATTCCTGGAGGCTACACAAGATTGCTTCATGGAGCAGCTTGTTAGAGAACCGACGAGAGGAAATGCCACTTTGGATCTAATCCTAAATGGGTTAATGGGACCTGCAAAGGAAGTGGAAGTAGTGGGACCGTTGGGAAACAGTGACCATAACATGATCAAGTTCAAGGTTGAAGCAGGAATACCAAAAGGAAAGAGAACCATAGCGACAACTTTCAACTTCAAAAAAGGAAACTATGAAGCAATGAGGAAAATGGTAAGGAAGAAACTTAGGAACACTTCCAAAAAATGGAGGATGGTAGAACATGCCTAGTCTTTTTTCAAGGACACGGTGAGCGAGGCGCAAAATCTGTACATCCCCAGATTCAGAAAGGGGAGCAAAAAGAGTCGAATAAAGGACCCAATATGGATGACTAAAATAGTGAAGGAAGCGATAAGTAATAAGAAAAATTCATTCAGGAGATGGAAAAAGGACAAAACTGAAGGGAACTGGATAGAGCACAGGAAGTATCAAAAAGAATGTCACCGTGTGGTTCGAAAAGCCAAAAGAGAGTATGAAGAGAGGTTAGCCAGGGAGGCTCGAAATTTCAAACCGTTCTTCAGATATGTTAAAGGGAAACAGCCAGCTAGGGAGGAGGTGGGACCGCTGAATGATGGAGTCAGGAAGGGAGTAGTGAAGGAGGAGAAAGAAGTCGCGGAAAGACTGAACATGTTCTTTTCGTCTGTATTTCTGAACGAAGACACAACCAACATACCGGAACCTGAGCAATTCTTCAATGGAAATCAAGCAGAAAAATTAACATTCATGGACGTGAGCCTTGAAGATGTGCGCAGGCAGATAGATAAACTAAAAATTGACAAATCTCCAGGTCCGGACAGAATCCATCCAAGGGTTCTGAAGGAACTAAAGGAGGAGATAGCAGAACTACTGCAGCAAATATGCAACCTATCCCTGAAAACAGGCGGATTGGAAGACGGCCAACATCACGCCCATCTTTAAAAAGGGATCAAGAGGTGACCCGGGAAACTACAGACCGGTGAGTCTGACCTCGGTTCCGGGAAAAATGGCGGAAGCACTAACAAAAGAAAACATCGATGATCACTTGGAAAGAAACAAACTTCTGATAACCAGCCAACATGGTTTCTGCAGGGGGAGATCGTGCCTAACCAACTTACTACACTTCTTCGAAGGAATTAACAAACAGATGGACAGAGGTGACCCCATAGACATTATATACCTTGATTTCCAAAAAGCCTTTGACAAGGTGCCTCATGAACGATTACTCCGGAAACTGAAGAACCATGGGGTGGATGGAGACGTACATAGATGGATCAGAAACTGGTTGGCAGGTAGGAAACAAAGGGTAGGGTTGAAGGGCCACTACTCTGACTGGTCACGAGTGGTGTTCCGCAGGGCTCGGTGCTCGGGCCGCTGTTATTTAAGATATACATAAATGATCTAGAAACAGGGACGAAGTGTGAGATAATAAAATTTGCAGATGACACCAAACTATTTAGGGGAGCTCGGACTAAAGAGGACTGTGAGGAATTGCAAAGATACTTGAACAAACTAGGGGAATGGGCGACAAAATGGCAAATGAAGTTCAACATTGAGAAATGTAAAGTATTGCAAGTGGGAAGCAGAAACCCGAGGTACAACTATATGATGGGAGGGATGTTATTGAATGAGAGTACCCAAGAGAGGGACTTGGGGGTAATGGTGGACAGGTCAATGAAGCCGACGGCACAGTGCGCAGCGGCTACTAAGAGAGCGAATAGAATGCTAGGTATAATCAAGAAGGGTATTACAACCAGGACAAAAGAAGTTATCCTGCCGCTGTATCGGGCAATGGTGCACCCACACCTGGAATACTGCGTCCAGTTTTGGTCGCCATACCTTAAGAAGGATATGGCGTTACTCGAGAGAGTTCAGAGAAGAGCGACACGTCTGATAAAAGGGATGGAAAACCTTTCATATGCTGAGAGATTGGAGAAACTGGGTCTCTTTTCCCTGGAGAAGAGGAGACTTCGAGGGGATATGATAGAGACTTATAAGATCATGAGGGGCATAGAGAGAGTAGAGAGGGACAGATTCTTCAAACTTTCAAAAAATAAAAGAACAAGTTGAAAGGGGACAGATTCAATACAATACATTCAGAAAAGTTGAAAGGGGACAGATTCAATACAAATGCCAGGAAGTTCTTCTTTACCCAAAGTGTGGTGGGCACTTGGAATGCGCTTCCAGAGGACGTTAGAGGGCAGAATACAGTACTGGGATTTAAGAGAGGATTGGACATTTTCCTGCTGGAAAAGGGAATAGAAGGGTATAAATAGAGGATTACTGCTCAGGTCCTGGACCTGTTGGGCCGTCGCGTGAGCGGACTGCTGGGCAAGATGGACCTCAGGTCTGACCCAGCAGAGGCACTACTTATGTTCTTATGACATTGCATATTTTAAAGTGATCTGCCTCCGACAGTGGCGTACCAAGGGGGCGGCAGGGGGGTGGTCCACCTCGGGTGCACGCCCCAAGGGGGTGCACAGCTGGCCACCTACCAGAGAATAGGCTTCCACTGCCGCCATCAGGATCAAGCTTTTCTTCCCTGCGGGGCCGACCAACTCTCGCCACCAGACTTCAATTCTGAAGTCGGAGAGGACGTTCTGGGCAAGCCAATCGCTGCCTGGATGGCCCAGAACGTCCTCTCTGATGTTAGAATTGACATCTGGCGGTGAGAGTTGGTTGGCCCCGCGGGGAAGAAAAGCAGGGAGGGAGAACTCGGCGCCGGCTTGTTCCCGATGGCGGCAGTGGCAGCCTTTCCCCGGCGGCGCTGGCAGCAGCATGTTTCTCAATGGCGGTGGCATGGGGGAGGGCAGGGAGAAAGAAAGAAAGGGGGCAGGGAGAAACAAAGAAATGGGGTACAGAGAGAGAGAAAGACAAACATAGAGAAAGAAAGAGGGCATGGAGCGAGAAAGAAGGGGGCAGGGTGAAAGAAATAAAGAAAGAAATGGGGTACGGAGAGAGAGAGAGAGAAAGATGGACATACAGAAAGAAAGGGGGGCATGGAGAGAGAAAGAAAGAAAGGGGGCAGGGTGAAAGAAAGAAAGAAATGGGGTACGGAGAGAGAGAGAGAGAAAGACAGACATACAGAAAGAAAGGGGGCATGGAGAGAGAAAGAAAGAAGGGAGCAGGGTGAAAGAAAGAAAGATATAGAGAAAGAAAGGGGGAAAGGAGAAAGAAAGAAGGGGCAGGGTGAAAGAAAGAAATGGGGCAAGGAGAGAAAGAGAAAGACTGACATACAGAAAGAAAGGGGGCATGGAGAGAGAAAGAAAGAAGGGGGCAGGGTAAAAGAAAGAAAGAAATGGGGCACGGAGAGAAAGAAAGACAGATATAGAGAAAGAAAGGGGGCATGGAGAGAGAAAGAAAGAAGGGGCAGGGTGAAAGAAAGAAATGGGGCAAGGAGAGAAAGAGAAAGACAGACATACAGAAAGAAAGGGGGCATGGAGAGAGAAAGAAAGAAGGGGCAGGATGAAACAAAGTAAAAGTTGGGGGAGGGAATGAGGTCTGGAGGAGAGGAAGCATAAAGGAGGCTGAAAGAAGGGAAGAAATATTGGATGTACAGTCAGAAGAATCAGAGACTGATGAAATTACCAAACAAAGGTAGGAAAAATTATTTTATTTTCAATTTAGTGATCAAAATGTGTCTGTTTTGAGAATTTATATATGCTGTCTATATTTTGCATTATGGCCCCCTTTTACTAAACCGCAATAGCGTTTTTTAACGCAGGGAGCCTATGAGCGTCAAGAGCAGCGTGGGGCATTCAGCGCAGCTCCCTGCACTAAAAACCACTATCGCAGTTTAGTAAAAAGGGAGGGGATATATTTGTCTATTTTTGTATAGTTGTTACTGAGGTGACATTGCATAAAGTCATCTGCCTTGACCTCTTTGAAAACCCGCGGAATATAAATGATAATTAACATTTTCTCTGCGTACAGTGTGCTTTGTGTTTTTAAAATTTTATTGTTGGTAGATCATTTTGACTTGGCCACAAAGGTAAGGGGGAGGGAGGGAGAGAGGGAGAGGAGCTGCTGAAAGACTTCAAGTAATCCTT
This sequence comes from Geotrypetes seraphini, assembly GCF_902459505.1. NCBI lineage: Eukaryota > Metazoa > Chordata > Amphibia > Gymnophiona > Dermophiidae > Geotrypetes > Geotrypetes seraphini. The sequence goes on along the minus strand of NC_047084.1, from coordinate 446,369,727 downwards.
GCAGGCTTGACTGTGCAGGGAATTATTTTTGTAAAATCTTGTTTTGTTATGCATTATTTAGACTTTAATTTCTATGAATGAATAGAATGAAAATGATATAAAATTACTTGCTTGTTTTTATGTGCGTGTGCTGAAGGAAAGTGGAGAGAGAGTGGGCCGAGGACGCTGAAGGGAAATGGGGAAGAGAGAGTGGGGAGAAGACGCTGATTTATAAATTGACAATTGTACAGAATATTGTTTATTTTTATACTTTAATATAATAAGTTCAATATAAAACAATTCAAGGCTTGTGTGGATGGAATCAGGTGGTTTGTGGGGATGGGGACCGAGCTTACGGGAATTATTCCAATAAAATGGTATTTTCTTATTTCTCATTATTTGTTTTATTTTTGTTAATTTGTAAAGTGGTGATTGTTATATATCAGTTTTTTCACATTTACATCTACTGTCTTTATATTTTGCACAGTATTAGAGGACATGTGTTACTGTTTTTGTGGTGTTGCATTGTATGCAGAGTCTGGTTTCTTGGCGGTTCAGTTTAACTTTTGTTTACATATTTCTATTTTTAGTTTGTGATTATTCCATATTGGGCGAGGGTGTATTTCTGTTCTGTGTGTATGTATTTACAGTTGGCACTGACTGCAGGATCAATTGACTGTGCGGGATCTGGCTTGTTTAGTTTTACAATGTGTGTTGGTGTACTAGTGCTCACTGCAGTGTATAAGATGCTGCCTTTTCATATGTACACTCTTGTGCGATATGTGGATTGTTACTAAAAATCATAATTTTCATATAGATGGGGGGGGTGTCAAAAAATGATGGGCCCCGGGTGTCACATATGCTAGGTACGCCACTGTTCCCCGAATATAAATTATAATTAACATTTAAAAACAAACAAAACCTGAGAAGAAACTATACAAACAAATATACTGTATATTAAAATTACTCATAATATTGACCTATTGGCAGAACCTTTAAAACTATATGGGGCTCATAATCGAAAGAGAAAAACGTCCAAAAACCGGCCTAAGTCGGCACTTGGATGACTATCAGTCAAAAACGTCCAAGTGCCGATAATAAAACCGGTTTTGAACGTATTTAAAAATGACCTAGGCCTTCACAGTGCCGCTGAACGACCATAGCTAAACGGGGCGTTTCAGAAGGAGTGTCGAGGGCGGGATTTTGACAGGACGTGGACAGGCTTAGACTTAGTCGTACTGCATGTATAACCGAAAGTTATACAGTAGAGCATAGACGGAACTTGGACGTTGTGACTTTGACCATTTAAAACATGGTCTAAGTCACAAAAACCCACCTAAGGTCACCAGTTAAGCACTGCAGACACAAACTACAGACCCCCACACATTACCCCAGTGATCACTAACCTCCCCCCCAAAAAAACACCATAAAAATCATAATCATACCTTTAAAATTCAGCCTCAAGACCATCCTCACCTGGCAGCCTGGCATAGGAAAGCCTAGTCGACCTGCACAGAGGTGGCTTAAGTCGTCTTGTGGGTGGGTTAGGGACCCATGGAGAGGAAGAGGAGGACCCATGCCCATAAGCCATTATAATCATTGAATTGCTGGTTAAACATGTGCACTTTCTAAAAAACTCCAAAACCCTTTTGTACTGCCCTATAAGTGGCTTCTGCAGCCATAAGGGCTATTGGGGTGGTAGATAGGTGGGTTTAGGGGATTTTGGGAGGTGGTTTGGGGGCCTCACCATTATCTATAAGGGAGCTGTAGTGAGATGAAGACATGGCACCCTTTATGTGAAGTTCACAGCAGTGCCCTGTAAGGTACCCCACTATTTAGGTGCCATGTCTGGTTGTCCAGTCCATCACTTTGTAGACCCCTCCCACGTCCAAAAGGTCTGTTTCTAAGCGTTTTTGCCTTGGACGAAAATGTGGTATAAAGATGGACAATTTAGCAGCTTGGATGATCAGATCGGCAGGACATATAGTTAAGACGATTTTAAACGGAAAATAATTTGGACGTATTTTTCGAAAATGTGTCCTAAGCTTTTTTTTTAAATTTTGTACAACTTGCGACTTGGATGAAAATGGACTTAGACGTTCCTTTCAATTATGCCCCTCTATGTTTGTAGTATGGACAGAATGGAGGCAAATGCTTTTTGAAGACAGGAAATTTTGAAACCATTCTTAGATTAATGCTGTTTCTTCCTGGCTATGTGTGAGTTTGAAGGAGGGAAACAGACAAAAAAAAAAACCCCCATGGTGTATTCTCATTGGTAAGTCAGTCTTCTTTATTTTTATACATCAATACTTTGCACGGATTGTTCATACATGCAGCAGTAAGGAATGTCTTTGCTTCATTCGGTCTGATATTTTAATGGCACATCCCAACAAATATATTTACCTCTGATAGCGTATGTACAATTTAGATAAATAGAACTCTGGTTAGCAATACTAATTTGAACAACTGCAAGAACAAAAAAAAAATGCAGAGAAACCGGGTACAGCACTGTAAATGCAATATGAAGGGACCAATGAAAAATAGGACAACTCTTCCCCCTCCCCCCCTACTAAATGTATGGGAAACATTTTGTAACACACATCATTGATTGCTCAGCCCATAGATCTTAGTCCTCATTGAGGGCAGAATGTACACCATTAATGTCCGCAGAACAGAAGGTAAACAAGACAAGGTTACATAGGGCTCCATTCCATAAAGAAGTGTGAGTTCTGTGTATCTGTCTGTGTGCAGGTGTGTCCATCTGTGGTTGCCTATAGCTCGAAAGGAGAGAATTCCAAAAGGATGGATGTCCGTGTGATCACATGGCCAGGCAATGTATCATCATAAATTAGGATCTAAAACATTCCAAAAGGCCAAATAGTATAAATCATTTCTCTAAGCCAAAAGAGGTAATTTTATAATTGCAATTAGATGCTTTGCAAGTATGAGGTGGGAATGAGACTGCAGGCAGTGAACCGGCTGAGTGGCTCAGTGTTGTACAGAGCAGGATCAAATCTTAGGTAAATCAGGCACATGCCTATGGCCCAAATATTTAGGGACAATGTTCGGGGAAGGCTTCCAAGACAAGTTTTTGCCCTGCTGCAGGCAACCCCTCCCCCCAACAATGGGGGCAGGGGGTCACAGATATCTGTCTATATACTCTCCACCCCATGTACATTGTCCCCCAGTCAGTGGGAAAGCAGCACTACTTACATACTGTTTCCTCTGCTGACTTACCGGGTCCCCCATTTCTGGAAGCTTTAAAATGTACTTAAATTATGATGAGGTGGGGGTGTGTGGAGTAACGCACTTGCTTCTTTAAGGCCCTTTTGCAGAAGGCCTTGGTTCAATTCACCTGTCAGGTTTCTGTTCGCAGGGCAGGCTAGGGTTGGGGATGCTGTGGAGATAATATGAACCACCCTCGAGGGTGAGGGAATAAAGAATCCCAGTCACTGCATATTGGTGACATCTAGCCACCAGATGGAGGTCCACATTAGCCATGTTCTGGGACGCTTAGCTGAGGGCTATTGTTGCCAAGTCTGAATAATATTTGTTTTCAGGGTTGTGTTTTGTTTTTTAAAATAAAAATAAGGGAAAATAACATCCCCTCCCTCCCGTAATCACAATTGAAAGTGTATATCACCATTATTGAGCAGAGGTGTATTCTAATTTGAGATGGCAGAAAATACCTAACTACGCTCCCATGTATACCCTCTCCCCTCCCCCCCTAAAAAAGGTGACATGTTCGGGGAAAATAAATCTTTACGGTTCATCAATATCATGAATATGCAGAATTCTAATCACCTTATTTTGAGGCACTAGCCAATGATGCAAGAGCCTAATGACACGACAGTGTTTTCCAACATCATTAAAACAGCAGCGACAGCAGTTCAACAAGAAGTATAATATTAATCAAAAATGAATTTTCTTTACCTTAGGGAAAAAAAACAAACCCCACAATGGCTATTTTTTTTTGTATTCCAAAACATTTCACAGGTGCAATAACATACGACACGATGGAGTACATAATAAAAGAATTTACAACACTTCTATCTGGAGCAGGTCTTGTGTCTCACTGCAGCAGACTTAATGCAGCAAAATCTGTTAAGAGCCGAGTGCAGATGTAGAGAGCACATGTCTTGGTTTCCCTGTGCCACTACTGGTGATGTTTCAAAAAGAAAGGTATGTGCACACTTCAGTTCTGAAAATTACCCTGGGGAATTTGGTACACCGTCAATAGTGCACAGGGCATTGGCACGCCGACAATTCTGCTCCGTCAAATGCGCCGACAAGTGCGTGCATGAATAAAGGGAAATTGTCGAGGCGGAAATGTAAGTATAGTGGGGGTGGGGGGGGTTTGCAGGAAAGATTGCGTCGGCATTGAACACCCCCTCCTCTCAACCAGAGCACGAGTGTTAGGTGCGGTTCCCCCCACACCCTCCTTCAGAGCGCAAAATGCCTTGTAAGTTTAGGTCACGCACGAGTTGTAAGTTTAGTGTGTGCGTGTGGGGGGGGAGTTCCTCCCCACCCACCCCCCGACTGCAAAATGTCAGGGCGAATTGTTAGCGCGCCAATGTCCTGCGCGCATCTGACAGGTCACCGGGGAATTTATGCGCTTCCCTTTATGCTTGGCTCTTCGCCACACAACGTGTGGCTACTTCATATACAAACCTGGATGTTTACAAAATGTCAGCAAATAATTCAAGCCCTCCCCAGAAATGCTTCCGTTCAATTTAGATTGCACTCCTGGACATTTTTGTGCCTATCGGGCATGCCTGTGCTGATGCCCTGCTTTATATGAAGAAATGGCTTTTGAGATTCCCCCACCCCTCCCCCTCTTGCCCCCTTGTCACGTGCTGTTACCTACACAGCGCTTCACAGTACTGTACCCTGGGCATCCCTCTTCCTTCAGCTCCCCACCCCATACATCTAGTTCAGCATTTTCCTTGCTCCACTTAGCACTTCTGCACAGCAGAAAGAAAAAGAAAACAAAATTTGACCCCCGGCCCTCCGACGCTCTTTCAACCTTCTCGTTTGGACAATAATGATGTTGTTGACTCAGTTCACTCTTTTTCACAGTCTACTATATTAATCTAGCTGCTTGGATCCGAGAAGACTCGAGGCTTCCCATTCTACACACTGTGGGCACAGTGACCTATCCATTAACGTTAAACAAGTCTAGATGGTTTGAATCAGAAAGACACAATGCTGGTTAGGCAATGTTAGCCATGTCCTTTTTCCCCTCCGTTGAAAAGAACTAGAAGACCTGAAAATAACACAACATTATAGTGCTATAACACATGTAAACCAAAGATGTCTAAAGAAGACTGATGATATTAACACACGGTGTCTCATGATGTGTATGTAATAAGCAGCTCGTGGAAAGCGGTAGTACCAAACATAATTATCCGGTTTGAGAAGGAAAGCCGGCCTCCTAATGAGGCAAAGGGACCAGGATCTCCACGTAGTTGATAGGGAAAAAGCCCGACTGGCCGTGAATCATCCCTTCATACCAATTCTCATCAATCTGATTGGTAAGGGTAATGATGTCACCTTCCTTGAAGCCCAGCTCGCCTTCATTTTCCGGATCAAAGTCGTACAGAGATCTGCAACATGGCTGATCCATTGGAGCACCTGGAGGAAGGAAAATGGAGAAGTTAGATGGATGCACATCTTCCCAAATATTTGCCATCTCTAATTCATGTAGATCAAAGTGGTTTTATTCAAGGTAGATACACGTCTGATCACTCATGTATCTTTTGGAATATTCTTACAGTTGCAGCTGGTACATATGCCAGATAGTTTTATCTATAGGTGCAGAAAAAGCTTTTGATAGAATAGAATTGGGCATATATGTTCCAAGTTCTTGAATTGTTTGGATTAGGACCTCGGTTTATTTCAATAGTTAGACTTTTATACAGATCTCCATTTGCCCACATATTAGTAAATGGTGTGTTGTCTAAGGGCTCCTTTTACAAAGGTGCATTAGAGCCTTAATGCGTGGAATATCGTGCACTAAAATGCCGCAAGCGCTAGCCGCTACCGCCTCCTCTTGAGCAGGTGGTAGTTTCTCGGGTAGCGCACGCTACCTTGAGTCCTGAGACCATCCGGTTCAGCGAATGGCCACCAGGATGGTCTCAGGACTCAAGTATCTCCCGTATGAGGAACGACTGGGTAAGTTGCAGCTGTACTCACTCGAGGAACGCAGAGAGAGGGGAGACACGATCGAGACGTTCAAATATGTCACAGGCCGTATCGAGGTGGAAGAGGATCTCTTTTTCCTTAAAGGACCCATGGCAACAAGAGGGCATCCGTTGAAAATCAGGGGTGGGAAATTTCATGGCGACACCAGAAAATATTTCTTCACTGAAAGTGTGGTTGATCGCTGGAATAATCTTCCACAACAGGTAATTGAGGCCAGCAGCGTGCCAGATTTTAAGAAAAGATGGGATTGGCATGTGGGATCTCTTCATGGAGGTAGTTAGGGGGTGGGCCATTAGTGTGGGCAGACTAGATGGGCCGTGGCCCTTTTCTGCCGTCATGTTCTATGTTTCTAATCCGGTACGTGCGCTAAAAACGCTAGCGCACCTTTGTAAAAGGAGCCCTAAAGCTTTTCTTTTGTTCAGGGGTACTAAACAAGGGTGTCCACTCTCTCCCTTGTTGTTTAATTTGTCTCTGGGGCCTCTAGCAATTGCAATTCGACTGAATGAAACATATTGGGAATACAATGTGGAGAGGTGAACTGTAAGTTGTCTGCCTATGCAACGGAGGGGGATTTGGTTTGTCAATCAATTGCATCAGGGTAATAACTTTAAAATGTGTGAGGATCTGTTTGCCGACTATCACTTACCTGCAGCACAATTTTTTAAATGGTTGCAGTTAAAACATTGCTTGGCAAAGTCATGTTACAAAGATCTGATAAATACCAGCGAGGCGGGCTTACCGAATTTTTGTGCAGGTCTCATTAGACAATCAAAAAAAGCCTCTTCAGTTTATTGAAAAGTTAAATTTAAGAGATGAAGGGCTCCTTTTGCGAAGGTGCACTAGTGTTTTTAGCACACGCATCGGATTAGCGCGCTAGCCAAAAAACTACCGCCTGCTCAAGAGGAGGCAGTAGTGTCTAGCACGTGCGCTATTTTAGCGTGTGCTATTCCGCGTGTTAAGGCCCTAACGCTCCTTCGTAAAAGGAGCCCTAAACGCATGTATTACTCTGCCGCAGTTGTGGGAATATGATTTCCGAATGGAAATCGATGATGTTATATGGACAGTTTTCTGGAGAAAGGTATGCGACCTACTCAGCACCATTAACACAATTTTTATTCTATGTTGCTCACCGAGCATATTGGACGCCTTTTAGAGTCTCCAGCTTGTCAGCGCATGGATCTAATTTATGCTGGACTTGTAAAACGGATATAGGCACATTTCATCTTATGTTGCTTGGAGGCCATGCTGCTAAAATGTTTTGGGATGAAGTCTGGCAACAAGCGCAAGAAATCTTTGGATTCTGTATAGAGCTGACTTATGAAATTGTCATTTTGCGTTCTGCTATCTTATTGCATTTAGTTAAAAAGTATCAGGCTAATTACCCCACGAGAAATGTTAAAAACGATACCTAATAGAGATATTGGAAGTCCCTGAAGATTCACTGCCTCCATTCACGCAGGTTTATTACTTGACAATTAAAAATCGGAATCAACAACAGGAAAGAAACCAAGGTCCAATTGATGTATCAGCTTTACTTGAGCTATCAGATAAGCAAAGTGCTATACCAGCAACATTAATAGTGACATTAGCTCTTACTATGGATAAAAATTGGCTTTTGAGATTTTATTTTATTTTTTTTTAATCTTTATTCATTTTTAAACTTATAATAAGTGTGATAACATATCCATACAAATAACCAAAAAATATATCACTTAATAATCAACAATGATACATATAATATTCTCTTATCTCCCCCCTCCCCACCCTTATCTATCATATAATCAATACTTATACAACATGTAACAATAAAAATACCCTCCTTCCCACCCCATAATTGAACTTGTAAATTTAAGGGAAACAAGATTTTTCTAATCATTACAATACTTTGTTAATGACTCCCAAATATCTTGAAATTTCCTGAAACAACCCTATTGTATTGCAATAAGTCTCTACATTTTATAAATATGACATAAGGAGTTCCACCAAAAATTATAGTTTAATCTAATTTGATGACTTTTCTTTAAAAATAAAGAGAAAAGGGTTTTGGATTTTAAGATACAAATGTTTCCTGATTTGGCAAGACACACAAAGGCAAAGAAAAGAATTTCTCTTATTAAAACCTGGAGTTTTAGATCTTGGGGTGACTTTATATCTTCGTCACCCATGCAAGTGTATAATACAATATAATTCTCAGAAATATGTTTTCTTTGAGCCATTCCAACTGACGGCTTTTCTCTCTTTCTCCTGTCTGGAGAAGGGGAAGAAATGAGGGCATTAAGTGTATTAGACGCCTGTATATCAGTTAACCATGTGCTACGCTTCTTATAAATTATTCTTATTATCTTGTTTATATTACATCTTGGATCTTATTGTGGACTTGAGTTGATTAGGCAATATCTTTCTTTATACATTTGGGGAAAAAAAATTTTTCTTTGTTTTAAATCACTTTGTGTACAAGTTCAATCTTGAAATGTTAATTTGGAAATTATAAATAAATAAATAAATAAAGTATCAGGCCAAATTATTTGATGTTCTTAAGAGTCTAGCAATTCAGCATGTTTTATCAGAATGGAAAAAATAGTACAGTTCTTTCTTTTCCTGCATGGTGGGTGTAAATATGAAGAAGTATCTGCTGTTAGATGATGTTCAGTTCGATATTTTAAGAGGGTTTGGGCTCTTTTGGATGACTATTGTAGAATACATGCTAACTGACTTGTCTTTCTGGTTTGTATTTTTGTATGGTTTGATGTTTGAAATGATATTTATTACGTCTGGTCATTTGTCCTTTGCTTTGTATAAGGCGAATAATAAACACAATACGATAAATCTACTCTTACAGTTTTGTTGGGGGGATGGAGAGGAGGGCTTAAATGTTATTAGATTATGGTTAAACAATTTTTTTATTGACTACAACAATACGGAACAAGAACAGAGCTTCAAAATGCACAATACAACTGAAAGGAGCGGGAAATCTGCCAGAACAAAAGGACTGTGAAGCAGGCATCAAGCAAGACGAAGCAGACTGCTTATTGCAGCTACAAATTCCCTGCCTCCTGCTTCTGATTGGCTCATTCTGTTGTCCAAAGCCAATCAATAGCCAGAGGTGAGGAAACACTTTCTCCAATTCCTGCAGTGTCAAGTGGTCCAGGGAGTACAGAGAGGAGAGTGCAAGAGTGTTGTGAGAAGGCCAGCAGTAAGTAGAGAGAATAAGTGAGGGTGCGAACAGAGCGATAAAAAAGCAGGAGGATGTGTGAGTCTGAGAAATCCCTGGGGGGGGAGGGGAGGGACAACATGTGAAGGAAGAGAGGGAAACCTAGGCCACCCCCAGCTCCCCAATTTTCTGTTTTAGCCTCCCCAAACAAGTGCCAGTGGCAATAGGGGGTGAACTGGGTGATGCTACATGGAGGCAACTGTTTTGAGATTATAGAAAGTTATCCCCACCCTGATATTCAGCTTGCAGTAGTCACCATCTTTTAAATGGCAGCCATCACACTTTTTTTTAAATTGTACTTTTTATTACAGCCAAACAACAAAACCATAATGGAACATCCAATAATCTCAATTCTGAATACCTACATTACTTATAAATGCTACTGTTTTTATATCCCCCGCCCCTCCTCCTCCTCCCATCCAGTGCCATCCCCCATCCTGGAGTGACAAACTTCATACAACCATATGAGACTCATATAGTTAATGGGATAAATAAACTTAGGGTTGCCAGATTTTCCAATCGGAAAATCCAGACTCTAGACCCACCCATTGCCACCCATCTTCGCCCTGTAACGCCCTATTCCCACCCCAATCCCATCCTAACCCTGCCCCCTGCTGCCTGCTCTTGTCAGTCAGTTTTGAATTCAGCGACCTCCAAATCACTATAGAACACCCACTACAATTCATGCCCGCAAACCTCTGTTGCACAGTGTAATTGCAGTGCAGGGCAATAGGTTACAGAAAAGATGGCTCACAGCAGATAAATTCAGTATGAAACAGCTGGGGATGGTTACTCATTTCATAGCTGGCTCAAAGAGAACATTTTTATACGGAAAGGCACAATTATGAGGCACACACCATCCATTGGAAACTGCAAACATTACAACATCACTGTATCAGAAGAGCACAGGCCTCACAACCCTAAGAAGATTATGGAAAATAATGAAGTTTGATCACCTGGGCCATCCCCGTCCCAACTAATTAGAAGGTCAATGCAAAACTGGACATTGTGGTAAAGAAGCAAAACCTGAGGATGGCATTGATAATAGAAAGAAGTAGGCTAAAGGCTAATAATATAACTGGATAGTCATCAAAATTCAACCATAGCAACCCAGTTAATAGTGTGTAATTTATCAATTTTATAACCCTATATATAAATACCAATTCATGCAAGCATTTTTGTATGTGTAGAATCCTCAGCAGGCTGCTCATTTCTTTGTGTGCTTCCAATATATGAACTGCACGAGCTAATTTCTTCACCGGATCCTTTTTTTATGTATATACTAAAACACCCATAGTGATATTACTTAGAAATAATTTCAAAGCCGCGCGGCAACAGCTCCGAAGCCCTTTAAATCTCTATGGGCTTCGGAGGTTTATAGAAGAGGGGGTTAGTATTTAATAAGAAGCGACATATGAAAACATGAATGTCGATAGTTTGGGGCACAGTAATTTATTTAAATTGGTTTGGGACCCGTTGACATCATATATTACTTCATTATAGTAGGTCTTTGATTATGAGTCAGTTTTTGTTTATTTTCGTACACATCCAGGGAAGGGGGGGGATTTTTCTGTCCTAATTTTGACCTTTGAGTATTTATATTTGGGGTGGATGGAAGAGCATTATTAGTTTGTGTAGGTTAAGGCTATTGGGAAAATCTATGTTTCTGTGTTGTATTGAATAATCATTGGGTGGGTGGGAAAAAATGATTTAATTATGTATATTTGTAAGTTGAATGTGCTTTTGTTGATTAATTGTATGTTATATATCTGTATGTTGCACTATTGCAGTTTGGAAAATCAATAAAGAATTAAAAAAAAAAAAAAGCGACTTATCTTCTTAATAAATCAAGGGAGCGCCTCCACCAGAACTACCTACCTAAACACTGCATAACATAAACGCTACCAACTAACATGATATTAATTCAATTATGTTGTATTTCTAATTCAGATGTATTGTAATTCTAATGGAAACATAGGGCCAGATTCTACAACAGCCAGCAAATGTTAGGCAGTGGTAGGCACCCCACCACCACCTGACTTCACTGGTTTAATTGGATTTAAGTGGCGCAATAATTGGTCACGCCATTAAAACCCAACTAAACCCTCATTTAAAAAAAAAAAAAAAGGCTGCCGCAACATGGCTTCCAAGAGCGGCACCTAAGTCCCTGGCGGCTAGCTGTGCATAGCGACACCATAGCCCGGAAGTGGGTGTGGTTAGGGAAGGCACCGGACTTCGGCGCCACTATGTGCTTCTGACCACGATTCAGGGCACCATAAATGTAGGCCTGTAAAACCCTGGCCTACATTTCCAGCACCTAGGATCCCTGGGATCCGCAATTCTGGCAGTAGCGCTTGTCAGTAATTGACACACAGCAGGTGCCCATTTTGTAAATATCTACCGTGGCAGGCGCTGCTTACAGAATCAGGGCCATAATGTCTCTCTTCTATCAAATGTTTATTCAACAGCACACTTCTCCCTTCATATTCGCGGGGGTTAGGGGCAAAGCTGGCCCGCGAAAACCAAAAACACCCCGCAAATAACTTTTTTCTATCTTATTCACGGTATTTTGGTTAAATCCCTTGCGAATACCGTGAAATCACAAACAAAACTTAGGGCTCCTTTTACAAAGGCGCGCTGGCGGTTTAACGCGCATAATACCGTGCGCTAAACTGCCAGCTGTGCTAGCCGTATTCGCCTCCTCTTGAGCAGGCGGTAGTTTTTAGGCCAGCGCGGGGGTTAATGCATGATGAAAAGTCACGCGCGATAACCCTGCTAGAGCGGCTTGATAAAAGGAGCCCTTATTGTTCATATTCATGATCGTTAAAAAAAAAAGTTATGTATTGCAGTTCTTGCATTGTACTGTACACTTTAGCAGTGCAATTCAAGTACTGTACAGTATTAAAGCATGGCTCATATACAGTACTGTAATGTTAAACATAACAATTTAACACGTACCTATCTCTTAACAGAAAAAAAAAGAGAAATTCTCTCTGCACGCTGAAGCAAGTGCTGAAAAAAGCGCCAAACTTTTTCTTGGCACTCCAGGATGATATCATTTGGGGGTTGGAGCCAGCAAGATAAAAACCACAAATAATTGACGTCACGCGTGTTGAACCCACAAATATGGAGGGAGAAGTGTATTCTGTTTTTATGATATCCTCACTATAGTCTACCTGTTTTGTACTAGAGAAGAACACGGTGACAAAATTCATCACCGTCCCCACCCTCGCGGATAACCACAGGAAACCATCTCCATGTCATTCTTTAAGGAGCGGGGGACGAATCAGAGTATGAATAGGGACAGCCACTGACCCTCAAGCCTTGCATTGAAGAATGCTGCTGTAGAAGGACTGAGGTTGAGATAGACACTAAAGAATGATAGTCTCTGGTATCCAGAACAGATAGTGTGATGTCATAATGCCTCATTCCACCAATGCCTAAGAGCCAACCTCATCAGTGATGTCACAATGGCTTCACTGTCCTATACTTGGCTCACATAAGAATCAGAGAATGAATGGGCACAGCCACTGACCCTCAAGCCTTGCATGGATGAATGCTGGCGTAGAAGGACCGAGGTTGAGATAGACACTAAAGAATGACACGGGATGGTTTCCCACGGTTATCCGTGGGGACGGGGACGGTGATGAATTTTATCACCGTGTCATTCTCTATTTTGTACTTCAGAATTGTAATTCTTCTCATCATAATATGAGCTTCTCAATTTATAAATCGCTTTGAACCTATTTAGGCACAGAGCGATCTAGAAATTGAAGATAAGATTAGAGTGAATGAGCTGGCATTCCTGAAAGAATTGCGACAATCACTGTGAGACATCATTTCTGTTTAACTCCCACATATAATGTTACAATGAGCAACTGCCACGTTACATGTTGATGGTCAGAACAACTTGAAATGGTGTTTACATTTTCTGTGGGCTAAAATGGTGAGTACTGACATAATATGCTATTTAACCTCCTGGGGTTTCAAGAATGACTCATACAACCCCAGGATTGAAACAACTGCACTGGTTACCCATGCAGCAGAGAGTACAGTTTAAGATTCTCTCAATCATACAGCAAATCTTATATCACATTTCCCCAAGGGCACTAAAGGAATTTGCTTTGAAATCTATCAACCTAGAAAATGTTTGAGATCTGAAAATGGTATGAAGTTGAATTTGGAGGGTAAGATGTCTCTCATGTTAAGATTGGGGCAAAGATGCTGTCTGTAGTAGGTGCCAAGCTTTGGAATGCGCTGCCTGGTATTCAAACTAAATTTTAAGAAAACACAATTATTTGTTAATGCCTTCATGTGCTAATGCTATTTGCTGCTGAAGCCTTACCGTCCCGTAAATGTTTTTATGGGATTTTGTCTTTCCATCTTGTTGGATGAATTTGAAAGAAAGTTTTAATAATGATACTGTTAATGTTTTTATTGTGTTTGTTCTGTCGAAACATGTTTTAGTATTGTTAATATGTATGCATGTAATTTTGTAAACCGCATAGTTTTTATGCGGTGTATAAATTTTTAAATAAATAAAATTTTGGCCAGAGAGGACCATGCATTAATAAAAAGCATACAGGCTACTTTTTGTGGTTTTACAACAAATCCCCCCTATGATTACTGTGAAAATATTTACTTATAGAGAGAGCTGGCTGCTCTCTTTCAAAGTGGATATACTGGTTTTTCGGTGTGGTTAAGAACATAAGAACATAAGAAATGCCTCCGCTGGGTCAGACCCGAGGTCCATCGCGCCCAGCAGTCCGCTCACGCGGCGGCCCAACAGGTCCAGGACCTGTGCAGTAAATTTCTATCTATACCCCTCTATCCCCTTTTCCAGCAGGAATTTGTCCAAACCTTTCTTAAACCCCAGTACTGTACTCTGCCCTATAACTTCCTCTGGAATTGTATTCCAGGTGTCCACCACACGTTGTGTAAAGAAGAACTTCCTAGCATTAGTTTTGAATTTGCCTCCTTTCAACTTTTCCGAATGCCCTCTTGTTTTTTTATTTTCTGAAAGTTTGAAGAATCTGTTCCTCTCTACTCTCTCTATGCCCTTCATGATCTTGTAAGTCTCTATCATATCCCCTCTTAATCTTCTCTTTTCTAGGGAAAAGAGTCCCAGTTTTTCCAATCTCTCAGCGTATGAAAGGCTTTCCATCCCCTTAATCAGTCGTGTCGCTCTCCTCTGAACTCTCTCGAGCAATGCCATATCCTTCTTAAGGTACGGTGACCAATACTGGACGCAGTACTCAAGATGTGGACGCACCATTGCCCGATACAGCGGCATGGTTACAGTATCAAAGTGGTTCACAGATACTTATTTTGTATCTGTGGCAATGAACTCCTTGTGATTCTGGGCAGAGACATGCCCAGAGTCACAAGGCGTTAAAGTGAGATAATTAGGTAAATTTGCTAATGACACAAAGTTGTTCAAAAGGTGAAAAATTACAAGGGGACCTTGCGAGACTGGGCATCAACATGGCAGATAACATTTAATGTGAGAAACTGCAAAGTGATGCATATGGGAAAGAGGAACCTTCCGCTCAGTGTGCGGCTAAGAAAGCAAACAGAATGTTTGGAATTATTAGGAAAGGAATGGAAAACAAAGATGAAAATGCTTTTAATGCCCTTGTATCGCTTTATGGTATGGCTGCACCTCAAATACCGTGTGCAATTCTGGTCGCTGTATCTCAAAAAAGATATAGTAGAATTAGAAAAGGTACAGAGAAGGGCAACAAAAATGATGGGACGACTTCCCTATGAGGAAAGGCTAACATGACTAGGGTTTTTCAGCTTGGAGAAGAGACGGCTCAAGGGTGTATTATAGAGATTTATAAAATATTGAGCGGAGTGGAAAGGGTAGATATGAATAATTGTTTCTTTCCAAAAATGCTAGGTGTAGGGAGCATATGATGAAGCTACTATTTAGTAGATTTAAAACAAACTAGAGAAAATATTTCTTCACACAACTTATAATTAAACTCTGGAATTAATTCCTGGAGAATGTGGTGAAATCAGTTAGCTTAGCAGGGTTTAATAAAGGCTTGGCTAATTTCCTAAAAGAGAAGTTCATAGGCCATTATTGAGATGGCCTGGGGAAATCCATTACTTATTCCTCGGATAAGCAGCATAAAATCCTCGCCCTTTTTATTTGTTTATAAATTGTATTTAACCCTTTATTTTTTTTATCTTCTGTGTTTGGTTGGTCTAAAGTTATTTTAACCATCTGGTTTGATTAATGTGTTTTTCTTTTTACCCCAATTTTATCATTATTTGTAAATCGCATTGAATTACGATTTTGCAATCAAATCAAATTTTTATTAAACTTGAAACTAGGAACTTGGGACCTGGGTTGACCACTGTTGAAAACAGGATACTGGGTTTCCTGGACCTTCGGTCTGTCCCAGTATGGCAATTCTTATGTTCTTATTGAAGGAAAGAATGAGGGATCAGTTGGGAGAAAATAGAAAAGACGAATTCAAGTGGGGAGGGTTAGAAGGTATAGAGTGAAAAGGGACGGATGGATGCAAACCAAAAAGATATTAGGTGTGTTAATTGTCACAATGCTACTTAATGACTTAATTTAGATTGCCAGTCCCCCCTCCCCAAGACTCCACTGCTTTCTTCTTCATGTACCCCCTGAAATATGGTAAAAACCTGGAGTGGATTAGATACAGAACAATGGCAAACAGAAAAAGTTATTAGTGGATAAAACAGCTGTAGGGTTTTTTGCAATAAGTGGATCTGGATAAAATATCCATGTTCAACTCCTCGTGGTCCTCTTACTGTGCCTTGAAAATATGGTGTTGATAGACTACTACAACTACTACTATTTATCACTTCTATAGCACTGAAAAGCGTATGCAGTGCTGTACATTCAACATTCAACAGATGGTCCCTGCTCAGAAGAGCTTACAATCTAATTTGGACAAACAGGCAGGACATATAGGGAGGGGCTGGGGAGTTTCTGGCAGAGAATGAGGTGATTTTTGGCGAGTGGGAGTTAGGAGTTGAAAACAGCATTAAAAAGGGGGCTTTTAGCTTGGATTCGAGTACTGCTAGAGACGTCACCTAATGTAAGAACTCGGGCAGTTTGTTCCATGCACACGGCGCAGCAAGATGCAAGGGCCGAAGTCTGGAGTAGGCAGTGGAGGAGAAGGGTACTGAAGAGGAAAAATATGAATGGGGAGCAGACATACACATTCACATGGTAAATGAATAAGCTGCCATCCTTTTGGAAAATAGACTAATAAAGAAGACGCTTGTCACCAACTTTTTCCACACATTTACCTGTTGGTCTTGGAGTGGTGGCTTGGGATAACCCTCCATTATGTTGGCTGTTGTCGCCCGAGACAAGTTCCAGGCTCATGCGAGGCTTTGGTATGTATTCTCTTCTAGGCTGATTTGACGTCTCTCTAATTCTGCAGAACACAAAGTGAGAATAGATTAAAGTTTTGTTGTAAATTAATTGTAAACCGTCGTATTAACAGTAGATTAGAACCAGCATCAAGGAAACGTCAACCTGGTATCCGCCGGCCCATAAACCAACCCACAAACCCTTCCATCCATTCGAGATTTTGCCGTTGAAACTCAAAAATTATGATCATCTGACCACCGCCCCTCCCAAGATATTATTGTAAAAAATATGTAGTTGGACCCCTTGGGAGTTGTTTAGAAGAATCTCCTTCAGTAAACGGAGGCATCTAAACACGAAGACATCTTACTACTGAGCTGCAATAAGCACTAACATGTGTTTACCACAGGGTGCACTCAGACGTCCTGCGCTAGTTTTTGGATCAGCGCCCGCGTCTCACGTACTAAAAAAAAAAAAAAATTCCAGAATTTCTATTTTAGCGCCGGGGCAGAGCATAGGTGGGTTTTGCATTAATCAGTTTGCGCAGCTACATTGCCACACGCTAACCGATTGGCGCATAGTTAAGTGTGTGAGCCCTCACCACCTAGAAAATACTGTAGGTGTCGGTAAGTGCTCACATGTTACTGGCCACACGCTAATGGGGAAATTAGCATGCGGACATTAATGGGAATAAAGGAAAATTGGGCCTTTTTACTGATGTGCTAAAAGTAGCCTCGGCGTACAGGAAAGACCCGCACTGGTGATCGCGCCGGCCATTTTTTAGCACAGCGTAGCAAAAAGCTCCGTAGATTGTACATATATGTAAATGGCCATTTCAAAATGCGGCTGTTTAATTGGAGAATCATACCACGCAGAGATTTCAAGGGGACATGGTGAGGAGCATGATTCATGGGTGGGAAATAAATTTACACTTACAATGCATTACATATACTGTATTTTTTGTTCCATAAGATGCACTTTTCTACCCCCAAAAAGGGGGTGCGTCTTATGGAGTGAATACACCTCCGCTGCTCCCCCCCAGCATTCTGCTGCTGCTCGTGGCCCCCCCTCCCGCCGCTGCTGGTGCTGCTCACCACCCTTTTACCTACTCGCCGCCACAGGAAAGGAAGAGAAGGGCCGGCGGCATGCAATTGTGCCTACAAGTCTTGCCCCGACGTCAATTCTGACATCGGACAGAAGGTCTGGGCCAGCCAATTGCTGGCCTGGACCTTATTTCCGATGTCAGAATTGATGTTGGGGGGAAGGCTTGTTGGCTTGATTGCACGCCGCTGGCCCTTCCCTTCATGGAGTTGCGGCAGCAGTGGGCCAGCGGCAGACCAGGGAGGAGGAATTGGCGCGGGAGGGAGGAAGGCAGGCAGGCTTCGGTGTGGGTGGGAGGAGGCAAGAACTCAGGACATAGGAAGGAAGGAGGGGAATAAGAAAGAGATAATTGGGATAAAGGAAGGAAAGGAAAGAAGAATAGAAGGAAGGAAAGAAAGATCTAGTGAAGAAATCACCAGACAACAAAGGTAGGATTTCAATCTAGTGATCAAAATCTGCTGCAGTATATTTGTCTATTTTTCTAGGGGGTGGTTCAGAGGCACAATTTAGTTCAGAATATTTTTTTCTTGGTGTTTCCTCCTCTAAATCTAGGGTGCGTCTAAATCTAGGTACGTCTTTTGGGCCGACATATACGGTACTTATTCCTCCGGATCCTGTATACTGCGATCAAAGTTATACACACACACACCTGTATGCAATGCCAATTTGTGCATGCAGCTTAATTGTTTAAGAAGATAATCATCGATGATAATTACCATTTAACAAGCCATTATTGGCACTAATCAGAATTTACACACCCAAATTTCTATGCATACTCTATAACAGGGGTTTCAAAGTCCCTCCTTGAGGGCCGCAATCCAGTCGGGTTTTCAGGATTTCCCCAATGAATATGCATGAGATCTATGTGCATGCACTGCTTTCAATGCATATTCATTGGGGAAATCCTGAAAACCCGACTGGATTGCGCCCCTCAAGGAGGGACTTTGAGATCCCTGCTCTATAAAGAGATGTGTATAAATTCTAGAATGCAGATCTCAAAAGGGGCGTGGCCAGACAAGAAGCATTTATTTATTTAAGAAACATTTTTAATCCGCCTTTATCCAAGGTGGCTCACAAATTGCCATACATAATAAAATAAACACTTTAAAAGGAGACGTACGAGTAGAGGAAAATACAAAGTCACAATGTTACATCATCGCATCTTCATCAGGACTACATCTGAGCAATTATCAAGCAACATCATTCTTCAATGTAGTACACAGCTGTCCAATAAAAACATAACTCAAAAGAAGTTTTATATTCACTTAAAGAAAGCTTGGACAAACAGATGGGTTTTAAGCTACTTCCTGAATTGCAGAGGATTTCCACAAGAACGTAACGTTCCAGACAAAGCATTCCACATCGATGGTCCGGCTATAGAGAAACAGGAACTCTTTGTTCGTACATAATGAGTATTATTCTCTCTTTCTGTGTCCAACAACCTGTGACTCAGATCTCAGCTTCCGTGGTGGAATGTACAATTTCAAACATTTTTTCTGATAGTATGGCAGACAATCATAAGCACCCTGGTGTAAGAGTTTCAGGACTTTAAATTTAATAGGCATGCATGGGTCATGAACATTCCTAAAAGATGCAAAACCCAAACAAAACTGCAGAAAATGTACAAGGTGCAGGAATTTATTCAATAAAAGTCTTAAAAAAACATATGTAATAGCATCAATTAAAGTAATAAAAATAATCATAATTGTATCCACTTGTGGACTAGAGGAAAGTTTATTACCTTGAACCAAAGATTCCTGGGTTCAACTCCTGTGCCTGGTTCTTGTTGTAGAGCAGAGGTGTGAAGTCCCTCCTTGAGGGCCGCAATCCAGTTGGGTTTTCAAGATTGCCCTAATGAATATGCATGAGATCTATTTGCATGCACTGCTTTCATTGTATGCTAATAGATCTCATGCATATTCATTAGGGAAATCCTGAAAACCCAACTGAATCGCGGCCCTCGAGGAGGGACTTTGACATCACTGTTGTAGAGCGTACCGGACCCAATACAGTCCGTGTTTTGAAAAACACTTCTTCCTCAGGGGTCCAAGATGTCCAGTACATAGAATTTCAAGAACCAAATGGATGAAAATAATTGTACAAAAATTCACTGTGTTACTCAGTGCAGCTTTACACACAGGAGAGCTCCTCGCCCGTTTCCTTTGAATTTTTGTACTGGACATCTTGGACTCCTTAGGAAGAAGTGTTTTTTGAAACAATTATGATTAATTTTATTACTTTTATTGATGCTATTACACATGGGTTTTTTTAATGACTTTTATCGAATAAATTCCTGCACCTTGTACATTTTCTGCAGTTTCATTTTGGTTTTGTGCATTGTATCTTCACTGCACTTCCTGTTGGTTTCTTTTTGCTTTGCATTCCTAAAAGATAGGCACACTATTATAGAATATGCCCGATCTGTGGGCACAATTAGGCACAGGCATTTTCACAGGCATAAATGCCAGCACTTAAATGTTAGTCACGTGGATGGGCACGATGTGTGATTCTATGCACTGAGCCCAAATTTAAAAGCACCAATTTTTTAGATAACATATACAGAATTTACGCCATTGTGCACTACTTACCCAAAGGCTTAGTGCGGAGTACAAACTCGAAAGAGATAACCTAGATATCTCCAGGGATCATAATTTCATTACATATAGGGCTCCTTTTACGAAGCCGCGTTAGCGGTTTTAGCGCACGTAGCTTTTTAGCGCGCACTAAACCCGCGCTACGCAGCTAGAACTAACGCCAGCTCAATGCTGGTGTTAGCGTCCAGCGCGGCCGGCAATTTAGCGGCTTCGTAAAAGGAGCTCATAGTAACAATAAGATTCAATTAACCAAGAATTCACCAAATAAAAAAAGTTTTCAATTTCCTAAATTTTAAATAGGATTCCAATCTATCATTAGGCAGAGAGCTCCAGTACATTGCAGCCTGGTATGAAACTGTCTCATAGGATAAACTAAAGAGATTAAGGATGACATAACTAGGAGTCAAATCATGAAGTATTTAAAAAAAAAAAAAAAATCATAGTATGAATTAAAAAATAACAATCCCCCTGAAATTCAGATGGCTGCAGTCAGCTTGGGGGTGGGGGCTTTCGCGGCCTAGGGGGGGGCAGGGGGGCATTGGGAGGAGAGAGAGCAGGCTCGAGAGGATTGTTTAATTTTATTTTAAAAGAAAAACATTATGCTTTCTCTTCTGACCCCTTGCAAACATGTTCCCCCTCCCCCTAGGTGTGAAAGCTCCCTGATGACCCCCCCACTCCCACTGTCTAGGTAGGCAAGCCTGGGCCTACCTTTGACCGTGGTGGTCCTATGGGGGCAGAAGCGCAGCCCCCTCACTCATGCCTCTTGCCACAGCTCTTCAAAATGGCTGCTGCTGAACCACCCGGGATAAAAGTAGGCCTGGGGAGGCCCACCTAGACAGTGGGGGTGGGGGGTCATCAGGGGAAATATGTTTGCAGGGGGGTCAAAAGAGAGAGCATAATGTTTTTCTTTTTCTCTCTCCTCCCAATCCTCACAACATGCCCCCCTGCCCTCCCCCTAGATCGTGAAAGCTCCCACCCCCACGCTGACTGCAGCCAAATGAATTTCAGAGGGAAGTTGCGTCAGAGGAGAAGCTTCCGCCCACACACATGTGACTGCAGACAGGCAGGCTCGGCTGACTTGAGCAACTTACTTTACTAACATGCCGCGAAGGTAAGGGGGAGGGAGGGAGGGAGATAGATTCTGTAGGTAGGAAGGAAGGAGGGGACTGCGCGCGATCGGTGACCGTGCGCGTTCCCTCCCTTAACTGCGGGGACAAGACCATTCACCGCTCCACAGGGCTGTGGATGGCCTTGTCTCCATGCCCACAGGGAGCACTTCCCCCCCCCCCCCCGTTTCGGTGGGTATCAGCCACCGTGTCATTTTCTACACTGAATATGCCGCAGTGCTGCTCTTGACCTGCCCAATTTTTAGTTGGGTGGTCTGAGAAGATATTCAACGGCACTCTCCAGTTAAGTGATGCTGAATATCCCCCCCTTAGGAAGCGGCAAGCAATTTAAGTGGGCCGCTTAAATCGTTCTGAATATCAGGCCCAATGTGTCCAATCAGGCAACCAATGAAGTTCAATGAGAAATAGAGTAACCCTAGTCATATGGTGAGCATTGAACAATAATCTACTCACCATATTTTGACAGAGTTGCAAACAAGCATAGGGCTTTTCAGTACAACCTATATATAGAAGATTGCAATAGTCCAGGGAACACAGTATGAGTACCTGGCAGAGCAGCCAAAAACTTCCAGGCAAGAAATACCTCCTAACACATCTACAGGTTTTAAGTTTACAAAAAACACCCTGAACCACCTTACTTATATGAGGTTACCTAGTCAATGACCGTCTAAAATAACACCTAGTACTCATAAAGAGGATTCAATCCCAAATTATATATATCCCCATTTTACAAAGAGATTACATGTTTATGAGGGGAAAAAAATTCCCCGTCAGATTTTACACCAATAAAGGCACATAATAAATTTTTGAAGATGCTAGTTTTGACCAGGGACGAAGGGAGAAATTCTCATTAATCTCCCATTGTTTATTTCTGCCTGGTTTCACTTTTTGCTTTTCTAATCCTGTTCAGAACATACCCCCAACAAACCCCCCTGAAATTTAGACACACTGCAGACAAACAGCATTAAAAAAAATAAATCTAAAAACCATGTTTCAAAAATGGCAATTAAATATGTGGAGGGGCATAATCAAAAGGGACATCCAAGTCCGTTTGCGTCTAAGTCGCAAGTCGTCCAAAGTAAAAAAACAGCCTAGGACACATTTTCGAAAAATACGTCAAAAATTTTTTTTGTTTCGAAAATCGTCTAATTATACATCCTGCCGATCTGATCGTCCAAGCCGCTAAATCGTCCATCTTTATACCACATTTCCGTCCAACTTTACATCCATGTCCAAAACGCCTAGAACAAGACCTGTTGGACGTGGGAGGGGTCTGCAAAGTGATGGACTGAACACCCAGACATGGCACCTAAATAGTGGGGTACCTTACAGGGCACTGCTGTGAACTTCACAAAAAGGGTGCCATGGCTTCTCCTCACTACAGCTCCCTTATAGGTCATAGTGAGCCCCCCAAACCACATCCAGAATCCCCTAGACCCACTTATCTACCACCCCAATAGCCTTTACGACTGCAGGAGCCACTTATATGCCAGTACAAAAGGGTTTTGGGGGTGTATAGGGGAGTGCACATGTTTCAGTATCAATGTAGTGATTACAGGGGCTTATGGGCATGGGTCCTCCTCTGCATGAGTCCCTAACCCACCCCCAAGATGGCTTAAGCTGCCTCTGTGCTGGACGACTATGCTTTCCTATGCCAGGCTGCCAGGTGATGATGGTCTGGAGGCTGAATTTTAAAGATGTGATTAACATTTTTATGGGAGTGGGGGGGGTCGGTGATCATTGGGGTAGTGTGTGGGGGTCTGTGTTATGTGTTTTCAGTGCTTATCTGGTGACTTTAGGTGGGTTTTTGTGACTTAGACCATGTTTTACCTGGTCTAAGTCACAACGTCCAAGTTCTGTCGATCTTGGGCTGTATAACTTTCGGTTATACATGCTGTACGACTAAGTCTAAGCCAGTCCACGTCCCGTCCAACTCCCGCCCTCGACACTCCTCCCGAAGCACCCCGTTTAACTTTGGTCGTTCAGCGGCACTATGAAGGCCTAGGTTGTTTAGAAATACGTCCAAAACTAAACTAAACTAAACCTTAAGTTTATATACCACATCATCTCCACGGATGTTGTGGAGCTCGGCACGGTTTACAAGAACTTAAAATAAAGGAAGAGAAGGAAAAAAAAAAAGGCTTACATGAACTTATATAGAGAAGAGAAGAGTAAGGGGGGATAGAATTACATTTTAGTGAAAAGCCAGGTTTTCAGTTGCTTGCGGAATAATTGGAGGGAGCCCAGGTTCCGCAGCGGGGTAGTAAGGTCGTTCCAAAGACCTGTGATTCTGAAGAGAAGGGATTTTCCCAGTTTGCCTGCATAGCGAATACCGTGTAGAGAGGGGAAGATAATTTATAACTTTGGGCGGGTCTGGTAGAGTCAGGACTCGAGGAGTTATAAGATAGTGGGATTAAGGGAGGAAGGATGCCGTGAATGATCTTAAAAGCCAGGCAGGAGCATTTGAAATGAATTCTGGAAATCACTGGGAGCCAGTGAAGTTTGGCTAGGAGTGGGGAGACATGGTCAGACTTGCATTTTGCAAAGATCAACTTGGATTAGCTGGAGTCTTTGAAGACTTTTTTTTGATAGGCTTAAGTAGATGGCATTGCAGTAGTCTAATTTGGAGAGGATGATGGATTGGACAAGGACGGCAAAATGTTGTTGGCGAAAATAGGAGCTTACTTTCCTCAGCATGTGGAGGCTGAAAAAGCATGATTTAGCCAAGGAGTTGAGGTGGTCATTGAGGGAGAGAGAAGAATCGATAATGATGCCAAGGACCTTGCTTGAGAACTCAAGCTGCAGTGCAGCGCCTGAGGATAGTGCGAAGAGGGTGGGCAGGTGTTCTAATTTTGGGCCGAGCCAGAGTAATTTTGTTTTTGATTCATTCAATTTCATCTATACCGAGAAGGAACAGGAATGGAGTCTCATTATGCAAGCTGTAATGTTTTCGTGGAGGTTGGTGAGGTTCTGGTCTGTCTCAAGGAGGACAAGGATGTCATCAGCGTATGTGTAGATTGTTTCAAGTTGGGATAATTGGAGGAGTTTCAGGGAGGACATATAGATGTTACAGAGAATAGGGGATGGGGGTGATCCCTGAGGGACAGATAACTCCCTACTACCAAAAACTCCACTGGCTGCCCCTGGAAGCAAGAGTGCTGTTCAAATTTGCCTGTCTCTGTTTCAAATCCATTCTTGGTTCGGCCCCCCATGTACTTGGTTCCCCATTTTAACTTAGATTGTTCATCCAGACCCACATGCAGAGTACATTTGTTTAACCATCCAACACTAAAGGCCTGCCGTTATTATTATCGGCACTTGGATGTATTTGGGAAATGTTCATCCAAGTGCCGACTTAGGCCGGTTTTTGGACGTTTTTCTCTTTCGATTATGAGCCCCTTAGCAAATAAAACATCCAAATGCCACTTTATGTCACTGTTTGGATGTTTTTCTCTTTTAAAATGAGTTACATTGTTAGCAACTGTATTGTGATAAGAACATAAGAAGTTGCCTCCGCTGGGTCAGACCAGAGGTCCATCGTGCCCAGCAGTCCGTACCCGCGGCGGCCCATCAGATCCATGACCTGTTAGGTGGTCCCTGACTTTTCCTATAACCTATCTCTACTTCTATCTGTACCCCTCAATCCCCTTATCCTTCAGGAATTTATCTAAATCTTCTTTGAACCCCCGTAGCATTTGGATTCGTCTTTTTCTTTGGATCAAAAGTATGTGCATTCATTATGTTTCCTCCGCTGCATTGTTAAAGCTATGAAAACCCAGAAAGTTTAAAACAGCATCGAAAACCTGTTACTTTGGTGAGACATTCCTTATTAGCTGATGAGTGATGTTCCTGTTCTCAATACCCTTCCTTCTGTGTCTTACTAAATTAAACTATTAACTTAAATCATTTAGTCAATCTATATTCCTATATGATTATTCTCTATTCATGATTGTAACATAGGCTGCCTTGTATATCTTTCCCTGTCCATTCACTCCTGTCCTTATTCTTCCATTGCAAACTGCTTAGATTTTATCTTTAGCTTTGCGGAGTATCAAATAAACATAAAATATGAAGAAGCACCAGAAGAGAGGTGCCAGAACAGCCAGGTCAACTGGAGGAGGTAACGGGTGAAATATCAGTGAAGAACAAGGTTTCACACAGGAGACGAGAGCAGCAAAGGCAGGAGACAAAGGCCTGGAGGACGGGGAGCTGGAGACTGAGCACCTGGCTTCTGTGGAGATAGATATAAATGCCGGGATCCAGGAAAAAGAGTGATTAGGTTAAATCTGACACCCAAAGTAAAAAGCATGATAAGATCGATAAAGCCAAAGACTGCATAAAAGGACCATCTACTGATATCACAGAAAGAAATTAGATACAATATAGTGCAACAAAAATCATTATTCAGAGGCTCCTACCAACAAGGACAAAAGACCAGAAGAAAAAGAGAAAGATAACAACTCATCCTGAGGAGAACATAAAATAACTGTGTGCAAAGATGTCACTGTTAGATGAGTATCTTTAAAGCAAGGGTCCCCAACCACCAGGCCGTGAACTAGTACCGGGCCATGGGCTGTGCTGAACTGAGCCACACAGAAATTTTTATTTTATTTACATTACAATAATAATAATAATAATTTTATTCTTATTTACTGCCAAAGCCGTAGTAGTTAGAGGCGGTTTACAACAAAGAAGAGCTTGACAATCAGCGAATATAGGTACAATGTAAAGTCATCCAAAAACAGGTGAGCAGGATACAGAGGTAAGGCATAAGAGATCTTCCTTCTAGGCTTCCGGGTCAGCTGTGTATAGGAACCGCAGCTGCAGCTTTGTGAAGAGAAGTGTGGCTGGGAGGAGGGAGTTGGCCAGAACAGGTCACTCATCGTCTCACTTATAAAATACTCCTTCTCATCTTTAAAACAAAAACTCTAACCAACCAGCATTTATAAATAAACTTTTGATCCCACACTCATCATCCAGGACCCTCCAATCTAACAATCAAAACCTACTTTCCATACCGTCAATATGCAAACTGTTTTACGAAACTACTCGTAAATCCATTTTTTCATTTACTGCCCCTTCTTTGTGGAATGCCCTCCCATTAGATGCTCGATTAGAGAACTCGCTTGGAAAATTTAAAACCAAGCTCAAAACTTTTCTCTTTAAAGATGCCTTTACTCTTTAGTACCAGCTTCCGCTTCTCAGACTTCTAATTTCTGTGAAGCTCTGAAACATCAAACACTTCTTCTGAAGCGATCCCCTCCCTAATGTCTTGCCACTCCCCTTTTACCTCCCCGTTTTTATTAATTTTACTTTGATGTATTTTAAACAACTTCTCCTTTCCCAACTTCCCTTTTTTTCATGTACATTAATGTGAATTTGCCTAGTATTCTAATATATGACAAAATATTGTTTTTATTTACCAATTTTAACAGTTTTCTACAATTTCTTTTATATTGTACACCATTTAGACATTTGTTTTGATAGATGGTATATCAAAAATAAACAACTTGAAACAGATAAATACCCGCGGGTGGGAGGCACAAACTTGGGACACAAAAGAGAGGGCGGGAAGGACAAAGAGGGGAGCATTGGGACATGAGAGAGAAAGAAGGCACGTTGGGACACAGAAGGGAGGGAGCACAAACTTCGGACAAAGGATGGAAAGAAAGAAGAAGGGAGGGTGGAATGAACTTGGGACATAGGATGGAAGAATGCTGAACTTGGGGCATAGGAGTGAAAGAGATGTTGAGGTGGGGGAGGGAATAGAAAGGGTGAATTGTTTGGCATGGGTATCTGAGTGAGAAGGAAAGGGAGATGGTGCACATGGGGAAATGAAGAAAGAGGAAAATTGTTGGGCATAGGGATGGGACCATCTAGTTGTAGGGAAACATGTTAAGGGCTCCCACTGATTCTGCATTATGGTGAGTTGTATTAATATATATATATATTTTTTTTTTAAGTATTTTCAACATATTACATCCATTTAAACATAATAAGATATGGATTTCAAAGTAATTTATACATCATCCAAAATCAAATTAACTACTTAAGGTGAATATCCATCTAGCCCACAATTGAAGGAAGACAACTCTTATAATTCAGATAACATAAAGAAATCAAAAAATAGGAATAGAAGGAGGAAAATAAACTTTCCCCCCTTCACAACCTATATACCTTCATATGGCGCTACACTTATATATAACCCCACTGAGAATTGCTAATAACTAGTCTTGTTTCTTTCCCTTAAGAAATAATTCTAATTGAAATGGGTCCCAAAAAACATAATCTTTGTTTTGAATATGCAACAAACATTTACAGGGAAATTTAAGAAAAAACATTGCACCAATTTCAAGAACTTTAGGTCGCAAAGCCAAAAAGGCTTTTCTCCTATGTTGAGTAGCCTTTGCCACATCAGGAAACATTAAGACCTTATCTCCACAGAATTTTGCCTCTCTATTTTGGAAATATAATTTCAAGATTAAAGTTTTATCTAATTCATTTGCACAGGAAATTAACAAAGTAGCCCGGGTTTGGATCAATTCTTGAGAATCTTCTAGAAATTTTGTTAAATCTACATCTACAGCACTCAACTGATCCATTCCCCCTTCTACCAGAATTTTTTTTCTTTTGAGGTATATAAAATAAGTTAGAGAACATCAAAGTATCTGAGTTAACTACCCCAAGTATCTCCTTGAGATACCTTCTCAAAAGTATCTCAGGGGATAACAAATGGGTCAATGGAAAATTTACCAATCTTAGATTCCTTGCTCTAACCTGATTTTCACTCATTTCTAACTTATAATGAATATTCAAAGAATCTTTTGTAGATGCCACCATAGATGTCTGTAGATTCTTTATCTGCTTTCCCAAAGAGATTGTACGTTTATCTAGATTCCCAATGTTGGCATCTACATTCCCAATTTATCTACTACTGTACTTCTTTGGAGAAAACCTGAACTTGATTAGTAACTTTTCTCAACATTACCTTCATCCTCATATTAAGAGTCCACAAGGCTTTTAAAGCAACTTCCTCTGGATTTTCTTCCAGCCCCTCAGCCTGGCTAATTGTTCCAGGAAAAACTTGAGGCATCTGTGAAAATACAATCTCCAAAGCCTGCTGGGGGTCGGAGGCTTCAAAAGAAGCTGCTTGAGAGCCTATAGGTTCCAAGCCCTAGGAAGATCAGGAGGGAGGGGGAGAGTATGCTCTAGAGAGCTCAAGGAAGCTCCCGAAAATGAATCAGGTTTATCTATTGGCCTTAAAGTACCTGGTAATATCAAATGTTTGTCCATGGGTCCAGCCATAACCGGAGTTGAGACTCAAGGTTTCCCTTTACGTTTTCCCATTGCCAATCTAGGAACAAAATCCAAAGCAAAATAAACTTAAGCTTAACTTAGCTCTGCTTCTACTCCAGAGGCTCCAGTGGCTCCCAAGGGGCTCATAAGACGCATGACCTGCCCCTCAGGGCACGCTCCTCCAGCCATGCCCTGAGGCCACGTGCCACAGGAGGAAGCGTGTTCTTATCTCCCGGGCTACAGGATCCAATGGTCTCCAGTGCCTGTTGGCAATAGGCACTTTAATGTCGGGGAAGCACTCCGGAGAAAAACAGTAGGTAATAGCAAACACTCAGAAAAGTCCCTGCTTTCTAGATTCTCTGCGCCCTCCAGGAAAAGCTTCCTCCTGTATTAATATATTATAATATAATAATATTAGAAATAACGTACATAATATAAAATGTAATAATTACATTTATATTATATATATAATAATTAGATTATATATTATGCACTTTATTAATTATGTGCTTGAATTTCTCCCTCCCCCCCCCGGTCTATGGAAAATTTGTCTTGCATGAAATCGGTCCCTGGTGCAAAAAATAAAAAAAATAAAAAAAAGGCTGAGGTCTGCTGTTTTAAAGGATTTAAGGATACCAAAAACAATGAAAAAAAAAAAATAAGATATGCTGAAATGTCCGACACTAACTAAATTCATATTTTCCAGTAACAATTTGGAAAAAGACAAAAAAGCTGCAATTGTAAGAGAAAACAATCAAAAGTAAGCTTCTAGACAGAACCCAAAGAACTGAGAAAGAATATTAGTGAAGTTAACATTACTATTATTATTATTACAAGGGGCCGCTGAAAAGTTCCCAGCCCAACCCAGAAGAGAATGATGTGGAGTCATGAAACTTACAAGTTAATCCACACTTTTCATTTCGATGAAATGAAATGAATAGTGTCAAGAAAAGTGTGAAACAACTTGTAAGTTTCATGGCTCCACATCATTCTCTTCTAGGTTGGGCTGAGAACTTTTCAGCAGCCCCTCATATATTCTTTCTATGGTAGTAATAATAATAATAATAATAGCAGTTTATATACCGCAGTACCGTGAAGTTCTATGCGGTTTACAAAAGATTAAAAGAAGGTACAAATTGATTGAACTTAGGAGAGGTGTAAGAAAGAGATTAATAGGTCAAGAAAACCATTGTTGAGGAGAAAGCGAAATATGGGTCAGTTGTCTAGATACTTCAGGAACAGGTATGTTTTCAGACGCTTCCTGAATTCTTCATAAGTACGGTAATGGGCGAAAGCAATTGATCTAGATCTTTACCCCATAATGCTGCTTGATGTGAGAGAAGGTGTTCATGGTGTTTTTCTGTTTACAACCTCTGACTGGGGGGGAAACGAAGTTCGAATGTGAGCTTCTCTTGAGTTTGTTGGCTGAAAAGGTCAGTTATGTATTTAGGGGCAAGTCTGTATAGTACTTTGAAGCAGAAGCAGGTGAATTTGAACTTTACGCGTGCTTCCGTTGGTAGCCAGTAAAACTCCCGGTAGTAAGGTGTCACGTGATCGAATTTCTTTAGCCCGAAGATTAGTCTGACCGCAGCATTTTGCATTAATTGTAAACATCGCATGTTCTTTTGGAAAGTTGCTAGATATGCGATGTTACAGTAGTCAAGTTGACTTAGTACGAGGGATTGTACCAGGATTCTGAATGCTGACGTATCGAAATAAGATTTAATGGATCTCAGTTTCCAGAGAGTGAAAAATCCCTTTCTGATTAAGGAGTCCACCTGGTCTTTCATGGTTAGGCATTGGTCCAGAGTTACACCCAGTATCCTCATGGTAGACTGAATAGGGTAACTAAGTTCGTTAATGCATAGTGGTGTTTTGGTGTCAAGCGGATGTGGCAAAGCAACGAAGAATTTTGTTTTTTCTGAATTTATTTTGAGCTTGAAGTCTGTCATCCATTGTTCCATCACATTTATAGCTTCTGATGCCTTCGGAGTAAGTTTCGGAGATAGAGTTAGCAAATGGGATGATGATCGTAAAGTCATCTGCGTAACTTAATAATTTTATACCTAGCTGGGTTAATTGCAAGCCCAGCGAGGACATGTAAACATTGAAAAGCAGTGGGGATAGCGGTGAATTGGTACAACCAAAGCAGTCTATAAATTATATCCAGGTACTTTCTTCATCTCTAGTGGGCTCACAGTACAAGTTTTGTACCCTACCAATAGCTGAAACAGAAAGGTTTAAGAGAAATTTGCATAACCAGTGGGCACAAGAGAGAAATAGACTGACATATCGTACCTCCAAGGCCTCCAAAAACAGCAGTGGCAGCAGTGCTCTGAACGGGCTGTTTCTCAGCCTTCCCCGCCGGGGCCTTCCCTTTGCTGCATCAATCATCAGTGATACGGCAGAGGGAAGGCCCCGGCAAAGAAGGCCACGAAGTAGCCCATTTAGAGCGCTTTTGCCGCTGCTGTTTTTGAAGGCCTCGGTGGTACGATATGCCAGTCTCATGGTGGGAGGGTCAGTGGGGTTTTTCTGAATAGGGGGATGGGAGGGACAGAAAGTTACTGCACATGGAGATGGGTGAGAGGATCGGTGGGGTTCTGCTGCACAGGGGGATGGGAGGGAGAGGAAGGAAAGATGCTGCACATGGGGGGAGGGGAGTAAGCGCTGCCACCAGTGAATCGGGCAGCACTAGTGTCAGGGATGGAGTCGGGGAGTGTTTGGGACTTTTGGGAGGGGCTTCAGGGGTTGATCTTAATAGGGCTTATTTTTGGGATAGGGCTTATATTAGGAGCATCTTTAAAAATCATGCTAGGGCTTATTTATGGGATGGGTCTTATTTTCGGGGAAACACGGTAATAACAGACAGAAGACCTTTACTTCTAAAGGAAGACTCATGTAATATCTCCCATAACCTACCAACCAGTAATATATGCATGCCTACTTATCTACAGATACAATATATGAGTGTATAGACTTTATTAATAATGGAATCAAAGACAAGGGGATGCCGAATAAAGCTATCGTACTCAGCTGTAAGAAAACTAGAAACCTCAACGTGGCATGGATTGAATATAAAAAAGCCTTCAATAGCACTCTACGCTGTTTGAGAATAAATTGTACAGGGCACATCATGTTCAACATGAAAATGTGGCAGACAATGTGCTGTCTGAATTATAAAGAAGGGCAAAATGTCAAACTTTGCATCAGGATCCAGCAAGGAATATTTCAGGGAAATTACCTTTACGTGGGTATAAAGATCTTGAAAAATTGGATGCAAGTACAAGTAGACTCCTCCAAGCTTGAACTGAAAAGTTTACACATTCCCTCAACGGGACAAAAGTATTGTGCAATTTGGGACAATTTTTGGTCTTATTATGACAAAGAAAACAAAACCTAGAGGACTCTCAACCATTACTTTTCCCATGTAATATAATGTGTGAAGGGGCATTTTCCATCTTTAGAGGCTAGAGTAGCAGACTTGGAGGAGCTCAGACAGACAGAGAGATTTATAGAGGGGGCCCACAGGGACATATAGTAGAGACTTTCCACCTCCAGTTTGGCAACCTCTGTGTTACAATGGAGGAGCAAGGCCACCTACTACTACTACTACTGTTAATTATTGCTATAGTGCTACCAGATATACTCAGAGGTGTACAGAGTCATGAAGTAGACAGTAACTGCTCAAAGGAGCTTACAATCTAAATAAACAGGATGCCGTTGATACAGTTAGGGGGAATGGTTAATCTGCTGGCTAGGGCAGTGGGCAATAGAATTATGGATTGAAGGCTATATCAAAAAGGTAGGTTTTCAGTCTACCTTTAAACAAGGTACGGGAAGGGAATCGAGTAGTTTATTCCAGGCATATGGGGCAGCTAGATGAAAGGAACAAAGGAGAAGGGTAAAGCTAAGAGCAGCTGATCTGAGGAACAAAGTTCTCTGGAAGGTGTATAATGAGAGAGAAGAGAGGGTAGATATTGAGGGGCAACAGAATGAACACACTTGTAGGTCATCAATAGGAGCTTGAACTGTATGTGAAGGCAGAAAGGGAGCCAGTGAAGTGATTTAAGGACAAGGGTGACATGAGTGTAGTGAGGTTGGTAGAAGATGAGTCATGCAGCAGAGTTTTGCACAGATTGCAGGGGGCAGAGGCGGCACCGCAGGAGACCAGTTAGAAGTAGATTGCAGTAATCTAAGTGTGAGGTTACAAGAGTGTGGAAAAGGGTCTGGGTAGTGTGCTCACAGAGGAAGGGGTGAATTTTAGCGATGTTGTAGAGATAGAAGCGACAGGTCTTAGCAGTTTGTTGGATGTGCATAGAAAATGAAGGGAGAGCATCTCCATAGAAGCAGGAAGTGATCCTTTAGCCAGCACTTTCCCTCCAAGGAATGCAATATCTTCTTACACCAAGGATGTGTCTCCAGGCATTTCTTCTGAGAAGGTAAAGTTTAAAGAAGTGATAAATAGTAGTAGGAGGAGGAGGATGACCACTGTAGTTGGAGATTTGATCATTAGACACGTAGATAGCTGGGAAATTAAGGAAGGGTCATACCTTAATCCTTCCATTAGTCAGTTACTCAATCAGAGCACCTTTTTGGACATGACTGAAACAGATCTAGATAAAAATACCTTTCTTTTTAGACATGGAGGTTTATTCCCATTTCAAAATTATCCAAAACACACCTCTTTGTCATTTGGATGAACTACAGTATGAAACATCCAAATTCTGACTTTCCAAAATCCGCACCTAACCTAAATTCAATCAATTAGCTTAAATGGCATGGAAATTGACTGCCAAAACGATACAAGTATGGTGAAATTCAACTAACAACTAATATATAACTCCACCAGAAACGTGCTAGGAACTAAACATGAGATGTTAAATGCAACATAACATACTCACACAGGCTTATTCAAAAACTTAGAGGAGGAAAAAGTCTCAGAACCCAACCCTTGCCACCCAGAAAATGTGGCTAAAGGTGTCAAGGGTACTAACCTCACTGGCATTATAAAAAACCTCCTCTGTTGCTGAAAAAAAGTTCTGTGCGGTGCAATATTGTAAAATAACAAGATAGAAAAACAGACCACTTGTCCCTTTAAAACACGGGTTACTGAACATAAAAGTTGTTTATTACACAACAGACTGCAAGCCCTTTTGGCGACACATTGTTTAGAACACAACCATATTCCATACTATAGACAACTCCATTGGTTGCCTTTTGAGGCCAGGGTTTGGTTTAAATTTGCGACGCTCTGTTATAAAGCCTTACATGGTCAGGCACCTGGTTATTTACTAGAACAATTTACATTTTTAAAGGCGGTTTGTCCACTAAGGATAACTTCATTGTTTGTGTACCCTTCAGTATGAGGATGTCTTTACAAGAAATTTTTACATCGAACAATTGCATATCAGGCTGATAGTTGGGATTCAGAGCTGCGTATTTTGTTTGCTTTTTCGATTTCATATATGCATTTTCGAAAATTATTTTGTAAAATTCTTAGGAAAGTAAGAAAGATGATATTTCTCTTGTATTTCATTTTGATGTACAGTCTCTCGATGATGTAAACCGCATCGATCTGGAAGGTACTGCGGTCTAGAAATGTATTTTAATGTAATGTAATAGATTTGATGATCTACATTGCTGTATCATTGATCATGTACCAGAGGGTTCATTCAATAGAAAGAAGCGCCTGCTACAACTTGAGCAATTTTGGATACATGCTTTGAACAGTGAGGAACCTAAGGGCCCTAACTTAAAGTTGAAGTGGTGTCAATTTTTCTGAATGTCAGCACATAGTTTTTCCAAATGTCAGCATTTAAATTTTTCAAATGCTAGCACAGAGCTTCTCCGAGTGTCTGTAAATAGTTTTTGTGCTGTCAATATGTTTTGACACCTTTTGGGGAAGGCACAGGGCTGTGAGATCAGCCCGTGCCGTCACTTCTGGTATGTGAGGTCACACGCTCTTAATCTCAAGCCGGCAGTGGCATCGGCCATCTTTGAGTGCAAGGAGATGCTGCTTTTGCATTCCATTAAAAGGTACGCTTATTTTATGATATCAGCACAGATGAAAACAACAAGTCTACAAGTTTTTGACACTGTTTTTCTACCACAGGATCAATTGGCGATTTTCCATCCTGAGGCAGCATAAATTGTGAAACACTGGCCATCATTGGTGTGTTGATCGTTCACAAGAGATAAGTTGTTTTTCTATCTTGATATTGTTACAATATTGCACCGGATTATTGCACTGGATATTTATGCAAGTGAGGTTAGTACCCTTGACACTTTTAGCCACATTTTCTGGGTGGCAAGGGTTGGGTTCTGAGGCTTTTTCCTTCTCTAAATTTTTGAATAAGCCTGTGCAAGTATGTTATGTTGCATTTAACATTTCATGTTTAGTACCTAGCACGTTTCAGATGGTAAATGACTGCACCTTTGAAATTTATTGAATAACTGATTAAAAAAATTAAAATTAAAAGTTAGGCTCGGAATTCCACATGGCGCCTAGCAACGCCTAAGTGGAGGTATCTTCTGATGTCAGAGGTACCTGAAATGTAGGCATGGTTAGGGGTAGAGAATAGATATGGTTGACTTAGGCATCTGAGATTAGGTCAGGAAAGCCCTGGTTTATTATACCAGCGCCTACCTCTAGGATGCCTAGTGACGCCTAAGCATGCCTAGATGCCACTAGGCAGGATTCTATAAGTGGTACCTAATGGATGATTGACAATTGTTAGCCATTGTTTATAGAATCTGGCCCTAACAGTGTTAACAAATTTGAAAATGATATTTTAAAAAGGTTAGCTATCTACTACTAGTTCTAGTTTACATCCAATAAACTACAATTTGCACTACTCAGCTTTCCTTGAAAGAAATCTTAACAGAGTCAGATAAGTATCAATTTCAATATTTCCTTTTATGATAACTTTTTTGATATCTATGAGTCAAAAAAATTTTGGGTTTAAATTGATTTTGTCTATCAGGTCCCTAAAAGAACCAATCGGGTAAGTATTACTGTCTTTCAGGTTTTGGTTTTGGGATTTTTTTTTCTCTAAGAAGAAATAAAGTTTCATACATGTGCTTTGTTTTCCAACTAATTTTTGTCTTCCAACTTTCTCGATTATCTTCTTTTGTTAATTTGTCTTGGTGCTGAAGTTCTTTTTGTCAAACTTGGTCTTTTTGTACCTGTTCTAGCTTTAATATTAAATATAAGGAAAAAACTATCTTACCTCAAAGTGTGCAATTATTTTGGTGTTCCTGCCTATTAGACTCTTAGAATGAGAATATAATTAAAGAAAATCAAGAGATAAGCACAAATCCTTTTTCTATCAAATCATCTCTAGCTGTTTCCCTTTTCCCTGCTCTATTTAATAGGAAGAGCTTCTGGAAGGGCCTAAAGTTGTATCACACCAGCACTGAGACTTTACACTCAAAGTATTTCCTTTAAATGGGATTGTTCTCTGTTCAATCCTCACAGAACAGGTCTTGGTCCTCTTTTCAGAGTTAATCAGCTATAATTTGCTTCTCTGTGTAATTACACCTCTTGAGTGCACCAAATTAAAGTCACAGTACCAGAGTTACAGGTTTAAAATTTGTTTTCTGAGTATTCACTGCAAAATTATAATTCTTTCTGCCAGTATTATTTTTCTTTGATATAAAATCAAGTACTCAGACCTGTGCTACTTCAGAAACTATTTCCCCAAACAGACCTACGAAACAGTATTAGAATTTGCTAGAGCAATAAATCATTTTCTTTCCTAATGATTCAGTAAACTTCTTTCAAAGTATTAAATTCACTCAAGCAATACTCGGACTTGAGATCACATCTGAGAAATAAATACCGTATTTTCACACATATAACGCACGCGTTATACATGATTTTACAAACCGTGCATAACCATGCGCGTTATATGTGTGAGCACGTTGTACAAATTTTTTTTTTCATTCCGATCCAGCATCCCCCCTGCGAACCGGCATCCTCCCCCCCGCTTGCGTCACCCCCTCCCCCGCGATCCTACATCCTCCCCAGCACCGCAAAGACATCTCTTACCCGATCGGAGAGAGCGAGACCAGAAGGCTTTGAGCATGCGCAAATGCTCAAAGCCCAGTCCAGCCCGGCACAGGGAAGAAGGAGGATCTCCCTCGCACCGCCCAGCCCAGCCCAGCCCAACGAGGGAGGATTTTCGGGCACTGGCACTGGCACATCCTGTGCATTGGTGCTGGTGCCCAATCGGGTAAGAGATGTCTTTGTGGTGCTGGGGGGGGTGACGCAAGCAGGGGGGGAGGATGCCGGTTCGCAGGCCAGAAGAGGGAGTAGGCGGGAGGAGGTTTTAGCAGCATGCACGGTATACGCGTGTGCGTGCTATATAGAATTTTTTTTACAGAAATGCTTTGGACCCGCGCGCTATACGCGTATGCGTGTTATACACGTATGCGCATTATATGCGTGAAAATACGGTACTTCCAAACACTTCAGTACAGTTCACTCACTCATATTTAAGCTGTTTCTTAATAAAAGTCAAGCAAATAATCTTAGTTTTTCAAACCTTTACAACTCATGTGTGCTCTCTCTCACAGAAACACCTCCCTTAGCGTCTTTCACTCTCCCCACAACACCTTGTGTTGCTAGAAATCGGAGACCAGTGCAGTCAGCCTTCAGCTCTCATAGCGCTCAGGCATAGCTACACTTCTCAATTTTTATACAGGTTTAAAATAATAGTTTAAAACATTTTGGCATTAAATATTACAAGGCAACACATAAATTAGTAGACACCAAACTTTACTTGTATGAAAAAATCCCCCACAATTTAAGCTCCCTAGAATTATTTAATTGACTGTGAGCTATTTTAATTAAATACAAGCTGTAGCTGTGCTCCAGCTGCTATGCAAGCAAACAGCACTGCACAAGAGTCCTCCACCACACTCCCAAGACCCCCAGGAGCCCCAGGTATAAAACAATAACCTCTGGATACAGAGGCAGAATTTTAAAGTAATAATGACTGCAGATAAGATACGATTTCTAATGCAAGTATTGAACTGTTTAGCTTACTGTGGAATTCAAAAACTAAATAGACCAGACATTTATTTCTGAGATTTAACACAACAAATCATAGGCAGCGGAATGCTTTTTGTTTGGGGTGGCCCAAAAACTCCACCCCAGACCTCTCCCCCATAATAGTACTAATTGCAATACCATTTTTCTATTCATTTTTCATATACTGTATACATACAACATAATCTTATTAACAACACATAATGGTTACCAAACTACGCAATACATAATGGTTAATCAAACTACGCAAAGCATACTGTATGCTTCTCAACATTCATTCCTACCAGAACACCTGGCCTTGGTCACACATGCAGAATACAGATAACCCCTTTGCAAATATAGGACTACAAACTAAAAGTACTAATATATACAAATGAAACCCTAAGATGCAAGAGTCTGCAAGCAGTACAACCCGAGAAATAGAAACAAATGCAAAATATAAACAGCAAATGTAAATTCTCAAAACTTACACATTTCAATCACTAAATTGAAAATTAAATCATTTCCCCTATCTTTGTTGTCTACAGATTTTGTTTTTCAAACCATCTTTTCCCAGTCTCTGGCTGCACTTCCTTCTGTCTGTGCTGTTAACTGCATATCCAGGACCACCTTATCCATTTGCTGTTTTTCTCTCCTTCACTTTCTGCCATACATCCATCTTTAGCATTAACTTTTAACACTCAATTTTCTTCCATTTTTTTGCTTTCTTCTCAAAATCTATCCCTTCCCATCTATTCATATGTACCATCTCCTCCCTCTTTCTTTTCCCCTATTCCCATCTATTCATAAGAAGCATTTCTTCTTATCTCTTCCCTGCCGCACCCATCCCTGTGCACCATCTCATCCCTCTCCCATGGTCGGACAACTCTGTCTTCCCTATTCCCCACTCATGTGGTCTGGCATCTTTCTCCTCTCCTTTCCATAGCCTGGAATCTCTCTCCTCTCCCATGGCCTGGCATCTCACTCTCCTTCCTGAGGTCTAACTTCTCTCTCCTTCTCTCCTCTCTACGATCTGGCATCTCTCTCTCCCCTCCTTCCCTTCCAGTCCATGGTCTGGAATATCTCTCTCTCCTTCCCATTCCAGTGATCTGACATCTCTCTCTTCCCTCTTTCTATCACCCTTCTCCGGAATCTGACATCTCTCCCTACTTTGAGTCATCTCTCCTCCCTCCCAGTGTAACATTTCTCCCTCCCTCCTCTCCACCACTATCATGTCCAACAATTCTCCCTCTTCCCCATGTATACCATCTCTCTTTTCCTCCCAGTCCACACACCTATGTGCAAGAATTTTCTTTTTCTCTTCCCTTACCCACCGGCAGCATCTTTTTCCCTCCCTTCCTAAAAGGTGATTCTATAAAGGACATCTAATTATTTAGACGCGTCTAGATTCTCTGAGCAGCACTGAGCTCGATTCTCTATAGTATGTCTATGCATTATAGAATAGCGCTCAGCATTCTACTGCTGGACGTCTAAACAATGCCTAAATTTTAGATGTTCTTTACAGAATCTGGGCATCACACTATATGCTGGCCTGACTATCAGCCCATATCTCTAAAGTAGTATCCGCCTCCTTCTACTACCTATAACAACTAAAACCCATCCGCCATTACTTCTCCAAAACAGACTTCACCCAGCTGTAATATGCCTTTGTACTGTTCCGCCTGGATTATTGCAATGGTCTTTACACAGGTCTACCAGCCAAGGAGCAACACTGAGTACAGAGAGTCCAGAATGCAGCAATGAGACTCCTACAGACCCTTGGCCCTTTCGACTATATCTCCCCCACACTGAACCAGGCCCACTGGCTTCCAATACACCTACGCTTCATCTTCAAACAAATAATGTTAGCCTTTAAATGCTTTCATGGCTTGACCCCCGACTATGTAGCAAGGAAGCTCCCAATCTACTACCCTCGGCGGCTCCTCCAATCGCAACTTGAACTCAGGCTGTCCAACCCTCCTGCAAACTGCCTCCACCTAGAAACAGCCCGGAAGCAATCGTACTCATACACTGTGCCTAAACTATGGAACCAACACCCTCCTGCTATCAGGGAAATTGACAGCCTACTGCCCTTCCGAAAGGCAGTAAAGATACTACTGTTCACGAACCAACTCGCTCCTGGTCTCATACTTTAACCATCCAGGAACCGATGCACTGCAATTCGGGGCATCTGAATCTGTCAGCCAATACTGTACTCTTATCAATTACGGCCATGCAGATACCATTCTGAGACTCATATATAGTTTGTATTATCTTAGTTTAACTAAAGCATAGGTGCTCTCAACCTCCCCATAGCAGGTGTGTCATACATTTAAAAAATTGTCTAAATTTTCTGTAACACAAGTGGACTGTAGCATGTAGCTTCACTATAGCGTGTGTGTTCTTAGTTTCCCCATAGCATGTATGTTATCGAAAAAATCTCAATTTTCTGAAGCTCGTTATTGATCCTGAAAACTACTGTGCACGTATCCTTGTAATCCATTCTGGGCTCCTGGGGAGGATAGGCTATATAACTAACTAACT
Source organism: Geotrypetes seraphini (assembly GCF_902459505.1). Taxonomy (NCBI): domain Eukaryota; kingdom Metazoa; phylum Chordata; class Amphibia; order Gymnophiona; family Dermophiidae; genus Geotrypetes; species Geotrypetes seraphini. The sequence continues at coordinate 446,329,280 of NC_047084.1, read as the reverse complement.
AAAATACTAAAAACATCAGGCTGCTATTCCCTTCCCTCAACTCTAATAAAAAGAGATGGGATATCAACCCTTTTCAGGGACTGGAACAGAAAAGGAAGAGTTTTACACAAGTGTAATGAAACTGCAACGTTGGGGGGTCAATATCCAAAGCAATTTCATCGAACAAAAACAGCTCCTAGCCAGTTAATTCATCTGTTTGGGGCTAACTACTCTTTTTCAGTGGCACTTAACCGACTAGCACCACTGAAAATAACCAGCTACCATCAAACTGAAAACCGGCTGTTTTGAGGACATTCCATGTTCAAAGTTGGCACTTGGCCAATTACGTAATTGATGATACTGAGCACTTAAATGGACCACATAAGTGTCCTATCTTTATAGGGTAGCCCATGGTAAGTTAAGTGCCAGCTATGTATTAGACAGCTCCAGAAACCTGGAAATTCAGTGCCACTGCCTAAAACATAGCTTGGCGTTGAATTTCTGAGTTTAACGCCAGTGGCAGCAAAACACTGATCAGCAGCAGCTGAATATCAGGTCCTTAATTAATATAACATGAGTAATCTGTGTCATACCATATCAGCATGTACAAACCAATTGTATTAAACGGCATTACAGTTCTGAAATCCTGGCATGAAATATCATAACTGGCAGCCTACATTTGGCTCAGGGACCGTGGGCAATTTTCAAGTGTCTCCACTGAATTCCGTGCAGCTGCCGGGGCAGATGGGGGCATTTCAAGCCTGTCCCTGCAAATTCAAGAAAAGTGAGGACACATGGAGTCTGAATGGATCTTGTCCTAAACACATGACTTTGGCTTCTATTTAAGGTACACCAGACGTCACCCTGACTGACACTAGTGCAGCCGTGAGGACATACAATGTAATCACATGTTGTTGTTGGGGTATTTTTTTGTTAAATACATTTAAATGTAAGTATTATTTTGTTACAAAGGACATATGTATGTTGGTTTGTGCGTGTGTAGCATGTGGGTGGGTGGGTGTGGGAGTGACAGAGATCTGTTCCTTGAGGGAGAAAAACAGTAATTGTCTAGAAACCCAATCTGTTTTATCCAGGCCTGAAAGATTGTACAATATACCACTATAACAGGAATCTAATCATATTAATCAAAGCCATTAAGCAACCAAGAGCTAACTTACTCTCTGTCCATGCTTAATAGATAAGAATGAGATCAGCTGAGATCCAGCACAGCTTCTGAGTAAAGATTCATCAGTTTCCTAATGATTAATAGCCAGATGACATGAATGTACAATAAACACAAACTGCTATCAGCAGAGATACATACTTGTATCTGAAGCCATGAATCTCACAGCAAGCTAATTCCTAGGTAATGTATGAGTTTATTTTCCCCAGATGTCAGCCTTCAGATACGAATCCATTTTCTTCATACAGTCAAATTTCAAGTTTCTTTATTTTTGATATACAATCTATCAAAAAAAGTGTCTAAACGGTGTACAATATAATGAGATTAAAAAAGAAAAAAAAAAGGTGAGTAAAAGCAATATCTTATCAAATATTAAAAATACTAGATGAGTTCACATTGACGTACATGGAACAAAAGGGAAGTAGGGGCAGGGAAGTTTTTAAATACATCAAAGTAAAATTAATTTAAAAAAGGGAGGCAAATGGAGAATGGAGATACATTAGGGTGGGGATCGCTTCAAGAGAAGCGTTTTGGTGTTTTAAGGCTTCACAAGCATTGAGGGTTTGAGAAGCGAGAGAGCTGGTACTAAAAAGTATAGGCTTCTTTAAAGAGAAAAGTTTTAAGTTTAGCTTTAAATTTTACAAGAGAGTTCTCTAATCGAAGATCTAATGGAAGGGCATTCCACAGAGAGGGGGCGGTGACTGAAAAGACGGATTTGCGGGTGGCATCGTAAAACAGTTCACGAATTGATGGTATGGAAAGTAGGTTTTGACTGTTAGATCGGAGGACCCTGGATGTTGATGGTTAGAGTATTTTGTTTTAAAGGTGAGGAGAAGTATTTTATAGGTGAGACGATGAGTGATGGGTAGCCAATGTGTTTTACGGAGGAGAGGAGTAACGTGGTCAAATTTTTTTGCACAATAAATTAATTTAACAGCAGTATTTTGTAATAGTTGCAAACAGTCCCTTTCACATACCCACAAACAAGCATGAAGCCAGAAGCTCAGGGGAAATCCACTCAACATTAATGCAGGTTAAAGGTCATGTGTTAGTGAATTAAATCCATTAAAAAGATAATGAGGTTGTAGCAATTAACATGCATATTAAGTGGTATGAAAAGTTAGCGCAGCCCGATCTACAGGACCAGCGTCTTACCTCTGCTCCAGCTTTACAGCAACATATTGAAGGATCTGTGAAGCCTGCCTGTGGTACTCCAGCTGGGCCTGGACCAGCGCTGAAAGCTGACTCACCTGTTCAATCTGAGAATACATATGCAAAAGAAATGAGTCAGCAGATAGTTGCCCAGAAAGCACAACACAAAAGGCCTGCACTTGATTTTAGCATGGGAAAAGGTCAAGCACCAGGCATGGACTGGCACTTCTTAAGCATTCTGGAAATATCAGAAATAAAAGAAATAAGCAGATACCGTGGTGCTATTTTTATTGGACTAACAATACATTCTAGGCTGGATTCAGTAAATGGCACATAGCTGAAAAAAAATCGGCACACACTGGTATTCTATAGCACAGTGTTTCTCAACTCGGTCCTGGAGTACCCCCTTGCAAGTCAGGCTTTCAAACTATCCACAATGAATAGGCATGAAAGACATTTGCATATAATGGAGGCAGTGTGTGCAAATCAAGTTTATGCAAATTCAATGTGGATATCCTGAAAACCTGACTGGCAAGGGGGTACTCCAGGACCGAGTTGAGAAACACTGCTATAACAGGTATTCCAAGATTGGTGGCTAGACCCAGGTGTAGCACTAGGATTCATACTCATCTTTGGGCATGAGGAATTGCATCAGCTCAAACCAGATGTATAACCCAGCACACAATTTGGGTGCGGATTTGCACTATTCTGTAACACTGCATGGATTTTAAGAGAATGCCCCTGACCCGCCCAAGCCCCTCCCATGGCCACACAGAAACTTAGGTGTTATTCTATAAATGGGCACGTAAGTGTATTTTTGCATGGATCGGCTGTTCTGCCCCATTTCAGCGCCTTGCATCTGTTAGAATGTTTTTCCTTGCCAAAAATTTGGCACAGAAGTGGCCTCTAATGCTCAGTGTCATATATGAACTATAGAAACATAATGGCAGATAAAGGCCAAATGGCCCATCCAGTCTGCTCATCCGCAGTAACCACTACAGTGGTACCTCGGTTTATGAGTGCACTGGTTTGCGAATGTTTTGCAAGACGAGCAAAACATTCGCAAAATCGGCGCCTCGGAAACCGGTGCGGAGGCTACACTAAAGTAAGAAGAGGGTTCTGGTGGGTTGGGGGGAACTCAGGTAGCGGCGGGGGGGTGCCCGATGCTGGGGGGGTGCCCGATTGCGGCGGGGGGGGGTGCCGGATCGCGGGGGGGAGGGTGCTGGTTCGCGGGGGGGGGGCCTTCGGGGGGAACAATGCCGGTTCTCGTGGGGGGGAGAACATATCAAAGCAAGTTTTCATTATTTCCTATGGGGAAACTCGCTTTGATAAACGAGCATTTTGAATTACGAGCCATGCTCCTGGAACGGATTATGCTCGTAATCCAAGGTACCACTTCTCCTTCTCTCCCTATTGGCTAAGGCTCTTAACATTTGCATCTCCTCTTCCTATAGGTTAAGGCTCTTTACACCCGCATTGTGATGTCATAGAACTTTATGGTTATAGAAGCATTGTAACATAATGGCAGATTAAGGCCAAATGGCCCATCCAGTCTGCTCATCCACAGCATCCACTATCTCCTGCTCTCCCAAGAGATCCCATGTGCCTATCCCATGCTTTCTTGAATTCAGACACAGTCTCTGTCTCAACCACTTCTTCTGGGAGACTGTTCCACGCATCTACTTTCTTTAGGTCAGAAATCAAATGAAGCGGGTATTGTTTTTGAAAGCTAGTCAAAAAATGTATTTTTATTTCAGGGCTCAACAAATGCCAGACACCAGATCACCATAGTGACTAAAAGATGGGACTGGACACTGAAGTTCTAAGCCCTGAGCATATGGGCACTTTGGATGGGGCGGCAGGAAGCAGTACAGGCATATTTATTCTTCCTTCCTCCTGCCCTTTGACATGGGCACACATGCATACCCATGCACATAGCCCCTCCCCCGGTGCTGGTCAGCACAAGGAACAGGCAGCTTCTTCTTCTGCTGCCCAGAACAGAATATAAAATTTAAACCACATTTTAAGGTCAGTCTTACATTTTTCAAAAGAATTCAATAATCTAAGAGATAATGGTAAAGAATTCCAAAGTTTAAGACCAATTACGATTTATTATTTTTAAAGTGCTACCAGATGCATGCAGCGCTGGACATTACACATGCAAGAGCCACGGACCTTGTTCGAAAGAGGTTACTATCTAATTATAGCAGACATAGAGGACAGAGGTAAATTTATACATGATACAAAGGTGGAAGTTACAAGGAACTTAAGAGGTGGCGGGGGTAGGATAGTAAGAAGGAATGACAACAGATATGGCTGCTTTACAAGTTGTCAGGGTTGGACTTAAATACATCTTCAAAAAGAGGGTGTTCACTTTTCTTAGGAAAGTGTACTTAATATTGTCTTAACTACCCCTCCCCCTCTTTTACAAAACCATAGTGCAATTTTTAGCGCCAGCCACGGTGGCATTAGCTCTGACGCTCATAGAATTCTTATGAGCTTCGGAGCTGTTACCGCAGCAGCTGGCACTAAAAACTGCATTAAGGTTTTGTAAAAGGGGTGGGTGGGTAAATTTACACCCCAATATTCAAGGCCACTTATTCAGAAAACAGGCACCTACTGTTTGAAAAAGTGGCATCACCCGGGTAACACTGGCATTAAAAACCAAACAAACTGGTAGCCCCCCATAACAATGGCTGGAATGAATACACCAAACAGAAAGAAGCAGTGTTGTGTTTAGACTGAAGTTTCTCTGATGTCTGTTATTTTTTTAGTTTATTTCTCCTGTTAAGTATACAAAAACACCAATGAAATAAAAGCTCAAATTCAGTAGAATCTGTTTTTCGTTTAAATCGGGAGAATAAAAATTATTGCCAATTGATACAACTGAAGAAGGCAACCTTGAGAACATGTATGTCTGAACAAACACAGAAAGTGTATGTGTGTGTGTGGGGGGGGGGGTCAGATTTAATAGGGGTTACACTCTCACAGCCCTCAATTCTGTAAAACAACAAACAAATAAAAAATGTATTTGGGATTTGTTTGGAAATATTTGACTTTTATTGTGAAAAGGTAATTTGAATTACATAGAGCTGAGACACTTAAAAGATTAAAAATCATCCAGAACACAGCGGTTCGGTTGATCTTTGGCCTGAAAAAATGCGACCATGTTAGTCCATTTTATCAACAGTTATACTGGCTGCCATTTGAGGCAAGAATATTGTTCAAGTTTGGTTGTATTTGTTTCAAGGCTCTATTTGGTCTGGCTCCAGCTTACCTGTCCTCACGTTTTGAATGATATAAACCGAACAAGATCACTCGAAGAAATCATTTTTTTGCTTATCCAACTATAAAATCTTGTCGGTATAAGAGATTTCTAGATAAATCATTTGCATTTCAGACAGTCAAATTGAATTCCTGGTTGTGTACCATTATTTCTCAGGCTCATTCTTATCTGTCTTTTAGGAAGTTATTGAAAACTGATTTATTTGGTAAATTTGTACATTGATATTTTATCTTAATGTATAATCATAATTTTGACCTTTCTTGAATGTACTTCCATGTTAATTGTATTTTTTCACTGATTGTACAGTCCTCATTGATGAGAACTGCCTAGAACTATGTGGTATGGCAGTAAATAATAATAAAGTTATTATTATTATTAGACTAGAGGGTAATTAAAAGTTACATGCAGGGCCAGGAAAGGAGAGCAAGAATTTACTCATAAAGAGGGAGATCAGAACATGGAAATTTTAAAAGGCAAAAAACCCTCTAAAATAATAGAAAGGCAAAATGAAGATTGTTTGCAGAGCTGTAGTAAAACTTTTGCAGACCACAGTCACATTTGCACCAGACCAAAAACGTGACATATCTGTCCATTTCTCTGATATGCAGAACTGATCCTTACCTACAAACAGCTGTGGCAAAACTATCCTAAGCAGAATAAATAAATAACTAGGTAAAAACTATAGGGCCTTTTTTACTAAAGGGCATTAAGCCCTAACATGTGCTTAGCATGGGAAAAACAGGATACTGCAGGACATGTTAAAGCATTTACCATATTATGATTGCACACGTTAACTATTTTCTACATACATTTTTTTTTTTTTTTGCATGGGGCATGTCATGCGCATTTTTGCATTATCCAGCTACTGCATTCACATTAGCGTGCCAGTAAGGAGCAAAGTCTGTAAAGTCTGCCTACACTGGCACACCTAGTCGATGAATGCCCCTAACCTAATTGATTAATAGGCTTAATTGGTGCAAAAAATTGGCACTTAATGACTCATAATTGGCATTAATTGAATGTTAGGTGCACAACTTGGTAGGTGCAATTCTATAAGTTAGGCACGCTGTCCAAAGCGCCTATCTAAAAAGTAGACATGGTTAAAGGCAATTTTTTGAGTTATGCACGCAATCATAGAATATGGGTCAAGGTTTCAAGGTTTATTAAATATTTGATGAATCGCTATATCTTTATACAAAGCGATGTACATAAAAATACAATTAGTTAAGATAAAAAAACATACAATAAATATATAAACGCTAGATATTAGACAAGACCAACAACAATTGGAAGGGAAGGGAGGTTAAAGTTACATATCATATAATAAGAAACACATTTAAGGGTAAAACATTGAGGAGGAAGTAAATTCTTGAAACGAAAAATTATTATATTTAAAAAGTTTATGTATTAAAAATCTGTTTAAAAAGAAATGTTTTCAGAGATTTCTTAAAAGAGGGAATGTCTTTTTCAATTTTTATGTATTGGGGCAATGAATTCCACCATTGGGGGCCCACGACCGAAAACATATCTAATCTACGAGTGCCTATAATTTTTAAAGATGGAATAACTAATAAGTTTTGGGAAGATGATCTAAGTGCGCGTGCGGAACTATAGGGAATTAGCATTTTAGAAATGCACTGAGGTTCATTGAAAATCAAGTTTTTAAAAATAAGTAGTAGAACTTTAAACTGTATGCGCTGGCAAATAGGAAGCCAATGTGCATCTTTGAAGAGTGGAGTAACATGATCAAATTTCCTGGCATCATAGATTAATTTTATAGCCGTGTTTTGAACAATTTGCAGTTGTCGTTTTTCCTTTTGAGTAATATTAAGCAACAGAGAGTTGCAATAATCCAGTTTTGATATTACCAAGGAATGAATTAAGATATTGCGAGATTTGGATTCAAGAAATTTAGAAATAGATCGAATTAGACGTAATTTGTAGAATGTGTGCCTAACCTAGGTTCAGGCATTTAAGCCAAGAAAACCCCAGCATAAATACAGTGCACCTAAAAGTTAAGGAGCCCATGTCTAAGGCCGCTTAAGCAGCACTAAGCATGATTCTAACCAGTATGCCTAACTTTCATAGAATCGAGCTTAGCGCCGTACTACGCGGCGCCTAATTCTTAGGTGCCATATAGAGAATTATGCCCTAACTGGATAACGTAGGGTTAACACCAGAGCACTTAGGGTCAGATTATGTTTAGATCAGTTACATTAGGTGTCACAAGGCACCCTAATCAAGGATGCCAAGCGAAGCCTATCTTTGGAATCTGCATGCAGCTTATTTTTAAACTGGCCTAATTGGTGTGGATAATTGACTAAGCCACCCAAAAAAAATAAATTAAATTAACAAGAAGTTCAGCACTAAGCTCTTAGGACACCTAATGATGCCTATGTCAAGGTGCCTTCTGACACCTAACGATGCGTATCTGAAAAGAAGGCATGGTTAGGGGAGGAGACTAGGCATGGTTGACTTAGGCGCAGGTGTCACTAGGCATCTGAGTTAGGCGCCAGTAAATTAGATTGAGTAAAACCTGGCCTAATATACCAGGGCCTACTTCCAGGATGCTTAGTGACGCCAAAGCACGCCTAGAAGGAATTCTATAAGCGATGCCTAGTGGTTAAATGACAACCACACCGAGCGGCACTAAGAATGTAGGCACCACTAAGCACCATTTATAGAATCCCTCCTAGGCATGCTGAGGCATCAGAAGCGAATGAGAATTGCACACCAGATTCCTATACAGAATCATGTCTGCCCTAATGGACAGAAGCCCAACCTCGCCTAACCGGCCCGATTCTTTAACCAGCGCCCATGTCACAGAAGCTGATTAGAGAATCACGCCTGATACCTTCTCATCAGCTGATCGCGGCAAGGGAATCCTCCTTCCGCAATTAGCTGAGTGGCTGCGGCAGAGAACCCCCACGAACTTGGCCAGAAGGAGGGATGCTCAATACCTCCTGCTGCTACCCCGAACCTCCAAATCAAAAGTCCCCCAGCAGGAGGGGTGCCCACTCCCTCCTGTCAGAACCCCTGAAACAACTCCCCCAACCCGTGATAGGCAGGAGGGATGCCCACCTTCTCCTGCAAGCAGGCCACCCCCGAACCCATGACGCCACCCCCAGAATTGAACCTCCCACCCTGGCACCCAAACCTGACACCCCCCCCCCAGTATCTTCTGTAGTTCAGCCAGCCAAAGAGATGCCTATTCCCTCCAGACGACAGGCCCACCTTTTCACAATGATGGGTCTTCCCGGAGATGCACCGTGGAGGGGCCTAAGGCCCTGACTGGCCCAGAAGCCTAAGGCCCCTCTCAGAGGAATATCTACTCCCTCCTGCCAACAAGCCCACCTCTTCCAAAATGGCAGGCCTTCCCCATTCTGGGATGCACTGGGAGTGGCCTAAGACACCAACTGTACAGATACCAAAGGCTACTCTAGGATGCACTGGGAAGACCCGCCATTTTGAAAGACACGGGCCTGCTGGCGGGGAGAATAGGTGTCCCTCTTGTCGGCCATCTCTTAAAGGTATGGGGGAGTTCGGGAGGTATTGGGGGATTTGGGGGTAAGAGGGAATGTCAGGGTGTGTTGGGTGGGTGCTGGGGAGTGTCAGGGTTTGGGGGATCGACGGGGAGGGAGTGAGCATCCCTTCTACCAATTGGATATGAGGGGGGTATTAGGAGTTCGGGGGATCGACGGAGTCAGTGGCAGGAGGGAGTGGGCATCCCTCCTGCTAGCCAATTTCGCGGGAGGTGGGTTCCCTGCCACGGCCGCTCAGCTGATCGCTGCAGGTAGATTTCCTTGTGGCAATCAGCTCAGCGGCCCTGTCTATATGAAATGTAGACCAGCCTTTTGTTGGCCTACATTTCAGGTGCCTATGTGGCCCTAAGGAGATGCCTAGGGTTGCTTAAGCTCACCCAAGGCCACTTCCAGGTGGAACCACGCCCACACACAGCCTTGGGTAAGCTTAAGCGTCCCTACGCGCCTCCATGCACCCGCAACAGACGCCTATAGTGTAGGCGGCCTGCCTCAGGGTTTTTTAGAAAACATACATCCCGATTGGCTGGTTAGATAGCAGTAGGATACCTACCACTGCCCTTCATTGTGCTCATGCTATTTTTTTGCAGGGAACTAAATTAGTACACAATCTGCAAAAAAGAAAAAAATGCCCCTCTTCAAAGCTACAGTAAAACTGGGCTTAGCGCTTGGGAAAGTTTTACATTAGAACACGCTAATTCCATGTTTCTCTGCATCTTTGTAAAAGAACCCCTTAATAAATTAAATGAAGAAAATGTGACAAATTCAGAATTCTGTGTTAATTAGGGCCCTTTTTACAAAGTCGTTGTAGCGAGAACCAGCATGGCAAATGAGACGCAGTTCATAGGAATTGAATGGGCTGCGTTTCATTTGCCACACAGGACTCACTACCGCAGCATTGTAAAAGGAGCCCTTAGTTAGTGTGGATACCATAACACCAGGAACCCTATGAATTAATTTAGGCCCATAAAGGAACAATGAGTTCTCTCACGTCCATCTCCAGAAGGTTAAACATGCTCGATTCAGCAATTTCTTTAGACTCATCAAACTTCTCCAGGGCTTGACGTATCTCCTCATCTGGGATCTTGCCTTGTCTCTTCTTCTTGTAGTCGAAGTCCAGGCGTCGGCCTTCCATCTTTTTCAAGTGATGCTGGAACATATAAATGAAAACAAAAAAAATTGACCCTAGGAGATCCACAGAGAAGAGAAACTAAGAGAAACCAAAAAACTCTGTGGAGTGACGATGTTCCTGAAATGGACTTTATTGAAAATTTCAAAGTTCCAAAAGTATAATTGAGCAATCCACATAAAAATAAAATAATCCACATAAAAACTAGGTCCTTAAGGTTTTTATGTGGATTGCTCAATTATACTTTTGGAACTTTGAAATTTATAATAAAGTCCATTTCAGGAACATCTTCACTCCACAGTGTTTTTTGGAACATATAAATGGCAATTCTATAATCTAGGTGCCCACATTCACGTGTCCCTAACTGTTCAGACTACTAGTACCGCATGCATGGATGTGTGAACATACAGTACCCAAGTAAGTGCTAGTATACTTAACTTACAACTGGCAAGAAGGTTCAAACATGGAAGGAGCATGGCAGAACATGAGCAGGAGCCCACTTAATGCATGTAACTTACATAAGTGTAGTGGAGGATTACCCTAATATTAAATCAGTGGGTTAAGAACTACAGGAACCTGGTACAAATCCCATTACATCTCCTTGTGATCTTGGGCAAGTCATTCAGCTTTCCATTGCTTCAGATACAAATTTAGAATGTGAACCCACCAGGGACAGAAAAATAATAATAATAATAATAGTTTATTTTTATATACCGCCAAACCATCGGTTTACACAATAATAATTACACTAGGCAATTAGAAATACAAAGCCATACAACAATTATTATAAATGAAAATAACAGCTCAGAATAAAATACTAAATAGCAAAATACAGCCCTATAAAAACTATAAAAGATAATAATTACACAATACAAGTTGATTATACTAAAATAATAAATAAAAATAGTCTGTAGCATTGTTTAAATGAATGATCATAAGATAGTAGAAACTAACTACAATAACAAATTTAAGAATAAAATCAATATTGTATATTGTATTGTTTAAATAAATAAGTTTTAAGAACTTTCCAAAATTGATAATAGGTAAGGGATGGGGAAATAAGAGTATTCAAACATGAATTCATTACTCCTGCTTGGAATGCCAAGGTTCTATCCAAAAATTTTTTATAACGGCATGTTTTTACTGAAAGAAAATAAAGCCAACCGGATCTGTGAATGTTTTTCTTAATAGTAAGAAATCTAAAATGGGAAGAAAGATAAGAGGGTGCTAGACCAAATAAAACTTTAAAACAAATGCAACCAAATTTGAATAACACTGGCTTCAAACGGCAACCAGTGGAGCTTTTGATAATATAAACTAATATGATCGTGTTTTTTCAAATTAAAAATCAAACGAATCGCTGTATTTTGTATTATTCTTAATCGACTGATTGTTTTCTTGTATGAGCCCCAGTAAATAACATTACAGTAGTTCAATATTGAAAGAATTAACAATTGAACCAAAATTTTAAATGATACAAAATCAAAATTTTTTTTTTTTAAATTCCTTATTCATTTTCAAATTTACAATAAGTGTAACAATATATCCAAACAAATTAACAATAAATATAACACTTAATAATCATCAATGGTACAAATAATATGCTCTTATCTCCCACCCTTCCTTATCATTTAATCAATACCTTATACAATATGTACCAATAAATTTACCCTCCCCACCCCCCCTCACAATCAAACTTGTAAATTTAAGGGAAAAAAAATAAAATAAAATGTCATCTAATCGGTACAATACTTTGTAAATGGCTCCCACACATCCTAAAATTTCCTGAAAAAACCGCACTGTATTGCAATAAATTTTTCCATTTTGTAAACATGACATAAGGAATTCCACCAGAAATTATAATTTAATCTACTCCAATATTGAAAGAATTAACGACAACCAAAATTTTAAAAGATATAAAATCAAAATATTTTCTAATAGTACGCAACTTCCAAAGAACAATGAAGCATCATCTATATAATAAAACCGTAGGCGGCGCATGCGCACTCTAATCCGCGTGCTTCCGTGATCCGTATGTCCGTGGCCGGCAAGAGTGCACATGCAAACTTACAACAGCTCGCACTCACGGTCTGGCTGGCTCTTTAAAGTTTTTTTCGGTGCCGGCTCACCTGCTCCGCCTTCCTCTTCCTGCCAGTCTCAGCCGGACTCACTCCTCCCCCCCTGGCAGCCCTGAACCTGTTCCTCCGTTCCCCGCCCGACGGGCCGGTGAGTGCTGCGCCAGGGGCAATGCAGGTGGAGACTATCGGCGGCGGAGCCGGAGGGAAGGGGGGTGGGAGGCACGCGAAGCTGCAAGTCGCCGACTCCACCCCCCCCTCTCTCGAACCGCACAAGGACTGCCGTTGACGAAATTTGCCCCACCGTTCCTTCCCTTCCTCCATCAGATACAGTTCAGCTACGCCTATGTTAAAAGCAGCTGCTTTGAAATTGGAGTCCTGCCGCCACCGTAACACATTCCCTCTGCCGCGGTCCCATATGTCAGAGAAGGGGCGGGACCAAGGCAGAGGGGAACGTGCTACGTCAGTGGCAGGCCTCTGATTTCGATGCGGCTGCTTTTAACATTGGTGGAGCTGCACTGCACCTGATGGAGGGAGGGAAGGAAAGGTGGTTGTGCGCTGTTGAGCCCCTCTGCACGCGCCCAAACCAAAAAAGGAGCCAGGACTCTTCCCCACCCAGCGCCGGCAGACCCGAAAAAACGGCCCTACCGAACAGACCCGCGAGCAGGGTTGCCATGGAAACCTAACCGGAATTACATGCAGTCGGCAAGGGTCAGTGAGAGGGGATCAGGAGCTAAAGAGAGATTGAAAAAAACAAACAAACAGTGCACAAGTAGAGAGAGACACACAGACAGTCACAGAAGGACAGGGGGCTAGAGCAGAGATGCTTGCAGGGAGAAAAAGCTAAGCAGTAATGTTACAGCTTGAGAGTGCAGACTGAGGAAGAAAGCAGAGACAGTGCTACACAGGGAAATGGAGGGAGGAAAGAGACAGAAAGAAAAATACAGACAGACATAAATTCTAGCACCCGTTAATGTAACGGGCTTAACGACTAGTTTTACCAATAAATCTGTATGGGCCTTGAATGATAAAGAGCGGTCTAATGTAACACCTAATATTTTAGTGGATATCATACTATAATAATAATAACAACTTTATTTTTATGGACCGCCAACACCCAAAAAGTTCTAGGTGGATCACAGAATAAAAAGGACTGGACATTCCAGTGATGATACAAAGCACACAGAGAGGCAGTACAATATTTCAATAATAAAAAATACAGTAAGAATCAAGTAACAAATTTTTTGAACAAATAGGTCTTAACCAGTTTTCTAAAGGTGCAATAAGATAGATTGTCTAACCATACTTGAACTTTACCTGCTTGTTAAGCCAAAGATCAATCAAAATACTTTTTATAACGGCAATTTTTGGGATTAGGAAAAGTGAATAAGACAGTATGCCGAGTAGACCTAGTCTAACAGTACAATTCAAAATGAGAGACGAGATATAATGGAGCTTATCCAAATAACATCTTAGAGCAAATACAAGCAAATTTGAAAAGTACTCTTGCTTCCATTGGCAACCAGTGCAGCTGACGGCAATAAGGGCTGATATGTTCCTGTTATTTTAATCCGAAAATTAAACGGACCGTTGTATTTTGAATTAGCCTTAAACTTCCTGAGACGGTTTTATAAGCTCCCAAATAGATTATATTGCAGTAGTCAAGAATAGATAAGATTAATGCTTGAACTAGTAATCTAAAAGTAGGGTCAAAGTATATTTTAATGGAACACAATTTTTATAATGCAAAGAAACATTTCTTAACCAGCATATCGGTATGCTCCCCCAGGGTTAGATGGCGGTCTGAATATGTACTGCTTTGATAGCTTTCAGAGTTGCAAGTGGTATATAAGAAATTAAAAAAAAACAAACAAACTACAAAACATTAAAAAAAAAACTGCTGAGCAGAAAAGATACAAAACAAAGTGCACCTGTATACAAAGACATGAGGTGGGGGAGGGGGGGACATTAGGACTGTAAAACAGCAGCTGATGCTTTGCAAAATGGGCCTTTAGTTGCCACCGCCAGAAGCACATGAGGTTCTCAATTGTGGCGCCCCATGTAAAATGACTTACAAAATGTAGTTATGGAAGGCAGATTAGCCAGGGGAGAACTTGTATTCAGTAGCTAAATTTTGTAAAAATGGCTTTTAGCCGCTGACCATTTTTACATGGTCCTAGTGAGTAACATGAGCTCCGTTTTGCTGTTTTCTCAGCAAATGCTTGGAATTTTTAACATGACATTTTAACATTTTCCAGCTTTATTGGCTGAGTCTATCTATGTTGATGTGCCACATGGAATGAGATTATCATTAAACACAGCGAAGTTAGAGACTTTTCAGCATGACCACCCAGCGATTTTCATGCATTCAAAAATGTGTAATGGTCAATGGCTCACTGTATGTTCTAAAATGAAAATGTCAATAAAGATGATTGAACTAAAAAAATAATAAATATATGTTTGCACTGTAAAACTACCATTATTTGGGAGGGGGGAAATAGAGTACCAGCTTACCAGAGGACATAATTTGAGGTTGAGGGGTGGTAGCAATGTCAGGGGCAATGTTAGGAAATTCTACTTTACGGAGAGGGTAGTGGATGCCTGGAATGCGCTCCCGAGAGAGGTGGTGGAGAGTAAAACTGTGACTGAGTTCAAAGAAGCGTGGGATGAACACAGAAGATTTAGAATCAGAAAATAATATTAAATATTGAACTAAGGCCAGTACTGCGCAGTCTGTGTCTGTATATGGCCGTTTGGTGGAGGATGGGCAGGGGAGGGCTTCACTGGCTGGGAGGGTGTAGATGGGCTGGAGTAAGTCTTAACAGATATTTTGGCAGTTGGAACCCAAGCACAGTACCGGGTAAAGCTTTGGATTCTTGCCCAGAAATAGCTAAGAAGAAAAATTAATTTAAAAAAAATTTAAATTGAATCAGGTTGGGCAGACTGGATGGACCATTCGGGTCTTTATCTGCCGTCATCTACTATGTTACTATGTTACTGTTAATGTCATCATAGTGACATTTGGGAAGCAATGTTGGATGTCTAGGTCAAGCTCCACCCAAAGCTTTTTCAACCTATTTGGCCACCTTAAGATCATCACATACTATCACATCTAAGTCCCGATCCTCTTTCAAGTTCTTCACTCTCTAAACTGTACCATTCCCTCGGGTTATTACAGCCCAAATTCATGACCACATTTAATTATCTTAAGCAGTGTTGATGTTACTGACATTTTTGCGTTATTATCTAGCAAAATAACTTCATTTAAATAGTACAATAGCGTCATTCAAATGATGCAATAAACAATGTGTCAAAATTTTGCAGTCAGTGTAAATGCTCAAAGAGGCCAATTCTATAAGAGATGCCTAAAGTTAGGCGCCTAACTTAATTAGTAAATTGGCTTCATGAGCTCTGACAAGCTCATAACTGAAAATTAAAAAAAAAAATAGTTGGGCGATAGGCTCGTGGAAGCGCTGCAGATGATTTCGGATCGCCTGTCACAGGGATGGCTGTTAAGAACTTGCCAAAGCAACCGAAGGCCTGTGATAGAGCTGGGGGTGGACACTTTGGGGGGAAATTCTGTAAATGGAGTCCAAAAAGATAGGCATCTATCATTTGTCGGTCGTGCTTAGGAACCATTTACAGGATCGTGCCTAGCGGCGCTCCTAACTTAAAACTTTAGGTACCTAAGTGTATTTAGTGGTGTATTTAATAAAGTTTGGAGCACATTGACTAAATTTGTAAAATTATAATAATATATATATATATATCTTATCTTTCCTTTTGTTCATTTACCTTTACACATCCAAAGGGGGTGGGGGGGTTGGAGGGAGGGGAATAAATATTGATGGGGACATTTGGGTAACTTTATTCTTTATTTATACTATATATTATGTTATTATTATATGTAGGAAAACTGAAAATCTTGAATGATATATATGTTACCTGTACAGATATTAGTGTAAAGTATGTAATACCTATTGTTTGTTCATTTGTATGACACTGTTTTAGATTAAAAATCAATAAAGATTTAAAAAAACAAAACAAAACTTAGGTACCTGTAATGTAGGCCAGGATTTTCAAGGCCTACGTTATAGGCGCTCAAGTCCTTTAGAAAATCAAGCCTAAGTCTTTCTCTGCCCCTAAACACGCCTACTTTGGCATTAACCGAGGATAGGTGCCATCTGACAGGTGTCTATCCTTTGTAAATCACGCCTAAGAATATAGGTGCCTATCACCCAACTCATATTTTTTTTCAAATTATGAGCTTATCAAAGCTCATAATTGAAGCCAATTTACTAATTAAGTTAGGCACCTAACTTTAGGCATCTCTTATAGAATTGGCCTCTTTGAGCATTCACACTGACTGCAAAATTTTGACACATTGTTAATTGTATCATTTGAATGAAGCTATTTTACTATTTAAATGAAGTTATTTTGCTGTGTTTTACCTCACACGTTTTTAACATGCAAAAATTGCTAGATAATAACGCTAAAATGTCAGTAACATCAATACTGCTTAAGATAATTAAATGTGGTCATGAATTTGGGCTGTAATAACCCGAGGGAATGGTACAGTTTAGAAAGTGAAGAACTTTTGTGCATGAAAGAGGAGCGGGACTTGGGTATGATAGTATGTGATGATCTTAAGGTGGCCAAATAGGTTGAAAAGGTGATAGTGAAAGCTCAAAGGATGCTTCAGTGCATAGAGAGAGCTATGGCCAGTAGGAAAAAGGAAGTACTGATGCCCCCGGTGAGGCCTCATTTAGAATATTGTGTACAATTCTAGAGGCCACACCTTCAAAAAGATATAAAAAGGATTGGGTCGGTCCAGAAGAAGGCTACTACAATAATCAGTGGTCTTCAGTATAAAGTGTACAGAGACAGGCCTAAAGATCTCAAAATGTATAAACTGGAGGAATGGCAGGAGAGGGAGATATGAAGTCAGTGGTATAGTAATGGGGGGGAGGGATTCGCCCCGCCCTCCTCTCCACCCCTCTCACTCCTTCCCTGCCCCGCACTACCACACACACACATATCCTTCCCTTCTCCTGTACCTCTTGAACATTCTGGGCCTGAGCAGCAACCCCCAACCTGCTGCTCACACCAGTGTCAACTCTTCCTCTGAAGTCACTTCCTGGACCAACGCCAGTAGGAAGTGACTTCAGAGGAAAAGCCAACGCCGGTGCGAGCAGCAGGTTGGGGTTGCTGCTCATGCCGGGAGTGTTAAAGAGGTACAGGGGAAGAGAAGGGGCATGTGCGTGTGCACAGGAGGGGAAGTGGGTGGGGGATGCCTACAATCTGCCAATGACCTACCCATTTCCAAATCCCTTGCCTAAATTTATATACATAGCTGAATGCCCTGCGCTGCTCCTGACACTCATAGAGTTCCTATGAATGTCGGGAGCAGAACAGAGCATTCAGCGCACCGGCCAGTGCTAAAAAACGCTATCGCGGTTTTGTAAAAGGGGAGCTAAGTGCACTTATCTGTTTCCATTTTTCTTTCCCACTTCTCTTTATTGCTAAAGAAGTGTCACTGCGATGTCTTCCTGGGAAACTTCTGTAATTATAATCACCAAATATTCACCACTGTGTCACCATACAAAACCCAACTGGGATCCCGGTTTCGCCATAATCGACTTTTTGAAATGAATTGTGATCTGAGTTTCTACAAGGGATATTTTGGACTAGTGCGATGATTGAAAATGGGTGCTTCCTCACTTTGATTAAAAAATGAGCACATTTTCTGATCACTATACATCAGTGGTCCCCCAACCTTTTTGACACCAAGGACCGCTTTTATAGAAGCACATTTTTCCAGGGGCCAGTGGGAGGAGGAGGATTCGGGGTGGGTTCGTAGAGCAGTTTTATATACAATATACGTTACATTTCTATTATTATTATTATTAAGTTATAATATCATAATAGAAATTATACAACTTACCATAATGCAGAATCAGTGGGAGCCCTGAGCTTATTTTCCTGCAACCAAACGATCCCATCTGGGGATGATGGAAGACAGTGACACGCGTGCAGAAGAACCCCGACGACCCCACCAACCCATCCCCCTGCATAACAGAACCCCGATGACCCTCTGACCGTAAGACCCCGACATACCTCCGTACTGAAAAGCAGCAGCAACACTGAACAGGTTTCTTCAGGGCCTTCCCTCTGCTGCTGTGTCACTAATGATGTCATCATTAGAGGGAAGGCCCCGGGGAAGGCAGCGAATGGAAGTCGGCAATTGGTGGGGTTCTGATGAAGGATGGAGGATCTCTCGCGGCCTGGCTGTCAGAAGGCTGCAGCCTGCTAGTGGGCCACGGACTGGGGGTTGGGGACCCCTGCTATACATTGTCAAAGAGTATATTATTAAAACATTAGTTTTACTTTTTAATTTTTCCATTGACATGTTAGTCAAATGAAAAATGAGAAATAGCACAGTTACTTACCGTAACAGGTGTTATCCAGGGACAGCAGGCATATATTCTCACACATGGGTGACGTCATCTACGGAGCCCCGGCGCGGACAGCTTTTCAAGCAAACTTGATAGAAGTTTCAAGTTTGCACACTGCACCACGCATGTGCTAGCCTTCTTGCCCACTAGAGGGCGCATCCCCACCTCGTGGTCCTCAGTTCCATATCAAGCAAAGAAGCCATCCCCGGGGAGGAGGGCGGGTTGTGAGAATATATGCCTGCTGTCCCTGGATAACACCTGTTACGGTAAGTAACTGTGCTTTATCCCAGGACAAGCAGGCATGATATTCTCACACATGGGTGACCTCCAAGCCAACCAAAAAAGGGCAGGAGGGAGGATGGCAATTCATGAAAACAGGTTACGTAACACCGACTGGACAAAGTGTCCAGACAGTAGTGGGAGGTGAACGTATGAACCGAAGACCAGGTGGCAGCTTTACATATGTCCTCCATAGGAGTGGATCGGAGGAAAGCAACCGAAGCCGCCATCGCCCGGACCTTATGCCCCGTGACTCGACCCGAGAGCGGGAGACCAGCCTGAGCGTAGCAAAAGGAAATACAAGCAGCTAACCAGTTGGACAAGGTGCGCTTGGAAATCGGATGTCCTACCCGATTAGGATCAAAGGACAAAAACAATTGAGGAACCTTCCGATGAGACTTAGTACGTTGGAGATAAAAAGCCAACGCCCTCTTACAGTCAAGCGTGTGAAGCGCCGCCTCACCAGGATGAGAGTGGTGCTTCGGGAAAAATACCGGAAGAACAATGGACTGATTGAGGTGGAAATCAGACACAACCTTAGGCAAAAATTTGGGATGGGTGCGAAGAACCACCTTGTCATGATGAAACACCGTGAAAGGCGGATCCGCAACCAAAGCTTGCAACTCGCTAATCCTACGGGCGGACGTGAGTGCAATCAAAAAGACCACTTTCCAAGTGAGAAACTTAAGAAGAGACTTGTCGATAGGCTCAAAAGGCGGTTTCATCAGGTGAGCCAAGACCACATTAAGATCCCACACAACAGGAGGAGGTTTCAGAGGAGGATGAACATTCCCAAGACCCCTCATGAAACGAGACACCAGGGGATGCAAAGAGAGGGAACGCCCCTCGAGATGCCGATGGAACGCTGCAATGGCACTAAGATGCACCCTAACGGAAGACGTCTTCAGACCAGAATTCGACAGATGCAACAGATATTCCAGCACCGAAGACACGGGAACCGAAGTCGGGTCCAGGTGGTTCGAGAAGCACCAGGATGAAAATCTGGTCCACTTCTGGGAATAACACAGCCTAGTCGAGACCTTCCGAGAGGCCTCCAAAATTTCCCGCACCGGCTGAGAAACCGGAACCGAATTCAAGGGGAAAGGAACCAAGCCGTCAGATGTAAGGACTGAAGATTGGGATGTAACAGCGAACCCCGACTCTGAGAAAGCAGAGAAGGAAAGACAGGCAGAAGCAGAGGTTCCCTGACACTGAGTTGAAGTAGCAGGGAAAACCAGTGTTGTCTGGGCCAACGAGGAGCAATGAGAATCATAGTGGCTCCCGTCAATTTGAGATGCACCAGCGTTCTCAAGATCAGAGGAAAAGGAGGGAACGCATAAAGGAACCTCCCTTCCCAGTCGAGAAGAAAGGCATCGGCCTCGAGACGGTCCCGGGAGTACATCCGAGAACAGTAGAGAGGTAGTTTGTGAGTCTCGGGTGAGGCGAACAGATCCACCTGAGGAGTCCCCCAGCGGTCGAAGACCTCGCGCAACACCCGGGAGTTCAGCGACCATTCGTGCGGTTGGAGAAGACGACTGAGTTTGTCTGCCAGACAATTCATCTCTCCTTGAATGTAAACCGCACGCAAGAATATGTTCTGAGAGACAGCCCATGTCCAAAGGCGCATGGCCTCCTGGCACAGAGGCCAAGAGCCCGTCCCCCCTTGCTTGTTTACATAATACATGGCCACCTGGTTGTCTGTCCTGACGAGCACTACTTGATCGCGCAGGAGATGACAGAAGGCTCGAGCAGCCAGAAAAATGGCACGAAGCTCCAACACATTGATGCGACAGCGACGATCCGCAGCCGACCATAGGCCCTGCGTTCGAAGACCGTCGAGATGAGCCCCCCACGCATACTCCGAAGAGTCCGTTGTCAGGACCTTGCGATGCGGAGGAACGCGAAAGAGCAAACCACCGGACAGATTGGTAGAGTTGGTCCACCAACGGAGCGAGCGTCTGAAAGACGGAGTCACAGTCAAGTGGCGAGATACTGGGTCTCGATCCTGACGCCATTGCGAGGCCAACGTCCACTGAGGCATCCTCAGATGCAAACGGGCGAACGGCGTCACTTGGACCGTAGATGCCATGTGACCCAAAAGCACCATCATGCGCTGAGCCGACACTACATGCAGCTGCGAAACCTGACGACCCAATCGAAGCAGTGCCTCCAGCCGAGGAGAGGGAAGGAAGGCTCGGAGGAGAACAGTGTCCAGCACGGCTCCTATAAACTGGAGGAATTGAGTCGGGCGCAAGTGAGACTTGGGAAAGTTCACCTCGAACCCTAGACCCTGAAGAAGCGAGATAGTCTGTTGGGTCGCTGAAATAACTCCCTCCCTGGTCGGGGCCTTGATCAGCCAATCGTCCAGATAGGGAAAGACCTGCAACCCCCGGGAGCGCAGGGCAGCTGCGACCACCACCATACACTTCGTGAACACCCGAGGGGACGAAGCCAGACCGAAAGGGAGGACCCGGTACTGGAGGTGCAACTCCCCGACTTGAAATCTTAGAAACTTGCGAAAGTCGGGATGCACCGGAACATGGGTATACGCTTCCTTCAAATCCAGGGAGCACATCCAATCCCCCTCGTCCAAGAGAGGATACAGAATCGGAAGCGATAACATACGGAACTTCTCCCGGACCAGGAACTTGTTGAGCTTCCGGAGGTCCAAAATGGGGCGCAAGTCCCCGGTCTTCTTTGGGACCAAAAAGTAACGGGAGTAAAACCCCCGGCCCTTCTGATCGGGAGGTACCAATTCGACTGCCCGGAGGCTCAACAAGGCCCTGGCTTCTTCTCGGAGAAGGGCCAACTGGCTCCGATTGGGCGGGCAAGCCCCGGGAGGCATGTCTGGAGGCTGCCTGGAGAAGTTGAGCGAATAGCCCTCTGAGACGGTCCGGAGCACCCATGCGTCTGACGTAATCTCTGACCAAGCCCCGGCAAAGGCCGTGAGCCGACCCCCGATGGGGAGGGGGTTGGGCGACATCGCGGCGGGGGCCAGCCCCCAGCCGCCCATCCCGTCAAAAGGACGGCGCTGGCTTGGATGCCCCTTGCGCAGCGGGCTTGGAGGGACCTCCCCTACCCTGTTGGTTTTGTGGACGTCGGGGTGGAGGTCTCGAAAAGGCCGGCGTCGATTTCTGGGGATACCGCCTAGGGGGCTGTCTAAATGCCCTTTGAGGCGTGGGCTTAGGCTTTGGGCGCACCAGTGAGGCTAGAGAGCGCTCTTGGTCAGAAAGCCTCTTGGTTGCCGCCTCTAAGGAGTCGTCGAATAACTCCGACCCCACGCAGGGTAGATTAGCCAAGCGCTCCTGCAGGTTGGGGTCCATCTCGAGGGTACGCAGCCACGCCAGCCGGCGCATCGCTACCGCACATGCCGATACCCTCGAGGCAAGCTCAAATGCGTCGTATACCGCATGAAACAGATACAGACGCAGTTGGGACAGGTTCGACATAAATGTGGCAAACCTGTCCCTGTGTGAATCCGGGATCACCCCCTGGAATTCCGGAAGGTCCTTCACCATTGATCTGAGGTAGGAAGAATAGGAGAAGGCATAATTGAGGACCCTCGTCGCCATCTGAGAATTTGCATACAGTCGGCGGCCAAATTTATCGAGGGTCCGCCCCTCTCTCCCAGGGGGGACCGCAGCGGAGACCCTGGAAGGCTGCGATCGTTTGAGAGCCGACTCCACCAGGAGCGACTGATGGGAGAGCTGCCCCTTGTCAAAACCTTTGGGGGGAATCGTCCGGTATTTAGATTCCATCTTGGTGGGCACCACCGCGACCGTAAGAGGGGTCTCGAGGTTCCGAAGTAAGGTCTGAAGGAGGACCTTGTTTAACGGAAGGCGGGGGGATTCCCTCGGAGGGGCAGGAAGATCCTGCTCCTCCAAAAATTCTTTGGTATAGTGGGACCCCGCCAACAGGTCCACCCCCAGAGCCTTTGCCATGTCATGGACAAACTTTGAAAAAGAAGACGTCCGTGCGGGCGGAGAGGGTGTCCGAGACTTCTCCGCGGAGCCGAAGGGAGAGGCTTGGCGAGAATACCTCAATTCCATACCGGATCCCGATCTCCACGAGGCACGGTCCCATGACCTCGAAGGGGTCGGGGACCGATCCCGCCTGAAAGACCCCCTGGGGGAACCCCCCGGGGTACGGGGTACGGAGGCCCTTCCCTTCCGCCCCGGCGAGGAGGCACGGGAACTCTCCCAGATCGGGGACCGCAAAAGACTTGGGTTGTCGAGTCGGAGTTCTTCGACTCGTAAAGCCTCGCCCTCGGGAGGCGTCGAGCGACCACGCCCACGAGGCGAGGCCCGAGATCGTTTAGCCTTCTTCAGGCGGTGTTTCGCCCGAGGCTTGCACGAGGGCGAGGAGCCCCAGGAAGACCTTGAAGACGAGGTCGAGGAAATCCGGCGCACCCGGTGCTGCTTGTCCCGGGACCGAACACTACCCTCAGGCTGTCTCATCGAGGTCGGGACCGAGGGGAGAGCCGAGGTCGAGGCCGAGGGCGCTTCGGCCGCTGAAGCCCCGGTGCCCGAGGCCGAGGTCGCCAACTGCGGGGCCGCCGAGACCGAAGCAGTCGAGGCCGAAGCCTGCTGCAGGGACTCAATGGCCCCGGACAGCTCCGAGGAAATTAACGCTCGGAGCAAGTCCTGGAATGCCGGGATCGTCAGACCCGGTGGCAACACCTGGCGATGCTCCTCAGAGGGCGACCTCGGTCTCGAGTATTCCCTCGGGGCTATCGCCTTAGACACCTTGGGCTGGGTAGAGGTCGACGTCCCCGCCGACGAAGAGCCCGAGAATGGCTTCTTAGACCCAGGAGCTGAGGAGAGAAGTGGAGACTTACCCGAGGCCTTGCCGGATGAGGGAACCTGCTTCGAGGGCACCGAGGGCCGAGGCGAGGCAGGAGGTCCCGATGCCGAGGTCGAGGCCGGGGCCGAACTCGAGGCCTTCCCCGTCGGGACGTCGACGGAAAAAAGTTCCGCCATGCGGGCTTTTCGGCGTGTGAGAGCCCTTTTTTGAAAGGTTCCACACTTCGGACAGGCGTCTGTCGGGTGTTGGGGCCCCAAGCACCTCAGGCAGCACCTGTGGGGGTCAGTGATCGACAAGAGCCGGTCACACTTACCGCACTTTTTGAAACCCGTTACGGGCCGGGACATAGGCCCAAAAATAGGCCGGGAACGAACGAGGTTCCCCGGCCGTGGCTACCGGGAGCCCCCGGAGCGACGAAAATGAAAAAGTGTTTTTTGTTTTTTTTTGAAATCAAAGAAAAGAAGATAAAAGAGTACAAAAACGCAGCGACCGCGTCAAAAAAACGTCCACAGCCGCGGCGACAGAAGGCTATCACGAGCACAATTTATCCACAGGGCTTCTGGCTCCGCGGATGAAATTGAACTGAGGACCACGAGGTGGGGATGCGCCCTCTAGTGGGCAAGAAGGCTAGCACATGCGTGGTGCAGTGTGCAAACTTGAAACTTCTATCAAGTTTGCTTGAAAAGCTGTCCGCGCCGGGGCTCCGTAGATGACGTCACCCATGTGTGAGAATATCATGCCTGCTTGTCCTGGGATAATAAATATTATTCCATGAATGAGAGACTTGCATTGAAATTAAGCTGATAGATAGATTGTGAGCCCACTGGGACAGACAGGGAAAAATGCTTATCTGAATAAATACATGTCAACCGTTCTGAGCTCCCCTGGGAGAACAGTATAGAAAATTGAATAAATAAATAAATATCGATTTGTTCTCCCATGTTGGATATATTAGCAACCTATTTATGCCATGGTTTTCTTGGCCTAAATGCGAGAAACATCTTATTGAGTTTTCTTGGTCTATGGAAAAACATCTTATTGAGTGAAAGCTGAAAAGCGTTTAGTTGTAAATCCTACTGTAAGTACAACATCAACAAACCCAGCACGAACAATTCAGTAATTTAGTGCAATGCTCTTGGAGGATCAAATCAAACAAGAGAGGATTAAGGTGTTGGGCAAGAAACAAAAGGCAGCAGAGCTCCATGGCTTACAGCAAATTCTACAATAAATTTCACCATGCTTGTTTTAAAAATTGCAGTCCATTTATAAATACTGTCAGGCTCTGTGTCCTTCTAGGTATTGAGACACTTGCTTTAATCTAAACCCATCATTTCCCTGAGGGTTGAGATACATGTTTCTATATCCTGATTACAAAGTGTGGTAGAAAAGTAAACAGTCTAAGTCAGACCTGGCCCAAGGACATCAGACACGCTAGATCAGGGGTCTCAAAGTCCCTCCTTGAGGGCCGCAATCCAGTCAGGTTTTCCCCACTGAATATGCATGAGATCTATGTGCATGTACTGCTTTCAATGCATATTCATTGGGGAAATCCTGAAAACCCGACTGGATTGCGGCCCTCAAAGAGGGGCTTTGAGATCCCTGCGCTAGATGAACCTTCAGCCATGCCCAATGCCATGTCCAGCATTTCCCTGCTCCCCTTCTCACTGCTGAGCCTGCTGTTTCTGCCCCTACCTCCTCCCTGAACAGTTGGAAGATTAAAAAAGCATTACTGCAGTGTGGGCCATATAAGCAGAGACCCCCTGTGCTGAAGTGCTGCGTTATCCCACTTCCCTCTGACAGGAAGTCTGCCTTGGATGCGGCAGCAGAGAAAGCAGCATTTCAGCATGAGTCTGTACTTTCAGGGCCTGCACTGTGGGGATACTTCCTGGGAGGAGGGTGTGTGTGTGTGGGGTGTGTTTGTACGTGTGTGCATTTGTATATGTGTTTGTATGTGTGCTTGCGTGTGTGTGCGTGCTTGTGTATATGTGTATGTTTGTGGTGTGTTGTGTGTGTGTTTTTGTGTGTGGTGTGGTGTGTATTGTGCGTGTGTGTGTGTGCGCGCCAAAATTCTGCCAACCTAGGTGGATGTCTAGTTTGTTGCTGGCCAGTTCTGGTCTAAGTTATTTGAGAAGAGGAATAGGGGGAGGTAGGGTTATATACTTGATATACCACATTTCTGTGGTACGACTAAAGTGATTTACTTATTATTTATAAGTATTTTGTAAGTACGGAACAACTGGGGAGAGAGGGTTGATGGTGTAACTCTGTCTTGCTGTATTGCCTCTGCATATGTAAGCCAAGGCTGGAGAAGGTGTATTAGACTGGTGAAGCAAGATGAAGGTGTGTGTGTGTGTGTGTCTGTCTGTGTGTGTGTCTGTCTGTGTGTGTGTGTGTCTGTGTGTGTTTGTGTCTGTCTGCCTGCCTGCCTGTCTGTGTGTCTGTCTGTCTGTCTGTCTGTGTGTGTGTGTGGCCATTTGCTGGAGATCCTGACTATAAGAAGATTGTTTTTGCAGGGCGTAGAGAGATATGTAAGATGTGAGCCCGCTTTAATGGTTTAGTGTGTTCTATCGGCCTTGCGTACTTACTTGGTGGGCCACAATATTATGCATTTATTGCCTCAAGTGTGGCATTAATTGGTGAATCCAGCATTGGATGTATACCATTGGCAAAGATGTGATCCCTGGTATGGGCAGGTCAGTCATATGGGATAGAAACTGGAATACTCATCGTGTTTATACCTTCAACCACGAGAGAGAACTATAGAACTTTAGTTTTAATCTAATTTTGTATTCACAAATTATCAAGAAAAACACAAAGCAGGGGTATCCTGTCACAAGCTATAAACACAAAATACACAAAGCTACTGGGGAATAAAAGTCATAAAAACAGAAGTAAAATACTTTAATCGTATACATAATATCAATAATAGATTAAATATGGTAAAGGGGATGAGATTTGTATACTGCTTTTTCTGTGTGGTTTAAACAATCACAGTGGTTTACATATTTTAGAAAGGTACTTATTTTGTACCTGGGACAATGAAGTGTTAAGTGACTTGCCCAGAGTCATAAGAAGATGCAGTGGGAATCAAACTCACAACCTCAAGGTGCTGAGGTAGATGCTCTAACCACTAGGCCACTCCTCCACCCCTGGTAGATTCCAAAAGGACTGTCACATAAGACCAGTTTAGATGAGTATACAGTACTCCCCCGGAATTCACGGGGGTTCCGTTACAGGAACTCCTGTGAATTTAGAAAAAAAATAAATAAAACAAATGTGGTTTAGGAGCGGATCGAAGGCAGGAGAGGGCGCCGGCGGGTGCTGAAAATTGGGTGCGGGATCATTCTCAGTATTTTCTGACTGCCTCTTCCTGGTACTAAAGTCAGGCTACACCAATCAGCAGCTGCTTCAATACATTATGCTCCGTCCTTGGCAGTGTTCAAATCCTAGCTAAAGGCCCACTTTTTTGAAACTGCTTTCAACTCTTAACTCCCCCTCACTGCTGTCACATACCTATACCCGCTATAATCTCCCCAATCCTGCTACTGTCAGATACCTATACTCACTATAACCTCCCCAACCCTGAAATGTCCTGTCTAAATTAGATTGTAAGCTCTTCTGAGCAGGGACTGTCTATTGTATGTTAAAATGTACAGCGCTACGTACGCCTTTCAGCGCTATAGAAATAATAAATAGTAGTAGAAAATACCGCGAAAGACTGAGTTTGCGATTCGCGAACCGCAAATTCGTGGAGGTTTACTGTACCTGTATTTCTTTCAAATCTTTGTCATGCAGATTCTGGAGGGGATCAATGAAGTTTTGCTTCACCTCAATGTCCAAAGAATCTTTGACGTCAGAAAGTTCCCTCATAGCATCTCCAACTTCCACTAGGGCTGGGCCTGGAAAAAAGAGGTCAGATGTAGTTTACCTTCCAGGAAAGACATAAATATAAAGGGGCAAATGAGAATCAAGAACAGCAAAGCACCTATTAGCCTTTGAGTGTCTCACTTCCGGCTCACCACATAATAGCTTTCCCACGTATTCATCATTATAGGACCCCCAAGGACCTCTGAAGACGACTTTTTGTCGAAACGCGGACCGTGTTGGGTCCTGCATCCCTAGCAGACTAGGTCCTTTAAGATTTTTATGTGGATCATTTACTTTTATGTGGATATTAGTGTACCTTTGGAACTTTGACATTTTCAAATAAAGTCCATTTAGGAACATCGTCATTCCACAGAGTTTCTTTTGGTTTCTTCAGCACTGGAACGTGCATGTTGCCTTTTCCTCAGAAAGCAGGCCTATCAACAAATTTCTATGTTTAACATTTTGAAACTTGAAGCATGGCTCTTTGAGCAGGATTTTTTGGAAGTGACTAAACTAAACTAAACTTTAAGTTTATATACCGCATCATCTCCACGGACAACAGACAAGTTGCAAAATAGTTATGAAGAGAGGCTACAGTGCTTAGGGTTTAATCCAGTGTCTCTCAAACTGTGTGCCACAGCACAGTGGTATGCCCCAAAGAGATTCCAGAATTTTACTTTATTTAAAAAAATTCCCTTCATACGTATGCACTAGAATAGATGACATGTACGTCATGTACACAAGAGTCTGTCAATGTTATAAGCACCTGTGTGCGTTAGGATATATCTGACCAGACAAGCATCATTCATTGACATGATTGGTCATTGAAAACTAATGGCAAGTAATTTTAGTTTTATTTTTTTATGCAGTAGTTATCCTAACTTGAGCAACAAAGCAATCAAAGCTTGGATCTTTTCTTTGCGAACTTGGATATTCAGCTCTGACAGAAACTAACGGCCTCTTTTACAAAGCCTCGCTAGTGGTTGCCACGCAGAAACAGCCCCGAAGCCCTTTAAATCTCCATGGGCTTCGGGGCCGTTAGCGCAGCGCAACCACTAGCGCGGCTTTGTAAAAGAGGCCGTAAATCGAAGAAAGAGAACAACTGCAGATGATGGATGATGAAATGAGTGTTTGCATGTTGACTATCGAACTACATTTTGAGTTAATTTGCACTCAAAACAAGCACATCCATTGCATTGATTAGCAATTCTATTCTATCTACTTTAGTTTCACCATTGTTACCATTATCCATACATAGCTTAAAGAACTTTAAATAAATAACTCTCAAATTTAATATTTTATTACTTTTGCAATTTTATAATTTGAACTATTTGAATATGCCGGGAAAAACATTTGCTCCGTTTAGTGTGCTGGAGCTAAAAATGTTTGAGAGACACTGGTTTAATCTAATGCAAGGTAAGGGATATTTAATTTTTGACTTATGTTATTTAGATACTCATTTGAATGTCTCTAAAGGCTGAAATGGATGTCTATATGCTTGAAACATTCAAATCCTGATTTTGCAAATGCAGAATAGGGCAATCCAATACTAAAGTATGTCCAAATAGTAAGGGGGCATGATCTGGGCATGTTTTAGGTGGGACTATGGAGGGCCTGAAATCTGGATGTCCAACAGCAATTACCACAGGAAAAGAAACATCCATGTCTAAAAAGGACGTCCTTAGGGCTAGATTCACTATGCAAACCGATAGTGTACCGATCGGTTTGCAACCCGATTTCCCTCCGACCCGATTCACTACCATCTCCTACGATCCACTTCCGATCCGTGCATGCAAATGAGAGGAAACGGCATGCAAATAGGCAGGGACGCGATTCACCAAACAAATTTGGGACACCGACTGGGCTGGCCGATCAAGAAAAGAAGCGACTGCTGGGGACCAGTCATACACATCTCTGCCGACTCTCCTGCTCCCTTGTCGCCCTGCACGCTGCCCCGATCTTCCAGCCATGCTCTCTGCCCCAAGCTCTGTCCCGATCTTCCAGCCCTGCTTTCTGCCCCAATCATGTCCTCTGTGCTCCGAGCTCTGGATCTCTGCCGCTTTCCCTGCAGTGCGAGCCCGCGGGTTTAAAGCAGGGCTGCACGCCGCATGACAGGCTGACAGGAGAAAACTTTTGGACAGAATACAAATCTTCCTGCTCCAAGAGAGCACCAAGCAGCAGAAAGGCAACAAGCCAGTGTCGGCGAAAGGGAAGAGGCTGCTGCCACTGGGGATATAGCCCTTCCCGGAGAGGAGAGTCAGGGCCCGAAAAAAGACCAAGCAAAAAAAAAACACAAAACTCCAAAAAAACCCGGACACAAAACGCATGCACAGACCATCTGCATGGAAAGCAGATCTGTGCAGTAGGAGGGGGGGTCGTTCCTCCGATTTCCCTCATTTGAATTTTTTGCTGTTGTGAATTGGTCGGGCCTGCTGGAATCGGCCACGGATCGCCCACGGAAGTCAGGTTAGTGAATTTAGCTCTTAGACCTGTTTCAAGAAGATGTGGTATATAAGCTTAAGGTTTAGTTTAGTTTAGGAATGACCAGGTTACAGAAAGGAGTTCCGATTGAGCAGCTGACCACTGGAGAGATTACAGTACAACACCCCTAGTGGCTGCTGTTCCCCTCCTTCTGCCCTGAAAGTGAATCCAGAAAGGCTTTATGATCATCTGGTATCCAATGATAACTGAATGGTGTGATTTAATATTAAGGTGCACAAAGGGTTCTTTCAAAACTGAAGGTTCCAGACTTCAAAAAAGACTTTGTTTAGATGAGGGATTACATCAAGGAGTTGTCTGGATGGGAACATCTGGAAGAAGTAGGAAAGCAGTGGGCAAAACTGAAAGGCAAAATAACCCCACGTTGTGAGGAAAGTACATAAAAGTAAGAGGAAAAAAAGGCTGCTTTTGTTCTGCTTGGTAGCTGAAAAGGTAAGGACAAAAGGGGTTAGCCTTCATAAACAAGAAAAGATTTCAGACAGAGGAAGACAGGTAAAAATATCTGGAAAAGTTAAAAGAAACTGGTAGAATAGTTAGGAAAGCAAAGATGCAAATGGAAGAAAAAATAGCCAGCTTTGCTCTGGAAGGGGGGAACAGAAGGGGGCCACGGATCAGGCAGGCATGACACAACAGGGGGCCATGGGGAGAGGGAAAGGGGGCCACAGAGCAGGCAGGCCTAGCATAACAGGGAGCCAAGGGTGTGCTGGGGGGAAGACAGCAATCATGCTTTGCTCTGAGAGGGGGGGGAACTGAAGGGGACCACGGAGCAGGCAGGCATGGCACAACAGGGGGCCAGGGGGAGAGGGAAAGGGGGCTGCTTTGGGGGCAGACAGCAATCATGCTTTGCTCTGGGAGGGGGGGAACAGAAGGCGGCCATGGAGCAGAAAGGCATCGCACAACAGAGAAATACAGGCAGGCAGTGGGCCAGGGAGAGACACAGACAGAAAGAAAGACAGACAGACAGGGGGGCCAGAGAGACAGACAGAAAGGAAGATAGACAGACAGCGTCTGGGAGAGAGAGACAAAGAAAAAAAGACAGATAGACAGCTTCCAAGGAGAGAGAGACAAATAAAAAAAGACAGACAGACAGCAGCAGCCAAGGAGAGAGAAAGGAAGAAAGAAAGACACACACACACACACACATCTATTCTAGCACCCGTTAATGTAACGGGCTTAAAGACTAATAGATAAATAACTATTTATAGCAGTTCTTCTGAAATGCAGGTTATCACTTGCATTCCCTAACATTCCCTCATCTCCACTCAAAGGGAATTCCAAAGGTATCCATTTGCAATTAAAAGGCAGATGGTAAGCGGTCTCCACAGGATCTTTTTAGAAAGTTCCTGTGGTCTCTATGAGTAGACAATTCTCTTACAGCTATTAGCTTCCAAATGTGTCTCCCCCCTCCCCCCTTTCACAAAAGTGCACAAGAGATTTTTAGCACCGGCTGACATGCTGAATGCTCTCTCCTGCTCTAATGCTCATAAGAGCTCTATGACAGTCTTCCACACCTTTGTAAACAGGGAGGGGTCGAGGGGTTAGTTTCCATATTCACAACTCCTAGCAGTTTCCTGTTTCAGCTCTCATTTCAATTGGTATTGTAATAACTCACATTAAATGATTACTCTCCTTTAACCCTTACATACTCTGCTGTATCCTACTCTAAGCCTTGACAAATTTTCTTTAGATTTAGGAGCCATGTTTTCACTGAAGTTGAGGAAAGGAGTTGGGGAGAAGGTGTATCTTCTATCACAGCTACTCTAGGGCCTGATTTACAAGAGCTGTTTTCCTATTCCAAGTCTAATGAAAAAGAAGCTTCATAAATCAGGCACCCCCTTGGGACGTAAACCCGGGGCGGGGTGGATCGCGCCCCCCCCCCCCCCCACCCTGGTATGCCACTATCTGTACCTCACTCCCTCCCTATGACCAAAATTCTCCTTTCTTCTATTCCCCGTGTACACAACCATCTCTTTCCCTCGCTTCCTCTCTCCCAAGTCCATGCCTTCTGTGTCCAAAAACCAATTCTCTCCCCCACCTCAGCATCTCTTTCCCTCCCTTCCTCTCTCCCAAGTCCATACCTTCTGTGTCCAAAAACCAATTCTCTCCCCCACCTCAGCATCTCTTTCCCTCCCTTCCTCTCTCCCAAGTCCATACCTTCTGTGTCCAAAAACCCATTCCCTCCCCCACCTCAGCATCTCTTTCCCTCCCTTCCTCTCTCCCAAGTCCATGCCTTCTGTGTCCAAAAACCAATTCTCTCCCCCACCTCAGCATCTCTTTCCCTCCCTTCCTCTCTCCCAAGTCCATACCTTCTGTGTCCAAAAACCCATTCCCTCCCCCACCTCAGCATCTCTTTCCCTCCCTTCCTCTCTCCCAAGTCCATGCCTTCTGTGTCCAAAAACCCATTCCCTCCCCCACCTCAGCATCTCTTTCCCTCCCTTCCTCTCTCCCAAGTTCATGCCTTTTGTGCAAAACGCACTCCCTCCCCCCTTTTGTGTTCCGCGTTTGCCTCCCAGCCCATCTTTGCAACTTTCTCAGCAAAACGAAACTCAAGCCGCGAGGCTCGTCTTCTGTTCCTGCCTGCCCTGCCACGCACAAATAGCTGACCGGAAGTATTCTCCAACGTCAGCGCTGACGTCGGAGGGCAGGCTTTGCTTAAGCCCTCCCTCCGACGTCAGCACTGACATCAGGGAACACTTGCGATCGGCTATATGTGAGCGGCAGGGCAGGCAGGAACAGAAGACGAGCCTCGCGGCTCGAGATGTATTGAATTCCGCGGATCCCCCGTCCAGCTCTCTCCTATCCACGTGGGGCGGACCGCCCCTCCCCCTAGACTGTGGCCTAGGACACTGGGGGAGCCCGGGCCCCCTGTCAGCTCCGGGCCCCTGAATGCAGGACTGGTGGTACTGCCCTGATGGCAGCCCTGCCTTAAACTAAAGCAACCTTCTAGGTCACTGACAAATACACACTTAAAAGCCCCATTCCCTACCCAGTCTCTCTCTCCTTCCTCCCACACTATCATCACCCAACCTAGCTCATTCTCTTTCTTCCCCTCACCCTGTTGTCACCCATTGTTATTCTTTCTTTCTCCCCACCTTGGCATCACCCAGTCTTGCTTTCATTCTCCCACTACCTTCATCACTCAATCTTTCAGCCTGTACCCCACCCCCACCCCCGTCTCTCCCCCCACCATCTACCTTATACCTTAACTCTACCACCCTCCAGCTCTTAACATCAACCTTCACCTCAGCTAGCCTTCACTATCCAAAAACCCAGTCAGCATCTCAGCTAGCTGGTCAACCACCTACGCAGTTCCTGTTCCTACCCTTTTCCTTACCACTGCTTCAACAAGCCATCTTCACCTTATTCTCCAGCCCCTACTCCTGCTCAAACACTATGGTCACAAATTATCCAAGCTCCTGTTTGAGATAGGCAGTCCAGTCCCAACTCTATCTCTAGCCTATACTGCATTCATGGACTTCACTTCCAGCAGTCTCCATCTTGAAACTGATCACCATCTCTGATCACTTCAGAAAATCACTGAAGACCTGTCTCTTTAACAAATTCTAATTCTTGCCCAATCCCCCTCAGCTATCCTCATCCCAATTCTCTTGATTTTAGATTAACTCATCCTTCTTCCCATTTGTAAAGGTATTCCACCCAAATTGTTTTCCCTTGCACACCAATCTCTGACTAGATACTTCCTTTTGATTCAAACCATCTTGGTTCTCTTCCATTTGCAATTTGAATCCCAGAAAGTACTTTTTCTGTTCCCCTTACATCTCATACACTCATTGTATGTATCTTGTTGTAAACATCTCTTACTTCTTGTTGTAAACATCTCTTACTCTCATTGTATGTAACTTGTTGTAAACCGCTTTGAACTTATGGTATAGCGGTATATAAGAAATAAAAATTATTATTATTATTACTCCTGATTAAAGCCAGCCTCACTCTGTTCTTGAACTAATCATCACCCTGTGGTCTGCAGAGCAAGAACTTCCTCCTCCCTTTATTGCATAGTTCCAAATGAGTATGAGGCATGCATAAGGTGACCATACGTCCCGTTTTCAATGGGACAGTCCTGTTTTTAGACCGACCGTCTCGTTGTCCCGACCCACCGCTTCGGGACACCAAAATGTACCGTTTTCAGGAACAGCGTCCCGAAGCTGTGCACGGGGACACCAGGACAGCCAATCACTTTCCCTCCCTGCTGCGCCGATTGAAACCCCAGACCGCCGCCGCTGCTTCTTGCCTTCTTCCCAACGTAAATTTTGACATCGGAGGATGGGCAGGGGAGGGCTTCAATGGCTGGGAGGATGTAGATGGGCTGGAGTAAGTCTTAACAGAGATTTTGGCAGTTGGAACCCAAGCACAGTACCGGGTAAAGCTTTGGATTCTTGCCCAGAAATAGCTAAGAAGAAAAATAAAAAAAAATTTAAATTGAATCAGGTTGGGCAGACTGGATGGACCATTCGGGTCTTTATCTGCCGTCATCTACTATGTTACTATGTAAGTACAGGAACTCTCATGTTGGTCTTCAGTTCTTTAAAATCTCACAAGACCTTCATGTGCGGTTCAGACTCTCACAGAGCCACGTGATGCAGAAAGGATATGTTCTTGCTCCAGCAATGGCTGCAAACCAAGGAACAAAAATGCAAGAAGCCATATGGAAGCTTCTCATTGCTATGATGATCTAGTACAGTGTCTCACAAACTTTCCGGCCGGTGGCACACTAATCCAGTGCCCAGGCTGGAAGGCACCCGGAAGTGCGCAGATGTTGAAGTGATGATGTCACACACATGTGTGATGTCATTGCGTTGATGTCCACGGATGTGTAGAGGTTCATCTGGCTGAGACCCACCAGTGGAGGGATCTGGGAGGTGCGGGGAGAGGAGAAGAGAAGCCGGCCAGGAGGAGATTGTCTACGCCGACTGCCTGCCTTCAGGACGTGCCTCTTGCTGTGAGAGGTACGTCCTGTAGGCAGGCAGCTGGCATGGATGACTTTCCTCCTCGTCAGTGTGTCACGGCACACTAGAAATCTCAGGAGGCACACTGGTGTGCCGCGGCTGCCTTCTTCAGCATTGAGAGGGTCTGGAGCCCCCTGTAGCATGAAGGCCTAGGGAAATTACCCTGTTGCCCCTCCTCCCTTCTCGCTACACCAGCCCTGACCAGGAATTTTCTCTCTCACACAATGCAGTAAAACTTTTGCTTTGTTGTTCCTTAGGCCCTAAATATTAGGCAGACACACAAATGATTTCAGCAGCTAGAACCAGTCAATTATAGAAGAATTAGCAGCCACTAAGGAACTGTAGGAGGAAGTGTGAATTACATTAGTGATAAGAGTCTACTCTTTTTCTGCTGCCAAAGGCAGGGAAAGCAGTGTAACAGATAGGATATGAGGATGCGCAGATTCATAATGGTAGGGAGTGCTGTTCATTCTGCATATTAATGGCTGCTGCATTGATGCCATTTGGGGTTTCTTCATAGCATTGTCTTTTATTATTTGTAGTGCTTATTCCAATCTTCATTTTGTCCCAGGCTTTCCTAAATTCAGCTCCTTTTGGTGTCTTTTTTTTTATGATACCTTCACTGTTCCAATCAAAATGGAGGATCTGGTCAGTGGTGTAGGAAGAGGGGGGTGACAAGGAGACTGCCTCGGGCGCCATCTTCACAGGATGTCTCTTTACCTCTCTGCCCCCCCATACCTCTTTAAATCAAGTTTCAAGTTTATTTAAAATTTGATAAAATCGCTCAGACTTCTAAGCAATGTACAGGAGTAAAACTGTTACAAAGAAATAGGCCATACCAACATATTATGACAACATTAACAAACCAAAAAAAAAAAAAAAGACGGATGAACTAACAGAACCAAAGGGCAGGAAAGGAGGAAATACAAAATGTTTTAGGAAAGAAAACAATAAAGGGAAAAACAATGAGGATGGGGCTAGAGAGTGTAATTGAAAGGGGCTCAAAATCCAAAGATGGGAGCATTGCTGATCAGGATTTCATGGATCCTGCCTTGGAAAGGTAAGTACATGAGCCACTAGAGCATGCAGCATCTTTCACTTGCTGTTCAAGCCAACCTCAACTCCCTTCTGACATCACTTCCTGGTCGTGGAACCAGGACATGATGTCAGAAGGGATCCAAGGCCAGCTTGAGCAGCAGGTGGAAGATGCTGCTCACTCTAGCATAAGAACAGCTTTACTGGGTCAGACCAATGGTCCATCAAGCCCAGTAGCCCATTCTCAAGGTGGCCAATCCAGGTCACTAGTACCTGGCCAAAACCCAAGGAGTAGCAACATTCCATGCTACCGATCCAGGGCAAGCAGTGGCTTCCCCCCATGTTTTTCTCAATAACAGACTATGGATAATAATGTATTTATCTTATATTTCCTTTTGTTCATCTACCTTTACACATCCATGGGGGGTGGGGGGGGTTGGAGGGAGGGGAATAAATATTGATGGGGACATTTGGGTAACTTTATTCTTTATTTATAATATATTATGTAATATTATGTTATTATTATATGTAAGATAACTATAAATCTTGAATGTTGTATATGTTACCTGTACAGATATTAGTGTAATTTATGTAATACCTACTGTTTGTTCAATTGTTATGACACTGTTTTAGTTTAAAAATCAATAAAGATTAAAAAAAAAAAAAAAAAAAGACTATGGATTTTCAAGAGGTACATAGGGAAGTGCTCAAGGGGCAGGAAAGAGTGGCACCTTCGCTCCTAATACCAACCTCCCTTGCTACGCCACTGGGGAATGGTTGATAAGTAAGGAGCAGGAAAGATGGCAAATCTATCTCATGCATACTCATTGCAGCTATCCTAAAACCCAACGGTCTTGTTCTGAGGCCTAGGCTAAAAAACACAGATCTGTAGGAAAGTGGCTGGTTAGAAATTTTGCAATGCTCTACTGCAAATTAGGGATGTCCACATGGCAAAATATTTTGGTTGGTTTTTGGCTCATTTAGGCTTTTCCCCCTATTTTCAGCCCCTTTCTTTGGTGAAATTCACATAAATTTTAATTCAAGTTAAAGTACTATATGCTAATTTGTAGGCTGGCCTGAATTGTTGACTTAGTGTGCTGTAAGGGGTCCTTTTACTAAAGGACATTAAGTTCTCAATGCGGCACTAGTGCAGAAAAACAGGCTGCCGGTAAATTCATTAAAACATTTTGCGTGGTTTTACACACTAACCCTGAAATTCTATTTATGGTGTTCAGTATTGGGTGGCAGTAATGGGCACCAATTTAAGATGTATGCCTAACAAACCCATTAGTGTCAATAATTAGGTGCTAATTGGCAGTAATCACAAATTTGGATTTGAGCACACATCTTACCTTGCACTGTTCTATAACAATGTTCGCCCAAATCCTATGGCGTACATTCCAAAATGGGGTGCGATTATGGGAGGTGTGTGTTTCAAGTTTCAAGTTTATTAAATTATTTGATTAAACGCTTTTCCAAATACAAAGCGTTTTACATAAATTAAAATCAGAATTTAAGAAAACACACTTATACATAATATATTACTAAACGAACAAGGGTTACATCCTTTAAAAAAGGAAGGAAAAAAACAAAAAAAAAACTAGAAGCAATGGGAAAGCGGGGAAGAAATACAATATTTGTGAAAAGATTACATAAAAGGGAGACACATAGGGAGATAAGGGGAAATAAGATACCAAATGAGGTCATAGTGATGAATTGTAGTAGTCTATATTAATAGAGGAGAAAATCAGATATTGTATAAAAAAGAATTAACAGTTAAAGGCTTCTTTAAAAAGAAGACACTTTAAGTTCTTTTTGAATATTTGCAAATCTTGTTCTAATCTTAAGTACAAAGGGAGAGTGTTCCATATCATTGGGGCAGTAACAGAGAAGATTGAAGCACGGCGGGTTCCAATAATTTTTAATGAGGGAACATTTAGAGTAGACTGAGAAGATGATCTGAGAACTCTGGATGAACTGTATGGAATCAGGAGCCTATCTATGAATGCAGGTGTATTAGTTTTTAATGTCTTAAAGACTAGGAGGGCTATTTTGTAAGTAATCCTATATGATATAGGCAGCCAGTGGGCATTTTGTAATAGGGGTGTGACATGATTAAACTTTTTTGAACCTGAAATAATCTTTATTGCAGTATTTTGAATGAGTTGAAGACGTCTTATATCCTTTTGGTAAGCCCCTTTTAATAAGGAGTTACAATAATCTAATTTTGAGATAACTAAGGAGTGAATTAAAGTATTAAGAGAAAATGAATCGAGGAAGGGGGAAAGTGAACGGATCATTCTTAATCTGTAAAAACAGTTTTTAACCAGTGCACTGATGTGTGCTCGGAAAGTGAGGTTGTTGTCTATTATGACTCCCAAAATTTTTGTGTTGATAGTTTGGTTGAGGGGTTTATTGTCAATTATAATTGGACTTATAAGTTGAACTCCTTCTTTTCCTGAGAAAAGCACAGTAGTGGCCAGGGTCAGAGGCGTTCCTTTAATTTCCATGTAGTGATTTAGAATCCAGGTATGTGTGCTCAAATTGGGGTGCTGGTAATTACACCTGGTTTCAGAACGCAACACTAATCTAAAATGGGCCCCAGTGGCGTAGCGAGGGTGAATGGCGCCCCGCCCCAACCCCCACGGCTCCTGCCATGCACATGCCCCCTTCCCTTTTTAATTTTCCAGGCTTGAGCAACTCCACAAATTTGCTGCCCGCTTCATGTCGGCCATCCCTGTGATGTCACTTCTGGGCCCTGCACCTATGAAGTTACATCAGCGAGAGGCAACACCGACGTGAGCAGAAAGTTCGCAATGCTGCTCGCGCATGGAAAATGAAAGAGGTATGAGGGAAAGGAAGGAGAACCCAGGTGCAGCAGGGGGGCGGTCAGGAAGGAGCAGGGGGGCAGAGAGGAGGACGGGTGCCAGCGCCCCTCCCAAGACTGCGCCCGGGGCAGACCTCACCCCCTTACTAACATAGTAGATGACGGCAGATAAAGACCCGAATGGTCCATCCAGTCTGCCCAACCTGATTCAATTTAAATTTTTTAATTTTTTCTTCTTAGCTATTTCTGGGCAAGAATCCAAAGCTTTACTCTGTACTGTGCTTGGGTTCCAACTGCCGAAATCTCTCTTAAGACTTACTCTAGCCCATCTACACCCTCCCAGCCATTGAAGCCCTCCCCAGCCCATCCTCCACCAAACAGCCATATACAGACACAGACCATTCAAGTCTGCCCAGTACTGGCCTTAGTTCAATATTTAATCTTATTTTCTGATTCTAGATCCTTTGTGTTCATCCCACGCTTCTTTGAACTCAGTCACAGTTTTACTCTCCACCACCTCTCTCAGGAGCGCATTCCAGGCATCCACCACCCTCTCTGTAAAGTAGAATTTCCTAACATTGCCTTTGAATCTACCACCCCATAACCTCAAATTATGTCCTCTGGTTTTACCATTTTCCTTTCTCTGGAAAAGATTTTGTTCTATGTTAATACCCTTCAAGTATTTGAACGTCTGGATCATATCTCCCCTGTCTCTCCTTTCCTCTAGGGTATACATATTCAGGGCTTCCAGTCTCTCCTCATATGTCTTCTGGCGCAAGCCTCCTATAATTTTTGTCGCCCTCCTCTGGACCGCCTCAAGTCTTCTTACGTCCTTCGCCAGATACGGTCTCCAAAATTGAACACAATACTCCAAGTGGGGCCTTACCAATGACCTGTACAGGGGCATCAACTACGTCACTTTTTTTTGAGTGCCCATTGTAGAATGGCATTGGCGCACCAATATTTTTAGTGCCGATTTTTGAGCACCATTCACTGAATCTAGCCCTAAACATGTGTTAACTAATTAAAAAAAAATATTTAAAGGTGGTACATGTCATGGGTAGAAAGTTGGTACCAATGCTTTATCCCACTAGCAAAGTGTGCCGCAAACTTTTTGAAGCTGTGGCATACTATACTCAGGGCCGCGGCTGGAGGGCATCCAGAAATGCGTGGACGTCGCCATGATGACAGCATGCACATATGTATCATCATCATATCGACGTTCGCGCATGCTCGGATGCCCTCCATCTATGGCCCTCAGCCTCCTATTACCAGAAGTGGGGAAGTACTAGATAGGCAGAGAGGGGGAGAGACACTGGCGCCAGCTGTTTATAGGACGTGCCTCTTGCCACAAGATGCATGTCCTATAAGCAGTCAGCCAGTGCCACTGCCTCTCCTGCTCACCAGCATCTCGCAGCACACCTGGAATCTGCCGTGGCACACACTTTGCAATACACTGCATCAGTGAGTTATGAGTAGTGTACATTTTATGCAGGTCTCATGACCTGCCAATAGCCACTACATTTTTTTTTTTAAGGCTCACTAATGAACTGAATGAACACTAATAAATGCACATCCCTATTGCAAATGTTGCATCTAAGTTCAATTTGTTTCGCTATTCAATGAGTTTCACTGAAGCACATGTATTGTTTTAATTAGGGAGGTTTTCCATTTCCCCAGTTCCACACAAAAAATGTCTTGCCTGTGCAATTTCCTCTCCGGGAGGTACTACAACACAAGGCTACGCAACACATGGAATACGCAAACCTGGAACTGACTCTACTGTACTTGGATTATCCTCTGGCTACAGAGCCAGAAAAGTCTTTGCACGATACCCGCAAAGGAGAAAAACTAATCACCAAAGTTAGACTCATCTCCGAGCTCTCTCCCGAACTTTATCATAGCTTCTGCCAACAGTGCCTCAGCCTGCGGGTAACCTGGTCCTTTCTCCTGTCCTCGAATCTTTGACATTGTGTTGATCATGCTGAGTTTAGCTCGGGAAGCTGCAGAGAGAGAGAGAAACATAGATTATAGCAAATGATAAACCTTCGGTAGGTGAACAAGACAGGGCAGAGCAGGAGTCTGTTCTATAAAGTGTGCCATTTGGGCGCCAAATCACTGCATCAATTCTATAACATCACCTAGGAACTCAGATTCCATTATAGAATACCAGTGTAAGTTGGCATTTACATGGATATTTAGATATGCCCACTTCTGCCATGTCCACAGTAGGTATAAATGCACAAACCTAAATGTTGCACTTTAGCATCTAATTCAAATATTCTATAACCTATGCATATAAATATTTGACATACCTGTCTCCCATTTAAGCGCTATGAAACTTGAGCACTCGTTATAGAATATTGCCAAGTATGTAACATTTGCATGTGTGAGTGCTAGAATTCTATCATCTTGGCATACAAATTCACTTAAAGTTAGGTGCTAAGGTTATAGAATTAGGGAGAAGGCTTACAACAGATGTGGAGAGGATGGGGTATGACTTCAGGAGAGATAGGGTGTTAATTGTAAAAAATCTCAAACATTTACAAACATGGTTTTTTTCCGTTACATAGATCTTTTTAGGCCCCACTTAGGTTGCATAAATTAGATAATTCTAAATCTAATAGATGCAGGCACTGTCATTTAGACATTGGGACACTGGATCATCTGTTCTATTGTCCTTTGATACTCAATTTTTGGAAGTCAATATGGGGTAGAATTAATAACATTTTAGAATCCTCAATTCCTCTAACGTTTGAGGCAGTCATTTGTGGTACAATTTTACATGTTAAGCCCCTTATAGATCAATATAAAGGTCATCTTTTCCTTATAATGACAGGGATAGCCATCCGGACGATCACTTGAAATTGGAAGAACTGTGATCTGCTGGGCAAGTCTTTGCTCTAGTTATAGATTTGAAAGAATAAATGCTGAAAATGTAGGACATGGTAATATATTTAAAGTAATATAGAGCCCATTGACATCTTATGTTACCTCATTGTAATTGTTTGTTGAATGTGTGTCAGTTTGTTCTTTACTTTGGTACATATCCAGGGCAGGGTGAGAGGGGGATTCTTTATGCTATAAATTGATTTTTGAATATTCATACTTGGGATGGGTGAGAAGAAATCATTATTCAGAATAAGGTCAGATATTTATGATAATATATGTTTGTGTTATATTGAATGATTACTGTTTGGGTGGGTGGGTGAAAATGGATGATTATGAACATGGGAAAGATGAATGTGCTTTTATTGTATTACTAGTGTTTAAGCCCGTTACATTAACGGGTGCTAGAATATATGTCTGTCTGTCTTTCTTTCTTTCTCCCTCCCGCTGTCTGTCCTTCTTTCTTTCTGGTTCTCTCTCTGGCACCCTGTCTGTCTTTCTTTCTTTCTGTCTCTCTCCCTGCCCGCTGTCTTTCTGTGTGTCTGTCTTTCGTTCTAATGCGCTGCCTGCCTGTCTTTCTGTCTCTCCATGGCCCCCTTCTGTTTCCCCTCCCCCAAAGCAAACCAAGATTGCTCCCAGGACCCCTTTCCCTCCCCGTCCCCTCCACTTCCCTGTGCAGCAGCAGCATTTCCCTCTCACACTTCCCTGTGCAGCAGCAGCATTTCCAACCCTTCCCTGTACAGCAGCAACATTTCCAGGCCTTCCCTGTGCAGAAGCAGCATTTCCCCACACACACACACTTCCCTGTGCAGAAGCAGCATTTCACACACACACACACACACTTCCCTGTGCAGAAGCAGCATTTCACACCCTTCCCTGTGCAGAAGCAGCATTTCCCCCCACACCAACTTCCCTGTGCAGCAGTAGCATTTCCCACCCTTCCCTGTGCAGCAGCAGCAGCATTTCCCACCCTTCCCTGTGCAGAAGCAGCATTTCACACACACTTCCCTGTGCAGAAGCAGCATTTCACACCCTTCCCTGTGCAGAAGCAGCATTTCCCCCCACACCAACTTCCCTGTGCAGCAGTAGCATTTCCCACCCTTCCCTATGCAGCAGCAGCAGCATTTCCCACCCTTCCCTGTGCAGAAGCAGCATTTCCCACACACACACACTTCCCTGTACAGCAGCAGCATTTCCCAGCCTTCCCTGTGCAGCAGCAGCAGCATTTCCCGGCTTTTCCTGTGCAGCAGCTGCATTTCCCGCAGCCCCCTTCCCAGCTGCCACGTTTAAATTCACAGAAAAGCGCTGCACCGCACTACCGCTGTCTTCGGCATCTTCTATCCACTGCGGCCAACCCTAGCGGAAACAGGAAGTAGTCAGAGAGGGCGGGCCGCAGTGGACAGAAGACGCCGAGGCCAGCGGTAGCACGGTGCAGCACTTTTCTGTAAATTTAAACGCGGATGAGCCGGCAGAAGGAGGAGGCTTTGGCGGCGGTGAGTGAGGGCGGGAGGGGAGCTGGCTGTGCTGTGTCTCTCCATGTTTGAATTCGAAAATGGAATCGGCACGGAGGGACACAGCACTTGTCAGGTACCCACAGCCTCTTAAGTGCGCATGCGCACTTAAGAGGATTATTATTATAGATTATGCATTGCATTAGCTGTATTGCACTGTTGTAGTTTGAAAATTAATAAAGAATTAAAAAAAAAAATCTCAAACATTCAGTAATATCAAAGGTCACATAAATAAAATATATTAAAAAGTGAAGTTCCATTGCTAGACAAGATGGCTGCTTGAATAGTTAGCTCCAACAGACACAGACTAGAATCAATTATAACAGTGATTAATTTGTGTCAAGAAAGGAAATTTAATGTAATGTCGCCAAGAGCTTGTATAGGTATGTGCGACGCACAAATGGAAGAAAAATAAAAAAATAGTGGACAGAATGGTATTAAGGGGGAGGGAGTGAAAAGAGTGATTTTCATTAGTCAGAAATGTAAACTGGGGACATGGGCACATTCCATGTTCCACTCCCAACCACTCAGAAATAGAAGACCTCTTGCAGCA
The DNA here is from genome assembly GCF_902459505.1 of Geotrypetes seraphini. Lineage (NCBI taxonomy): Eukaryota > Metazoa > Chordata > Amphibia > Gymnophiona > Dermophiidae > Geotrypetes > Geotrypetes seraphini. The sequence goes on along the minus strand of NC_047084.1, from coordinate 446,285,252 downwards.
AGGATCTACATCTTAAGCTACTCTCTGCAGATAAAAGACCTCCTTCACCAGGCCAACCAGAAGCAACAATATGAAGAAAGAACACATCTGGGCCTAATCAGAGTGAGTTCCATCTTTAGGATGGAGACTGTGGAAAGCGCCTGGACCCTATTCAGGGACACCCTGCAGGAAGCACAAAAAAAGTACGTCCCCAGTTTCAGGAAAGGCTGCAAGAACAAGCGGTCAAAGGACCCGATTTGGATCTCAGCAGAAGTAAAGAGGGCAATAAACGACAAAAAAGTATCCTTCCGGAGATGGAAAAAGGATCCAACGGAGGAAAACCACCAGGCGCACAGGAAATGCCAAAAGGAATGCCACCGAGAGGTTAGAAAAGCAAAAGGGAAATACGAAGAGGGGCTGGCCAGGGAGGCGAAAAACTTCAAGGCATTCTTCAGTTACGTAAAGGGGAAACGACCAGCGAGAGAGGAGGTAGGGCCGTTGGACGATGGGGATAGGAGGGGAGTGATTAAAGAGGATAAAGAGGTAGCTGAGAGGCTGAACACGTTCTTCTCGTCGGTTTTCACGAGAGAAGACACATCTAATATACCGGACTCAGAGGAGCTCATGAGTGGGGAACAGGCTGAGAAATTGGAGCACAGAGGTAAGTAAGGAGGATGTCCTCAAACAGATAGACAGGTTAAAATGCGGCAAATCACCGGGTCCGGACGGGATCCACCCGAGGGTTCTGAAGGAGCTAAAACAAGAAATAGCGGGCACAATCCAGCATGTTTGTAACCTATCCTTGAAAACTGGAGAGGTACCAGAGGACTGGAAATTGGCGAATGTCACACCTATCTTCAAAAAGGGATCGAGGGGTGACCCCGGAAACTACAGGCCGGTGAGCCTGACTTCAATTATAGGGAAGATGGTGGAAGCTATGATAAAGGACGGCATTTGCGAGCACATTGAGAGAAATGGCCTACTGAGAACAAGCCAGCACGGATTCTGTAAGGGAAGGTCATGCTTAACGAACCTTCTGTACTTCTTTGAGGGAATAAGCAGTCGGGTGGACAATGGGGAACCCATCGACATCATTTACCTCGATTTTCAAAAGGCTTTCGACAAGGTGCCACATGAAAGGCTGCTTAGGAAGCTGTGGAACCACGGGGTGGGAGGGGATGTGCACCGATGGATAGAGCACTGGTTGTCGGGTAGACTGCAGAGGGTCGGAGTGAAGGGCCAATATTCTGACTGGCGGGGAGTCACGAGCGGTGTGCCGCAGGGATCGGTGCTGGGGCCGTTACTCTTCAACATATTTATCAATGACCTGGAAAAGGAGGCAAAGTGCGAGGTTATAAAATTTGCAGACGATACCAAACTGTGCGGCAGAGTTAGCTCCAGGGAGGAGTGCGAGGACCTGCAAAGGGACCTAGACAAGCTGGAAGACTGGGCGAACAAATGGCAAATGCGCTTTAACGTGGAAAAATGCAAGGTCATGCATATAGGGAAAAAAAACCCGTTGTTCAACTACAAATTGGGGGGGGCATTGTTGGGAGAAAGCAGTCTTGAGAGAGACTTGGGAGTGCTGGTGGATGCATCACTGAAGCCATCTGCACAGTGCGCAGCGGCCTCAAAAAAAGCCAACAGGATGCTGGGCATCATAAAAAGGGGCATAACAACCAGGACGAGGGAAGTCATCTTGCCACTGTATCGAGCGATGGTGCGTCCGCATCTGGAATATTGCGTTCAATATTGGTCGCCGTACCTCAAGAAGGACATGGCGGTACTCGAGAGAGTCCAAAGGAGAGCAACGAAACTGGTAAGAGGGCTGGAAAACTGCCCATATGCCGAGAGGTTGGATAGGCTGGGGCTCTTCTCTCTGGAAAAAAGGAGGCTCAGGGGTGATATGATAGAGACCTTCAAGATCATGAGGGGCATAGAGAGGGTGGATAGGGACAGATTCTTCAGGCTGAAGGGGACAATAGGTACGAGGGGGCATTCAGAGAAACTGAAGGGAGATAGGTTCAAAACGAATGCAAGGAAGTTTTTTTTCACCCAAAGGGTCGTGGACACTTGGAATGCGCTACCGGAGGACGTGATTGGGCAGAGTACGGTACAAGGATTCAAACAGAGACTGGACGGATTCCTGAGGGATAAAGGGATCGTGGGATACTGAGAAAGCTAACCAGAAAATAAGTATAGAAACCCGACCAGGTCGTGCATGTGCAAGACCGGAGGGCTAGGACTTTGATGGGAAGATAGGACTCAATAGGAAACCAAGGTGGCATGGGGGCCCCTTCTGGTGATTTGGACAGGTCGTGACCTGTTTGGGCCGCCGCGGGAGCGGACTGCTGGGCAGGATGGACCTATGGTCTGACCCGGCGGAGGCACTGCTTATGTTCTTATGTTCCTGCTAATCCAGCATAACTAACCATTCAGATTTTCTAACAATATTTATCTTATGGCAAATTACCTTTATATAAAATCCCTAAATTGAGAGCTAAAATTACTGAATTACCTGTACAGTATTGTAAATAAACTTCTTCTGTATCTGAGAATAAGAATCTAGTTCTTTCTTGATGTTCTAAGTATATTTCCTTAAACATCCTAGATGTCGTGGTGGCCATTATCATGGAAGAACTGAAAGAGGCAGGAGCGAGTGGGGTTCATTACTGCTCAATTACCAGTAGACCAAGGGGGGAATGGATCTTTTTCAGACGGAGAGAATGGTTCAGAGTTATTTGGGGGAGGGGATGGAAGGGGGTTCAAAGCTTTGGAGGGGTGAAGGGATATGATCCTCTTCAGGGAAAGATGAGGTTCCAAGCCATTTTGGAGCAGAAAAGGAGATCAGAAGTGCTCCATGAGAGCAGAAGATGGAGAGACTGCAAAAATGACCAAATAGCTGTTGGCACCTTCTAGAGCTTAGACTCTGGAACATGTTAGATATCCAGATAAAAACCCATCTAGTATTGTTTATAGCATCTATGTATAACAATCTTGCTGAGACCAAAGGAGTGCAATTTTGATTGTATCTGAGTTACGAGGTACAAGATTTTCCCACTAGAGTGGGAGTTAAATGTGTGTTTCAGCATTTTCACACTTGTGTGGGTAAAGCTTACACCTTAACTAAACTCTGATTGGGAAATCAATGCGTCTTCTTCAACCTTGCATCCCGTACAGCACATCCTCTTCTGTAATCATTTATATAATCCATTTTGCTAGGAGATAGTCTGTTCTGCACCATAACACCCTGTGCTACCTATTCTTCATGGAGCTGTACTGGCCACACATCAGTAAGCAGGCAGTGCCATAAATGAACCAGTAATAAAGTTTGCCTACAAAAAAAAAAACAAACCAAAAAAACAAACTTATGTGTGCTCCCTCTGGCAGACTTTGTAAGCAATTCTTCTTTAATAGCAGGATTATATACTAGAATCAAATAATTATTATCACAAGCTTGTCATCTATGTATGTTACTATGTCTCCTAACCTCCTTTGTTTTAAAGCAAAATCACTGTATCATGTTTTTCTGTTGTGCCTCACATCTAAAGAAGGTTCTGTGAACTGGCTATACCAGAAGATGGCTTCTGCATACGAAGGTCTGCTGAAAAGTTCTCAGCCCAACCAAGAGAATGGTGTGGAGCCATGAAACTTAGAAGTTTTTATTCCACACTTTTCTTGACACTTTTCATGTCAATGAGACAAATGCATCTAATAAATGGTCACAGGAAACCAAGCCATTGTGACATCACTGATGAGGTTGGCTCTTAGACATTGGTGGAATGAGGCATTATGACATCACAATATGAGGGGCTGCTGAAAAGTTCTCAGCCCAACCAAGAGAATGATGTGGAGCCATGAAACTTACAAGTTATTCCACACTTTTCTTGACACTTTTCAATGATATGAAATGAAACGAAAAGTGTCAAGAAAAGTGTGGAATGACTTGTAAGTTTCTACCTCATTCCCTTCTTAGTTGGGCTGAGAACTTTTCAGCAGACCCTCCTATATGTCAAAAGCAAGGAAGTAGGGGTAGATTAATAGAGGAACCCTGGAGTAAGTTTATTAATGATAAAACAAGACCATGGGTCTACATAAAACAAATCCTCAAAAGATGGTGGAAATTCAGAAGATAGACAGACTGCATCAGGAGTCAACAACGATCTGAATGATTTAAATTCATAAGTAACTGTGATTAGGGGGTTAGGTCATCTTCAAAGGGAAATAATTAGTATAAATTAGGGCTATACATCAATTAAAATCTTTAATCACACGCAACTCACAGAGAAGGTCCAAAGCCCCAAGGCAGCAGCTGTACTGGATAAAGTGTGGCTAACGCAGTGAAGGAAAAAAGGTTAGATGGAGGGAGTGAAAGGCACAAATGATAGAACTGGGAGGAGAAATAGGAAAGGGGAGGGATGCTGGAACCAAGAAAGAAGGGGAAAGAAGGGCTGCACTTGGGGACACCTGGAGTGAACGGGTAAGAGTTGGGGCAAGCAGCTGGAGGGAGGGAGAATGCGATTAATACGTTAAAATTATTAAAGCACATTAATATTTTAATGCTTTAAATCACATAAATAATTTGTCTGCTTCAAGCTCTGAGAAAATATTGTGGCAAATGTGGAGATGAACTGAATATCCGTATTCAATTCAATTTGACCCTGAAAACATTATTCGTATTCAGTCGAGTAGCGAGTACAAATAATCCAGGGCTCTGCTGTGCTAAATCCTACTGAAATAAACACTTGACCTCTGATTTCACGTTGCTTCTTATATTATTTGCTATGTTAAAGCTCAATACCCGATTATTTGTATTCGGTTGAATAATATTTTTCATTACAGGCACACCACTGATTTGCCAACAACGGATGGTCGGCACTTCCTTTAGTCTAGCGGCAAGCAGCTTCTGTAACCGACTGTTCCCACGACCTGGGACTGCCGAGGTCGGTGTGAGCAGCTGGTTGAAGATGCTGCTTGCTGCATCTGATGATTTAAAGAGATACAGGGATTGGGGAATGCAGAGAAGAGGAGAGATGCTGGGGTTAAAGCGTGTTCTAAAGGTGACCACCGTTGGTTCGACAAAACAAGGGTCTGGAACTGGAGGGAGGTAGGGGGGCTGGGAAATCAGTGGTGCACTTGTATTTTTATTCAGCCAAATAGTAAAATATCCAGTACAGCTCTAGAAAAAAAATAGATCAATATTATAGTACTGTTGTGATTTTCACCACCTAATTACTATCAAATAGCCTACAGCATCGGGATGAACAATTAAAATCTGAGGGATTGCCTGAATATGAATTTAGGAAAGGTTGAATCATAATTCCACTTCTCCCCTCTCCCAATGTCAGTACAATGTTTATTAGTAAAACCAATATATCTCATGTATGTGGTCTCATAATGCACCATTAGATATGAGTAATATGCAGTGACATCACTAAAGCAAGAGCAGCTCTAGCTACATGTGTGTAAGAGAGGGAATACATAGCAGATGCTAACTGGTGGCTCAATTGCCTGCTGAATGAGCTCACCAGAACTGGTTTGAAGGCAGCAGGAGGAAGTGGGCATCCCTCCTGCCTGGCCGACATCTCAGGGGAGGATTTTCCTGCTGCAGCCGCTCAGCTGATTGCGGCTGGGAGATTCCCTTGCTGCAAGCAGCTCAGCAGGCGTCTTTCGTGGAAGCGTGGTGGAGGGAGAGAAAGGGGGCAGATGCTGATGGAATTGGTGTGCAGGGAAAGGGGAAAGAGACATACGGGAGAAGGATAATGCATGGAATTGGGTTGGAGGGAAAGAAAAGGGGCAGATGCTAATGGAAGTGGGTGGAAGGAAGAGGAGAGAGAGAAATGCCATACCATTGGGGTGTGGGAGAGGGAAGGAGAGGAGAGAGATGCCAGACCATTGGAGGAGGGAAGGGAAGATTATGGATACCAGACCAATGGGGGTGAAAGGAGAGGTGGAAGGGGGAGGCATAAAGTTTCTGGAAGGGGAATAGGAGAGAAGATGCCACATAGAAAGGGCAGAGAGACGCCTAGAGCCACTTATGCTCACTTGAGGCCACTTCCGGGTGAAACCACACCCATGCCCAGCCTTGGACGAGCTTAAGTGTCGTGATGCATCTCCTTACTCAGCAGCAGATGCCTAGAGTGTAGGCGGCCTGCCTCGGGGTTTTTTGTTTTTTTTTAATTAGAAAACATGCCTCCCGATTGGCTGATTATAACACAGTAGGACGCTTACCACTTCCTACACAATCAGGACGCCATTTATAGAATCTGTCCTTGACTGTTTCCTACTCCGCAATGCCATACCGAGGTGAAGTCTTACTACTTGCCTCTGTGGGAAGATCAGCAGAGTGGGACTAGGGGGTGATGCCCTCTTTCCTCTTGTATTTTTCCTCCCCATTCTTTCCTATTATGATAATGTAGTTCAAACCCTGACTCCCTCTAAAACTTACCTATATGTATCCTGTATGACTTCGTTTTATCTTGTTTTTATAAATTAATATCTTGTCATGATATTTCACCCCGTTTTTTAATTGTACACCGCTCAGATATACAATGTGCGATATATCAAAACTGAAATAAGCTTGGAAATTTGGAAGAGGGACATAAAATGATGACGCGTGGAGCGCTGCATCCTGTGCCCCCTCCAGTTGAATGGCTAAAATGTTGGGGCTGGGACCCCTCCAGCTGCAGCGTGTCCATACTGCTGCCCCTTTCCTGTTTGAAATCCTAACCTAATGCCGGCTCAGAGTTAGGTTTCCGGTGGTAAAGGCTGTGATTGATTTGTGCACTGCTTCTGAGCATCGCGAGGAATAACCCTGCACCTCGTTTGACTACATTTACATGCTAGTTGCACTGTTTTTTCAGCACCCACATTGTTCTCTTCATTGGTGCCCTCTGATCATGTGGACAGCCTAACGCCAACGCTGGTCCGGCGTTAATTGTCTCTAACACTGGCATTAGGGTTCTGAACATCAGCCTGCTGGCTAGGCACAAGGTACATGGGTTCTTTTATACACATGTAATTTGCAGTAAATTTTCAAAGAGGTAATATGTGATTAGACTTCTGGGTTTTTTTTAAAATAAAATTTGCATTAAAATGTTTTTATTGATGACCACAGCAGTACAAGCAACTAAAGATGTACAATCTCAACAATAATAAAAGCCAGATACAAAAAGGAAAGCCAACAATCAAGTCAATGTTTTATAGAAGAACTGAACAACTCCCCATTCCTAAGAATCCCTTCCCCCAGCGCCCCTCCTCCCATCACCTCTCAGGTTCAACTAGCCATAAAGACAAACAAGCAGAAACAGATGAAAAAACTGAATCTATGAGGGACTTGTACTCTTTGTAACCCCCATGACATGTCAACAGTGGCGTACCTAGGGTATGTGGCACCCGGGGCCCATAATTTTTTGACACCCCCACCCCCCATGTAAAAAAATATTTTTTGTAATAACCATGAAACTGAATAAATGGTCATAATAGAAACAGGCAGTGAAAATTTTCTTTTATTGAACCTCATATATGTAACCATTATTCCAAACATATCATAACATAACATAAATTATGTCTGAATTGTCATGACATCAGAAGTACATATGGAGTAGTTGCAGGTGATGCTTGGGACAGTTCTGATTGTGTTAGTTCGGTTTTATGTGTTTTTTGAATAGAAGGGTTTTTATTTCTTTTTTGAAGGTTTTGTAGTTTGTGGTCGAGGTCAATAGGTTGTAGAGTTGGGGGTCGAGTGTTGCAGCTCGAATGGCTAGGAGGTTATCAAACAGTTTTTTTCTTTTGACGTTTTTGGTTGGAGGGTGTGTGAATGGTGAGTGAGTTCTCCTATGTCTGGTTGAGGTGGATTGAATTATTCTGGTTGAGCATGTTTATGTCTCGTTGTAGGTCTTTGCAATCCTTCTGTGTCCTCACTACTCTGAATAACTTTGTATCATCCGCAAATTTAATCACCTCATTCATCGTGCCAATTTCTAGGTCGTTTATAAATATGTTGAATAGCACAGGCCCGAGCACTGAACCCTGTGGTACTCCACTCGTGACGCTTTTTCAGTCCGAGTATTGTCCATTTACCCCCCTCTCTGTTTCCTATCCGCCAACCAGTTTTTAATCCAAGTGAGTATATCCATGGCTAGCAATTTTTCAAAGTAAACGTTCATGCGGGACCTTGAACGCCTTCTGAAAATCTAGATATATGATGTCAACTGGGTCACCCTTGTCTATCTGACTATTTACTCCTTCGAAGAAGTGCAGTATGTTTGTCAAGCAAGATCTTCCTTTGCTGAAGCTGTGCTGGCTGGTCCTCATCAGTTTATGTCTGTAAAGGTCATCAATGATGCGGTCCTTTATCAGCGCCTCTACCATCTTTCCTGGTACCGAAGCCAGACTCACTGGTTCATAGTTTCCCGGATCTCCCCTCAACCTTTCTTGAAGATCAGTGTAACATTCGCCACTTTCCAGTCTTCTGGAATCTTTCCTGAGTTGATCAACAGATTGGCTATTAGTTTAAGCAGTTCAGCTATAACCCCTTTCAGTTCCTTGATTACCCTCGGGGATTTATCGTTTTTAAGCCTATCAATCTGTCTGCATACCTCTTCTAGACTGACTGTTGACCCTGTCAGTTTCCTGCCTTCATTTCTTGTGTATAGCTTGGTGGCTTCTGGTATATTGGATATATATTTGGTATATTGGATATGTATTTGGTAAATATATTTGGATATATATTTGGAAATATATTTGGTAAATATAGAAGCAAAAAATGTGTTCAGTTTGTCGGCGATGGCTTTCTCCTCCTTTAGTACTCTCTTTATTCCATGGTCATCTAACGATCTCCACTGCTTTCTTTGTGGGCCGTTTCCCCTTAATATATCGAAAGAACGGCTTAAAGTTTTTTGCCTCCTTGGCTATTTTTTCCTCGTAGTCTCTTCTGGCCCCTCTTACCACCTTATGGCACTTGCTTTGATGTTGTTTGTGCTTTTTCCAGTTTTTGTCCTTTTCCATTCCTTAAACGAAGTCTTCTTGTCTCTGATCGCTTCCTTCACTGCTACAGAGCCCATTGGTCCACCAGAGATCAAAAGCCTCTCAGTGGGGGCCAGCAGGGTCCCCAATTTAGGTTATAAGGGCCCTTTAACTCATGTCGCCACCTCAAGATGGGATAACTTTTCCAAAAATGTTTTCACACATTGGCACAGCTGAGAATATGTAAGGCTCCCCCCCCCCTCCTATTTCTTGTGAGATTTATCTACAGATACTGTACTCATCTGCATCCAATAGCACAAAACCCACAAACTTTTTCATGAATCAGTCCATGAGACCCAAATGCATGGTGAAATACAGAGTTCTTTATTTGGGAGTTACTAAAGTGAAGATGAGGGCACTGCAGATGTTCATTAACTCTGCTGCAAGATTGATTACTGGGGTTTCAAGAATGACTCGAATAACCCCAGTGTTGAAACAATTGCATTGGTTACCTATGCAGCAGAGAATACAGTTTAAGATTCTTTCAATCATACAGCAAATTTTATATCACATTTCTCCAATGGCACTAAAGATGTTGTTTTTTTTAAATCTATCAACCCAGAAAATGTGTGAGATATGAAACTGAGTTTGGAGGGTAAGATGTTAGTCTCTCATATTAAGATTGGGGCAACAATGCTGTCTGTAGCAGGTGCCAAGCTCTGGAATGCACTGCCTGGTATTTTGCGATTCTGTGATGGAAGATTGAACTTTAAGAAAATGTTGAAAATGCAATTATTTGTCAATGCCTTCTTGTGCTAATGCTATTCTCTGTTAATGCTGTCCTGTAAATGATTTTATGGGATTTTTGTGTTTCCATCTTGTAGGATGAATTTAAAAGAAGATTTTAATAATGATACCGTTAGTTAACCCTTTCAGGACCATAAGGATCGTAGGCCAATTTTTGTGGTTTTGACGACATTTTTATGGTAAAAAGGGCTTGCAGATGCCAAAAAATTGATTTTTTTTGTGAAATATCATTATTTTTTTTTTTTAAAATCACACTTCTGGCTTATGGACAGTGTGGCAAGTGAATCTTCTCGTCAATCTGGCAACGACGCTAATGAATGAATGTCGGAACCAGTTTGTTTACATAAAGGCAGTATCATATGGAATCCGTACATATCAAATTTAGAACTGTAGACTATCCCAATCAAAATGTATAGGATTTTAAAGTTATGGGACAAATATGTCCCTTGGTCCTGAAAGGGTTAATGTCTTTTTGTGTTTGTGTTGTTGAAACACATTTAGCATTTCTTAAATATGTATGCATGTAATTTTGTAAACCGGTATATAAATGTTTAAATAAATAATAGTTAAATATTGCATTCTCGTGACACCTAAAATGTTTTAGTACCTGGGTTGGGTTGGAGGTATTCTATCGACTTAGTCATTATTTCCATCACAGCCCTACTGGTCACATCCACTTTCTGAAAACAAGAAGAAAGGGTAAGAAAATTAAGAGTGGGTAAAAGTCAAAGAGTTATTTTTTGAACATATAGATGTACATTATTAGGATAGTCTAAATTTAGCCATAAATATTGCCATTTATGTGCATACATGCGCAGTTTCTGGCTTTGCACTATTCTGTAAATATGTGCTAATATTTGATGCCACCGAAAAGGGAGCCCAAGGAGGCCTCAACGACGAGACAATCAATGCACAACAAAGGAGTCGGATGAGATGCCAATAATTCAGCCACGGGTGTAAAGTTCAAAGTTCACTTTATTGATAGTAGCACTGTGAGTCCTCGCTGTGCTACTATCAATAAAGTGAACTTTGAACTTTACACCCATGGCTGAATTATTGGCATCTCATCCTCACAACTCCTTTGTTGTGCCTAATATTTGGTGCTGCATACTTGGCAGGTGGAAGTTTGTATAGGCAGAGTTATCTGCACTTCATTGATATATTAGCAATTGATAATCTATACTTGTACATCCACAAACTAGACACAAGCACTTATACCAGGTCTATGCAGCAAGAATCAGAGTATTTACCTGTATATTATAAAATACAAATGAAACAAAAAGTGTAACTGGCGACTCCCTCTGTAATTCCCTTCCCTAATTGTCCTGTTTATATGATTAGATTGTAAACTCTGTTGAACAGCGATTGTCTCTTACATGATTAATGTAATGTGCAGCACTGCATGCATCTGGCAGCGCTTTAGAAATTATAAGTAGTATATAAGAACATAAGAATTGTCACTGCTGAGTCAGACCAGTGGTCCATCATGCCCAGCAGACCGCTCACGCGGCGGCCCTCTGGTCTAAGACCAGCACCCTAACTGAGACTAGCCCTACCAGCTCACGTTCTTGTTCAACAGAAACTTGTCTAACTTTGTCTTGAATCCTTGGAGGGTGTTTTCCCCTATAACAGCCTCTGGAAGGGCGTTTCAGCTTTCTACCACTCTCTGGGTGAAGAAGAACTTCCTTACGTTTGTACGGAATCTATCCCCTTTCAACTTTAGAGAGTGCCCTCTTGTAGTAGTAGTAGTAATGAAACCAATGGAGTAAAGAAAACAGCTATATCTTTCCAATTCATGCAATTCAAAGTTTATTGACAAGAATCAAAATGGCTGATGTGCAAATGACCCGACACGGCACACAATTTAGACACAGTGTTGCCAAGTGTTATTGTAATGGCATTTATTTGGGACTGCCATCTGTCCATGTTTCAGTACCAAACGGTACCTTCTTCAGGAGTTTATAAATCAAACAAACATTTATGAAATACACTTATATACAATCAAATAAAACCAAATGCAAATGCCAATTGTAACGAAACATAATGAAGACATTAAAAATGCACTAATTGCATTAAAATCAAACACAAATAGTGCTAGTAAGGGGACACGAAGTCAGCTTGAGAGGGTGTGCAGGGTGTGAGCTCTGTTCGTACCTCTGTATTCCTCTGAGTACCTTTTTTCCAATTTCATGATGCCAAGAAAGGAGAGGAAGGCAACGTGTATTCTCTGCCACACCTTTTTTACAGGCCTGATGGATCCCTATGTAATTCAATCTATTCTATCTGGTGAGATTGCATCGCCCGCAGTGGGAGCATCAAGAGAGGTTGAGGTTAACATCACGCCGAGTCCAGATGTACGGAGTCTACTTCCAATGTCATCAACGAAAGGCCCAGACAAGGAATTGCTTCAGGGTCCAGCTGTGGATGTCAGGCATACCTCGGTGGGGCAGTTTAGGCTTGATAAGCCATTGACACCTAGAATTTCAGAGGTGAAAATGCTGGAGAAGAAATGGAAGCAGTGAATGTCTTGGAGAAGGATACCACTCAGCTGCAAGCAGTCTTAAGTCTACATTTCCTCAAAGACCACTGGATGTTACTTTACAATCCTTGTGGGATGCTATGGTGGGCATGGAATTGTCTTTGTCCCAAAACTTTTTAGTAGTTTCTCAACATTTCACTGCTGAATTAGCTCAAGTTTCTATATTAGAACAAAAAGTGGTAACTGCTGACCATAAAGTAGAAACTTTTAAATCTGAAACGAATGATAAGGCATAATATTTTGCTGAAAGATAATATAGCCTTGCATTGTAAATTAGAAAATCTGCATACTACTCTTTGGGTTTTTGTCAGGTACTAGTGACCTGAATTGGCCACCATGAGGATGAGCTACTGGGCTAGATGGACCATTGGTCTGACCCAGTAAGGCTGTTCTTTGGCCTTTATCTGCCATCATGTTTCTATGAGATAATGGTTACTGCGGATGGGCAGAATAGGTGGGCCATTTGGCCTTTGTCTGCCATCATGTTTCTATGCATAATATCTTAAGACTTAAAACATTACAATTTATAAATTTTCCAAGAGTATCAACTGAACCACCTTTAAGAAATATCTTGAAATCTTGAGTATTTGCATTAAATTCTGGTCTCCTTATCTCAAGAAAGATATAATGGCGCTAGAAAAGGTTCAAAGAAGAGTGACCAAGATGATAAAGGGAATGGAACTCCTCTCATATGAGGAAAGACTAAAAAGATTAAGGCTCTTCAGCTTGGAAAAGGCTGAGGGGAGATATGATTGAAGTCTACAAAATCCTGAGTGGAGTAGAATGGGTAAAAGTGGATCAATTTTTCACTCCGTCAAAAATTACAAAGACTAGGGGCACTCGATGAAGTTATAGGGAAATACTTTTAAAACCAATAGGAGGAAATTTTTTTTCACTCAGAGAATAGTTAAGCTCTGGAATGCACTACCAGAGGTTGTGGTAAGAGCGGATAGCGCAGCTGGTTTTAAGAAACGTTTGGACAAGATCCTGGAGGAAATTTCCATAGTCTGTTATTGAGAAAGACATGGAGGAAGCCACTGCTTGCCCTGGATCGGTAGCATGGAACATTGCTACTCCATGAGTTTTGGCCAGGCACTAGTGACCTGGATTGACTAGTGACCACCGTGAAAATGGGCTACTGGGCTTGATGGACCATTGGTCTGACCCAGTAAGGCTATTATTATGTTCTTATGTTCTAATTTTTGTAAAGAAAGAACCTGCTCATTCAGCTGAAACCACAACTAATTTGGATGTTCCATATGAATTATTGAATTTACTCAAGTTAGAGAATCAGAACAGCCTGATATCAATTCAAAAACTTTAATTGTTACCTTTGTATTGGATCCTGATCGTGATTGGGTCTTAAGACTTTTCTTTCACCAACATGACTCACTGTTTCTTGGTTGTAAAGTCAGAGCTTTTCCTGATGTTGCAAGACTCACATAGAAACAACGCCAACAGATTTTGTCCTTGAGACCAAGTGTTCAACAGCTGAGAGCGTTATTTTGTTTGAATTATCCTTGTAAATGTGATTAAATATAATTCTGTGAAATATTTTTTTTTTTGACCCAGACCAGTTGAAGAATTTTGTGGACTGAAAGTTACCTGCTATTGTCTCCCATCTTCGTCTGGGAGTGTCTACATCTACTCCGTAAACTAATATTGATATATTAATCATGCTGAAACACAGCCGTGTTGGGTCATTTGAACATCAGCCATTTTGATTCTAGTCAATAAACTTTGGATTGCATGAATTGGGATGATGTGGCTGTTTTCTTTCCTCCACTGGTTTGTCACCACTGTCTCATTTTGTTTGTTTTGCATTTTAGAAAATACACATATAGAGAAGCATAATCAAAAGAAATGTCTAAGTCCATTTAAGGCCTAAGTCGCAAGTCGCCCAAAGTCAGACAAAAGTCGGACATGGGAAAAGGTCCATTTTCGAAAAATACATCCAACATATTTTTTTTTTCAAAAATCATCTAACTGTACGTCCAGCTGTCTGATCATCCAGACCGTTAAGTTGTCCATCTTTATACCCCCATTTTCATCCTTAAATTCTTCCAGGTCACAAACGCCTAGAAAAAGACCATTTGTGCGCAGGAGGGGCCAGAAAAGTGATGGACACATCCAGACATGGCACCAGAGTACATAGCAGTGGGGTACCTTACAGGGCACTGCTGTAAACTTTACAAAAAGGGTCCCACATAAACAACTCACTACAGCTCCCTTATAGGTCACGGTGAGCCCCCAAAACACCCCTAGAATCTACTAGACCCACCTATCTATCACCCCAGTAGCCCTTATGGCTACAGGAGCCACTTATATGGCAGTATAAAAGGGTTAGGGTTTTTTTTGGGGGGATGCATATTTTTCACCATGAATGCAGTGATTAGAGTGGCTTATGGCCTGGGTTCTCCTCTCCATGGTTCACTAACCCACTCCCAAGACCACTTAAGCCACCTCTGTGCAGCTCTACTAGGCTTTCCTATGCTAGGCTGCCAGGTGCTGATGTTCTGGAGGCAGATATGTAAAGTTGTTATTACAATTTTTTGGGGAGTGGAGGTGGGGTCAGTGATCACTGGGGCAGTGTGTGGGTGTCTGTACTTTGTGTCTGCAGTGCTTCTCTGGTCACTTTGGATGCCTTCTTATGACTTAGACCTGGTTTTAGATGGTCTATGTCACAACGTCCAGGTTCCATCTAGGCAGTGTTGTAAAACTTTAGGTTATACATGCAGTATGAGTAAGTCTAGGATGGTCCACATCCCACCCAAATCCCACCCTCGACACTCCTCCTGACACGCCCCTTTTAGCTCTGGTCGTTCAGCAGCACTGTTAAGGCCTAGGTTGTTTTTAAATATGTCTAAAACCCAGTTTGATTATCGGCACTTGGACAACTTGTCTTTTAGATTGTCCAAATGCCGATTTAGGCTGTTTTTTAAACGTTTTTCTGTTTCGATTATGAGCCCCATACTGTATTTGCTGAATTCTTATTCCTGTTTCAAGCAGAAGCATCTTTCGCAGGAGCTTTCTAGAAGGAAATTTTATAAAGGTAGATAGGAGTCATGTTGCCTATATATAACAAGGCGGACATAGACATGGATGGAGCCTGTGTGAAGCGCACAATTATGGGCAGTGCCATCTTCATTTAGGTTCCTGCATTTATATCAGTTCTATGTCTGGCCTAGGTGCCCACGCTTGTAGGCATGTATATACCCAGTTGGATTAGTTTTCTATATAAAAAAAAGTCAGTGCCTCTGATAGTGTGAGCAAGAGTAGGGCATGGAGCCTCCAGAGGCACAGCCAAGCCATAATGTAAAAGAAAAGCAAAAGTCATTTAAAGGTAATTTTCAAGTAAAATTACACAGAAGCCTGTTCTCTTCACAGGCCAGGAAACTCAGGATTAAACATAAATCATCTTACAATTAAATTCCAACCATCAAAAGGGACTGGCTCCTTCCAATTTACAAAAGTCATAGTGTGTACATGGGTATCAGCTTGGAATTTAATATTAAACCGACAAGAAAATGCATGGCTTCTGCCAGGTCACAAAGGCCACGAATTGCAAAGGACTGCAAGGAGAACTTTACCTATTTTGGTTGGTCAGCCTTCTGTTCCTCCCTTGGCCAAACCACTCCCTCCCTGCTCATTCTCTAGGCTTCTTAAGGTAGTTCTGTAAGGGAGTGTGCTTAAGGGATACTGGCAGTTTCCTATACACTCTCCCACAGCATTTCTGTTCCTTTATAGAATGAGCTCCTACCCTTTATATGCATGTGTGTTGGACAATTTTCAAAATCCCCATTCTATACATAAAATTCTGATTTATGCTATGCAGTGAAATGCCTTTGAAAATTCCCCTTTACATAAACATTTTATTTGCTTGGCTTACTACTTAGAGAACATTTTATTAGTCTCTGCTGTAGCAGACAGTCTTGTTGAGTGAAAATTCATCTGTGATCTTTTCTCTCTGTATACCACTGCCAGCTATCGCAAAGCAATAAACACTGTTCAGCTGAGACTTTTTCTCCTCTCCTTGGCTAAGGGGAAAGGAGTGTAGCTTGTATGCTACGTGGGGAGGGGTAAGGAGCTTACATCTAGTTAACATTACAGTATCAGAGAGCAGAGTATAGGGGATTTAGTGGTGTATTTAATAAAGTTTGGAGCCCATTGACTAAATTTGTAAAATTATAACAATTTATATTTATCTTATCTTTCCTTTGTTCATTTACCTTTACACATCCATGGGGGGTGGGGGGTTGGAGGGAGGGGAATAAATATTGATGGGGACATTTGGGTAACTTTATTCTTTATTTATATTATTTAATATGTTATATTAGGTTATTATTATATGAAGGATTACTTAAAACCTTGAAAGATACATATATGTTACCTGTACAGATATTAGTATAATGTATGTAATACTTATTGTTTTGATCATTTGTATGACACTGTTTTAGATTAAAAATCAATAAAGATTTAATTAAAAAACAAAACAGTATCAGAGAGCAGTGAAAACCTGCACCTAATAAATAGGGAACCAATAGCAGCCATGGACAAAAACAACTTTGTGATGCATTCTGGAGCAAATTATACCAAGTTAATGACCCAGAAATGGACACTGCGACATCATTCTATAAAATACAACATAACCTACAGGCAGGGCTGTCCCTGTCCCCTGTCCCCTGTGCCCTGTCCCCTGTCCAACTGCAGACTATGGTGCCCCCCCCCCCCCCCCGTGCAGAATGCCTCCTGCCTCACCCAAATACACAATGCAGTATCTCCATCTGTCCCCTTTAAACTCTGGCTGTGGAACATCAGACCACAGTTTTGAGGCCCAATGCTTCAGTGTCACTGAAATAATGTTGTCTATGAGGTGGCTCACAGAAAGCATTATTCATTTGCCACAGAAGTCAGAAACCGCTGGTACTGCTAGGGTTACCAGACGTCTGTGAAAACCCAGACATGTCCTCTTTTTAGAGGACTGTTCGGGTACCCAGAAGGATTTCCAAAACCCGGCAGTTTGTCCAGGTTTTGGAAATCACTGAACTTGGGGCCGCATCTGAAGGCCATCCGCGCATGCATGGATGTCAACACGATGACATCATACGTGCGCTTGCATGTGCGTGACATCATCATGTCGACGTCCACGCATATTCAAAGGTATCCAGACTTCAGGGAAGGAGACAGGAGGTTCGGCTGGGGGTGGGGCTGAGGGTGGTATTGAGGGCGGAACAGTTCAGGTCCAGGTGCTTTCTTTTTTTAAAGAGGAAATCTGGCAACCCTAGGTACTGAGATACGACGGGCTGCTGACTCTTGCCATAAATCTAGGTGTGGTAAAAGCACACCTTTCACCATATCTTGATAATGCCCCCAATAGCTTTTTTCTGTCCTTTGACCAGCTTGGTGGGAAGCAAAATTTGCATCTGGTGGCAGGAACCTTCATTTGTAACCACCTCAGGTTTTCCTGCCTGTTTCAAAGCCCCGTTCCTTCAGTGTCCCTAGCTTGAGCATTGCAGGAATGGTCTTCAAACAGAGGGCATGCATCAGAGCTTCTCCTGGAACTAGGCAATTGTGGGCCTCAAATCCATTAACTAGGTATCACCCTGGAGCAATAAACATAGCTTCCTTCCCCCATCCCCCCCCGGCCTGTGCCATTTCGCCAGTCCCAACTGAACCAAAAAAGTCCCATCTATATGACAGGAATGCAGTCCTTGCGCATAACTGTGCCAAGGGCTCAACCCCTTTCTCCCCCATTCTCTTTCTGAAATATCAATATTTTTGAACTGTCATTTTTATTTTTGCAGGGTTCTGAAAAATAAAGGTTTAAACCACGAAGTGGAATATATAGTTGATGGGCATTATGAATCCAATAGATCTTACAGTAAGTTACAGGCTTCAAATCTTAGAAAAGTAGAAGTATACCAGATTTCCTCTTATAAAAAAGAGGCTACTTTGCCCCGCCCTGTTCCACCCTCGACCCTAACCTGTTCCACCCCAGCCCCACCCCCATACAAATTGGGTCTAGACCCCCCTGGGTACTTACCCTCTCCATTTCTTTGAAGTCCTCATCTAGTTTGGTTCCTTCTGCACCGCCAACTTTTTCACTCACTTTCTGTGGATAAATTAAGAAAAAAAAACCTGAAACAATCTGTACAAGAAATCATTTTCCAAGCAACATGAAAAATAAAAAATAAAGGGTCCAATATTCAAAGTTACTTATCCAGGGAGAAAATGCTATCTGGGTAAGTTGTGTTGACCAGAGTTGGTCTGTAATTTTCAGTGCTGTTAAAATGTTTCTGAAAATTACCACTAACAACTCCAACATTATAAGATTTATTCCAAGACCCAACTTAGGACAGAATAAAATATGGCAAAGTAATTCTATAACTGAGCACATGCCCCTTACTTGCATAATCTGCACCTTACTTGGAACTTATACGTGTAGGTGCACTATGCACTTAGGCCTGGATTCTCTAATTAGTGCCATTGTCAGCCGTTGCCTTAAAAGCAGCCATCGATCGTATGTCAATCACGCAACGGCGTGACATCTTTTTCATCACCGACATTTTTCTGTCTTGGTCCAATCAATTATACTATCTCGTCTTGATTACTGTAACACTATCTACCTCGGCATCACAAAAATCTGTCTCCAAAGATTACAATTAATTCAGAATACTGCTGATCTTTGGAAAAAGCAAATTTGACCATGTGACCCCTTTGCTCCAGTCTCCATTGGCTCCCGGTTTATTTTAGAATTCAATTTAAATGCGCTTGTATTTCTTTCATAATTCTACATGGTTTCTTTATTCCCCTTATTCCGGAATGTTTACAGATTTTCCTTTGCAAGAGACATACAACAATTCAAAATCTCTCTTTCTTCTAGAAAAGGAATCAAAGGAGTCAAGATCTTCAGTCAATCTTTGGTCTTCAAATTCTCTCAACTTTGGAATGTTTCCCTTTATTTTGAGGAGCTCCAGTTTGTTTCAATCTTTCCATAAATCTTTAAAAACTACTTTATTTGCCAAACATTTTGAAAATTAATTCTCTTGAATTTTGCTATTACCTTTTCCAGTTTCTATTTATTATTGTAAATTTTTCTCTGTTTTTATTTAACTGCTGTAAATCGAGTCGAGCTTTCTTAGAATGATGACTCGGTATATAAAGTTAAGCTTTAGGGCTCCTTTTACGAAGCCCCATTAGCGGTTTAACACACGCATAATAGCGCGCGCTAAACTGCCAGCCACGCTAGACGCTAATGCCAGCATTGAGCTGGCATTAGTTCTAGCTGCGTAGCGCGGGTTTAGCATGCGCTAAAAAGCTGCCTGCGCTAAAACCGCTAACGTGGCTTCATAAAAGGAGCCCTTAGTTTAGTTTTGGTTTAGAAAATCGTGCCTCCAAGCAAAGGTAGGTTCTGGAAATGTAGGCCAGGATTTTCAAGGCCTACTTAAAAGCGCCTACCTTTGATGTGAAATCGCATCTACCTGGGCGATTTATGGTGCTTAATGTCACTTCCGGCGTTAGATATACATATAAGTAGCATTGGACGCCATAAAGTGCCTCCGGAGGCGCAATTCTGGTGTCATTTTTTTTTTTTAGGTGCTGGTAAGTGCCTTGAATTTTCTTTAAAGTTCACTTTTAAACAATGTTTTGGACTTGACTTAGGCACCGGTAGGACGCCTATCGCCGCCTAAGTTAAGGCACCGTATACATATTGCTCCATGTGACCTTGGGCAAGTCATTCATTCCACCATTGCCCCAGGTACGTTACCTAGATCAGTGTTTTTCAACCTTTTTTGGGCAAAGGCACACTTGTTTCATGAAAAAAATCACGAGGCACACCACCATTAGAAAATGTTAAAAAATTTAACTCTCTGCCTATATTGACTATATATAAAGTAATTCTCTTGAATAGGAATCAAATAAACACAAAGAAAGTATTTTATAATTACTTTATTATGAAATAAAAATTATAAAATACTTTATTCAGTGCGAAACCTGGGCCTGTTTGGCTGAACACAAAGCTGATATTCTGGCTGGAATCGAAGAAAGACACACACGTAGCTCTTCGTCAACAGCTCTCAGTCTCTCTCTGTATTTGGTTTTTGTAGCATACAAAAACAGACAAATATACCCTCCATCCTTTTTATTAAACCACAATAGCAGTTTTTAGCGCAGGGAGCTGCGCTGAATGTCCAGCGCTGCTCTTAACGCTCATAGGCTCCCTGCGCTAAAAACCACTATTGCGGTTTAGTAAAAGGTGACCATATTGTAAAATATAGACAGCAGATATAAATTCAGAACTGTGCATAGTAAGTGAAGGGAAGTTTTCATCTCTGGGAATTTACCCAGTTTACTATTAAGTTATTTGGGCAAATTCCTTTGAAAACTGTGGTAATACTGCCTCCACTTTGCTAAATTTAAAATAAAATCATTTTTCCTACCTTGTCTGGTGATTTCTGGTTGCACTTTCTTCTTCTGACTGTGCATCCAATCTTTCTTCCCTTCTATCAGCCTGTATGCTTTCTCTCCTCCACACCTCATTCCCTCCCCCAACTTTTTCTTCCTCTCTCCCTGACCTTTCTTTCTTTTTTTCTGTTTCTCTTCTTTCCTTCTGTTTCCCTGCCTGCCCCCTTTCTTTCTTTCTCCCTGCCGTTCCCCAAGCCACTGCCACTGCCGCTGCCATCGGGGAACAGGACCCACCAATGGATAACAGGCCCCAAAGCCGACGCCGACGCATGCTCTCCCTGACGTCAATTCTACAATCGGAGAGGAAGTTCCGCCCAGCCAGGCAGCGATTGGCTGGCCCGAACTTCCTCTCCGACTGCAGAATTGACGTCAGGGAGAAGAAGACTTATCGGCTCGATAGATTAGATCGCCAAGACAAAGTGAGTCCTGGGTGATCGACTCACTTTGCCTTGGCGAGCTACTGGCGCCCCTGCCTCGGGCCCCCTGTCAGCTCCGGGCCCGGCGGCCCTGCGGCACACCAGGCAACATCTCGCGGCACACTAGTGTGCCGCGGAACAGCGGTTGAAAAACACTGACCTAGATTGTGAGCCCACTGGAACAGATCGGGAAAATGCTTGAGTATCTCAAGTGAACTATCTATGTTACAATGTTAATATTAATATTGATGTACTTGATGTAAGCTATAAAATGAATAAAGAATTACAAAAAAAAAAAAAAAAATCTTTGAGTATCTGATTAGATAACCCTGAAAGGCGGCATACAAATACAGCACCTAAATAAATAAATAGAATATGGGCCTTATTCTATAAGGTAGTATGTAAGTGCTATAGGGTGGAATTCTGTAAGCAGTGCTCAAAAATGGGACAGAAAAAAAAAAATCGGTGCTAAGCACTGTTCTGTAAAGGATGCACGCCCGTCCCTTAAAGAACAGCACATAGTGCTGATTCCCATGCCTAACTTTGGATGCCAGACTTACGCCTGCTGAAACATGATATAAATGCTCTTGCCGGGTTAGGCGCACCAACAATGCAAAGCACTGTGAAATTCCCCCGACATGTACCCTTTTGGAATACACACTATGGGAGTTAGGTGCCCTGCCTTATAGAACCAATATTACTGCACTCTTTTTCTATAAACTAAATAAGCATTCATTCATAAATGACCTTGTCTTTAACTCGTTCCTCTTTAGAAACCAGTCATTTGAATGCCAACTCGATCCTCAGATGCACCACTCCACGTTCAAACCTTTTTCATTACGTTAAGCTTGATGTTATTTTTTAATTGTTTTTAATCCTATTTGGCAATTATCATTTTTAAATGCTTTCAATATTTTAAATACTTAATAAATATATAAATATATAACTTAGTTCTTAAGACTTAGGGCTCCTTTTATCAAGCTGCAGTAGGCGGTTAACGCTCGGAATACCGTGCGTTCAACCGCCTGCCACGCTAGTCGCTAACGCCTCCATTGACGAGGCGTTAGATTTTTGGTGTGCCGCAGGGGTTAGTGCGTGATAAAATGTCCGACGCGCTAATCCCCATAGTGCACCTTGATAAAAGGAGCCCTTAGCTTTAGTGTTGTGGTCTCCGTTAGGGACTTTCTTCGCCAACATGTTTCGCTACAAAAGCTTTTTCAAGGCTGGGTCCCTAATAGTAACACGCCAGTCTCGACCACAATTTTCAGAAGATGAACAGCATGCGGCCAGATGTATGCGCAAATTTTAATGGGTGCTAATTAACCTTAGTAATTGATTATGAGCACCCAATTATTGATGGTTAAGAGCATGTTAACCAATTAATTTGCGTGCACATATCGGCAGTATGCCCAAATTTGGGCACAATATTCTGCATATGGAATTCAGAGGATAGTGGGTAACTGCAAGGGAGCATACATGGGAGTGGAGCACAGGCAGGTCAGCGGTGTGACAGCAAGGGATGCACACAATTTACAGAATACAATTAGTTACGCATGTTGCGTGGCGTACATACGCACACCAACTTACGCCAGACATTGAGCTGATGTAAGTGGTCATGCCTAAAGTGTGGGGTACCAACGCAGCTCAGGAATGCCCGAAAGCCATTATAGAACTGGCGCTCAGCGCACACCATTGTGGCGCCTATATTGGGGCACCAAGTTATAAACTTGCCCCCAACCTGTTTATTTATTTATTCAATTTTCTATACCGCTCTCCCAAGGGAGCTCAGAACGGTTTACATGAATTGATTTGGGTACTCAAACATTTTCCCTGTCTGTCCCGGTGGGCTCACAATCTAATGTACCTGGGGCAATAGGAGGATTAAGTGACTTGCCCAGGGTCACAAGGAGTAGCATAGGTTTGAGCCGAGGCTGTAGCTTTAGCCACTGCGCCACCCCCCCACCCCCCCTAAATTCATACCCAAGTAAAGGTGCTGAACATCCGAATTGTCAAAAAAGATCATCAAAGAATTTTGCTTTCTTCACAACACTGCTTACCATGAGAAATACAGCATTTCGGGCTCCTTTTACTAAGGTGCGCTAGCGTTTTTAGCGCACGCAGGAAATAACCGCGTGCACTACGCTTCAGGAACTAATGCCAGCACAATGCTGGCATTAAGGTCTAGTGCGCGCAATGTAGCGCGCACTATTCCGTGCGTTAAAGCCCTAACGCTGCTTAATGAAATGAGCCCTTAGTTACATAGGAACATTTACGTGAAATTAATTACCCAGTAATACTCAGAGTATATAACCAGTCGTTATGGTTTTTGCAAGCTTCTCAAAACCTGGATTTTTCCAAATGCTTTTCTTTTTTTTTTTATTTATAAATTTAAAAGTTTACAATATCAAAGATACCAAGGATAAAGGTAACTAACATCAAATTTTTACAATCATATGCAAACACAAACATTCCTTTTCAAGCCCACAATAAATGGCGAGACATATCACAATCTAACCAACAAAAATTAAAGAAAACTAAGAATCGGTTTTGATTCAAAAAGAATCTTAACCATTCCATATTATTTGGGAATCTGAAATCCACCTATATTCTCAGTGTTGAGTCATTCCAAATGCTTTTCTGCGTTATCGTTTGTTGCTTAATATTATTATCTAAATGTGTGTCAAGTCTACTGCTAATATTACTATGCAGCTATGTGTAGGCTGTTTCTGTACAAACTAGTTATTTTTATTGTAAACCGTGTTAAAACCTTATCAAATACACAAATACCAATCCAATCCACTATTATCCAGATAATGGCTGCCATCACCTCCACACCCAGATATTAAGAGCCAGAATCCAGATAAAAGCCAGCTAAAACTTTAAACGCCGTGCCTGCAGAGCTTAAATATTGCCCCAGAACTATTTTCCTCCCTACAGTCGATTCTTTACACTGTGAGAGTCACATCAGGAAAGCTGGAACTGGTTCATTAGAGCAGTGTTTCAACTCTCTCCTGGAGGCACACCAAGCCACTGGAGGTGTTAGGGTTAACTCAATAAATATGCAAGAGACACATTTGCAAATGTTGTGGAACCACTGTATTTCATGTGCATTCACTGTTTTCATTGCTGAAATTCTGCCTGCATTAGAGACCGAGAATCACTACATTGGAGAACAAAACAGGCAGCATTCTATTATGGTTACATAATGGAAATCTGTCAAACCTGAAGCATATAAAAGCATGACAAACTAGGAAGGAAGAGTTCTAACTTATACATTTGTATGCCACCACAATCAGATATTCTATATGAATAATCAGTTTAAAAATGAGACAAATGGATCGAAGCATCAGAGAGGAAAACATTACAAGTTCACAGCGAGTTATAAATTACTGGATGACGGATCCAGACAGTGACATAGCTCACTACTATGGATGTGTGAAAATTGCTTCCCATGGATTTCTTGAGCTGTTGTATATGCTAGTCCTTGAAAACCCATACATAAAGAATTTTATTTGTTTATTTCAAATATTTATGTATACCAACAGAGACTATTTTAGTAGTCATCCTCTGAACCGACTCTTTTCTGTTTATATCTTTTTGAAGATGCAGTGTCCAGAATTGTACACAATTGTACCCTGAGGTTGAGGGTTCAGTTCCTATACCGCACCTTATGACCTTGGGCAGTCACTTAACACTCCGTTGTCTCACTGGACAGATAGGGAGAAATATTTAGGAGTACCTGAATGCAAACCATTGTGAATAGAAGCAGTATATAAGAAATTGACCCCCTCTTTTACGAACGCATAGTGCGGGTTTTAGCGCCGGCAGAATTCCTATGAGCGTTGGAGCAGTTACTGCTGCTGCTGGCACTGTACCGGCAGCCCCAGATCAGTCACTGATTTGTGTCATCAAATGCCAACGCCATTCTTGGAGAATGAATTGGCAATTTTTAAGAATCCACCGGAATGCTCATTTCAATTTTAAAAAGCCCATTGCATGGCAGTATCAGAGACTCCTAGAAAGCTCGCTAAAGTCCGCGATAAGCTGTTTTGATAATCCGCCAATAAAATGCACGCAGGCTAAACCTTGTGGAACCAGTTTAGCGACCGTGTTAAAGGCAACCTAAGGTTTTGAGAACCTGAACCTAAGAGAGTAATTCTATTCAGTAAATACCGGCTTAGCGTACATAGCATGCATTTGCAAGGGGGGAGGGGTGTACACACGGGTGGAGCTTACCCTTACATTAATCCATAATGAGAGATGAAGTTCCACATCAACAATATCCGTTAAATACTTCACAAAAACTGTGTTCCTTAAACCAAATAATCCAAGTCTCTTAACAATTGAAATTTCTTATCAATTAATAATTCTACAACATGAGGTATCTAGGAAGGAAAAAAGTCTCAGAAGCATTGTTCAATGACTGAATGAGTGATGAGGGAAGAATTCTGAAGAGCGTTTTACATGAGTTTTGAGATATGAACTGGTTCTGCCCCAAAACAGTGGTATAGTAAGGTGGGGGAGCGAGGGGGGGACGGTTCACCCCGGGCACCATGTTGGTGGGGGCACAATCTGATGAGGACCCGTCAGCACGGCTTCAGCAAAGGACGATCTTGCTTGACGAACTTGCTGCACTTCTTCAAGGGAGTCAACAGGCAGATAGACAAGGATGGCCAGGTCGACATTATATATTTAGATTTTCAGAAGGTGTTCGACAAGGTTCCGCAAGAACGACTTCTTCGGAAAATTGAGAGCCATGGAATAGAGGGTGAAATACTCACGTGGATTAAAAACTGGCTAGTGGATAGGAAACAGAGAGTGGGAGAAAATGGACAATACTCAGACTGGAAGAACGTCACCAGTGGGGTGCCACAGGGCTCGGTGCTTGGACCCGTGCTCTTCAACATATTCACAAATGATCTGGAAATGGGTACGACGAGTGAGGTGATTAAATTTGCAGACGATACAAAGTTATTCAGAGTAGTGAAGAAGCAGGAGGATTGTGAAGATCTGCAAGATGACATAACCATGTTCGAGAAATGGACAGCAACATGGCAAATGAGGTTCAACGTGGATAAGTGTAAGGTGATGCATGTCGGTATCAAAAATCCCATACATGAACACAAGATGTCCGTGGCAGTACTTGGAGAGGCCCCCCCCCCAGGAAAGAGACTTGGGAGTACTGGTCAAGTCGATGAGGCCGTCTGCACAATGTGTGGCGGCGGCGAAAAGGGCAAACAGAATGCTAGGAATGATTAAGAAGGGAATCACGAACAGATCAGAGAAGGTTATCATGTACCGGGCCATGGTACGCCCTCACCTGGAATACTGCATCCAGCACTGTTGCCGTACATGAAGAAGGACGTGGTACTACTCGAAAGGGTCCAGAGAAGAGCGACTAAGATGGTTAAGGGGCTGGAGGAGTTGCCATACAGTGAAAGATTAGAGAAACTGGGCCTTTTCTCCCTCGAACAGAGGAGATTGAGAGGGGACATGATCGAAACATTTAATGTACTGAAGGGAATACACTTAGTAGATAAGGACAGGTTGTTCACCCTCTCCAAGGTAGAGAGAACAAGAAGGTACTCTCTAAAGTTAAAAGGGGATAGATTCCGTACAAACGAAAGGAAGTTCTTCTTCACCCAGAGAATGATAGAGAACTGGAATGCTCTTCCGGAGTCTGTTATAAGGGAAACACCCTCCAGGGATTCAAGACAAAGTTGGACAAGTTCCTGCTGAACCAGAACAAACGCAGGTAGGGCTAGTCTCGGTTAGGGCACAGGACTTTGACCTGGGGGCGTGCTGACTGCTGGGCACGATGAACCATTGGTCTAACCCAGCAGTGGCAATTCTTATGTTTCTCCTCTCCGCCCCATCCCACTTCTCCCATCGTCACGTGCCCCCTTCTCTTCCTCTGTATCTGTAGTTGTTCACCACCGCAAACAACAACTTTAACATGTTCCTCGTGACTGTATCAGCTCTCCTGCTGGCATCACTTCTGGGCAGGGCCAGATTAAAGGGTATGCCCAGTAGGCACGTGCCTACAGCCCTAAATGGTCAGGGGGGCCCGCTGAAGGAGAATATCAACTCAAAATTTTTTTTTTCAAATGGCGACGGGCCACCCCCCAGCATCGATCGACAACATGGGCCCCCCCAATTGGCAATGCGGGCCCCCCCATTGATGGACCAATTGGCAACGTGGTACCCCCTTTTCCCCATCAATGGAAAGTAAGATCAGCAAGCAACGCGGGTAAGATCAGCAATGGCAACTGTAATTTTGCAAGTTGTGCTCAACCCAAAGCTTCCCCTCTGACGCAGATTCCTATTTCCACCTGGGTGCTTCATAGGGAAGCTTTGGCCAAGCAGCACCGCTTGTAAAATTACAGTTCCTGTTGCTGATCTTACCCATGTTGCTTGCTGATTTTACTTTTCCATCAATGGGAGGGGCACGTTATTGATCGATGATGGGGGGAAGGGGCCGTCGCCGTTTAAAAAAAATCTGAATGACAGGTGAGTGGTGACCCACAAAGGTGAGGGGAAGGGAGGGAGATGGCCTGGGGTGGAGGGAGAGAGAGAAGGGGCAGTGGGAAGAGAGAGAGAGTGAAAGAAAGAGAGAGAGTGTGAAAGAGAGAGAGAGAGAATGAATGAGAGAATATATTGGAAGTGGGGCGGACTTGTGCCGTCAGGGTCAGGCGCATGTGTGAAAGCAGCAGCAGTGGTGAGGAGATAAGGGGCCCTCACCGCTGCTTTCCCACATGCTCCTGATGCTGACGGCATAAGTTCTCCTCACTTCCATCATATGATCCCTTTTCTCTCTCCCTCCACCCCAGGCAATTCACTGAGGGGGGAGGATAATGCAATGGAATTGCCTGGGGTAGAGAGAGAGAGTGATCAGGGGCAGGTGATGGAAGTGGGGAGAACTTGTGCCGTCAACGTCAGGTGCACCAGAATTGCACCTCAGGAGGCATTTTATGGCGTCTAATACTACTATAGGTATTGATAACACCAGAAGTAACCTTCTCACCACTGCTGCTGCTTTTCCACATGCTGGATGGGGGGAAGAAGATAGAGTTAGTGAGATAATGGAGGGGTGAAGGAAAGGGGTGGCAAGCTGTGAGTAGACACAGTAAAAAGAGGGAAACTGAAAACTGAATAGTAAGAAAGAATTTAATTTAAATGGAGGCAGAAAATAGAGAAGGAAGGCCAGAGAAGAAAAGGAAAGGGAAGAGAGAGGAGAGAGAGATGCCAAAGAACAGGGAAGAAAACAGAGATATCAAATCTGAGTGGAGGAAATTAGAAG
Organism: Geotrypetes seraphini; assembly: GCF_902459505.1. Lineage (NCBI taxonomy): Eukaryota > Metazoa > Chordata > Amphibia > Gymnophiona > Dermophiidae > Geotrypetes > Geotrypetes seraphini. The sequence continues at coordinate 446,256,778 of NC_047084.1, read as the reverse complement.
AAAAGAGATGCTAAAAACCACAAGGGGGAGGGAAGGAGAGATGGAAGGAGAGAGATGCCAGACCATGAGGGGAACTGAGAGTAGATGATGGATGCCAGACCAAGGGGGGGGGGCAGAAGGAGAGATGGCAGAGGGAAGCATTTTCTGGAGGGGCAGACAGTAGATGGAAGGAAGAGAATGACAAGAAGATGAGGAAAGCAGAAACCACATGACAAAGGTAGAAAAAAATTATATTTTTTTTTCTTTAGGATAAAGTAGTATTGTAGCTGTGTTTAGATAAATGTTTAGAAATAGAAATTGTGATCCTTTTATTGGACTAATTTTAATACATTTTTTATTAACTTTCAGAGACCAAATTCTTCCTCAGGTCAGGACAGGATACTGTAGCAGCAGTATTCTTTACTGATCTAAGGAAAGAGGTTTTGAGTCTGAAAGCTAATTTAAAAATGTATTAGTCCAATAAAATGGTATCTCATTTTCTATTTTTTATTTTATTTTAGTTAATTTGTAAAGTGATTTGTTATTTCTCTCGTTTCAAATTTACATCTGCTAACTTTATATTTTGTTCAGTATTGGTGGATATGCGTACTGTTTCTTCACCCCCTAAACTGTACCATTCCTTCCGTTTGTAGCACAAGCTAGCATGCTGAATGCTCTGCACTGCTCCGATGGACATAGAATTCCTATGATCATCAGAACAGCGCAGAACATTAAGCCCGCCAGCCAGCGCTAAAAACTATTCCATGCTTTTGTATTAAAAAAAAAAAAAAAGGGAGGGGGGGGTTAGTTTGTGATTACTTATTCCATACTGGGGGATGGTGGTTCTGTGTCCTGTGTGTATGAAGACAGTTTTCTGTTAGCATTGACCAGCCTTGTTTGGCAAAATGCAATAGGCATGGTTCCTGGGAGCACCTTGAATAAATCTGATTTTAATCTCCTTATTGTTTCCAAGTTTCCAAGTTTATTATATAATTTGATTAATCGCCTATTCCAAGTTCTAGGCAATGTACAATTGCTAAAATAGCCAAATATGGGTAACAAATCACACAGACATTAATCGAAACAAATTAAAATGACAAATACAAACATTCCTGTACAAAGCTTCAATCAATTAAATTAAGTAACCGATACATACAATACCAAAATAAGAGGGAAAATAATTAGGGGATTACAATCAGTGTTAAGTTCAATATATTTAGGGTAAAAACATTAGGAGGGGAAACAAATATTAGATAAAAAGAAATAAAAGCATTATGTTTATTCATTAAAAGCATCTTTAAAAAGAAAACTTTTAAGTTTGGTCTTAAATTTGTCCAAATTCTTTTCCTCTCTTATATATAATGGGAGGTCATTCCAGGACTGAGGAGCGGTTATAGAAAAAAATAGTGTAACGCCTCGTGTTAATAACTTTTAATGAGGGGATGGCCAGTAAGTGTTGGTCTTGTGATCTCAGAGATCTAGAGACAGAGTAAGGAATTAAGACTAAAAATAAAAGTCGATCTTCTTTTGTTTCACGTTGGATTTTTTGGTGGACCAATTGCCTTGTTGTTTTGTTACAAATTAACACACATGGAGTGGAACGTACCAGAGGAGTTACAGATTTGGTTGTTTATACATATGGGTTAAAGTTGGTTGACATAGAGTGAGGCAGTTGAGAGGAGTTGCAAACTTAGTTATTAATATAGACTTATTTTTCGGATAGTATGACTGCTTTACAATGCATTTGAACACTTTTATATACGTATGGAATGGGTCCTGGGCAAGTAGGTGGGAAGGGAAGGAAGGGGGGATTTGTTCAGAGATGTTTGGGGCTTGCATAGAACTAAAACTGTATACTGGCACTGGTATGGTAATCTCTGTTTGTTTTGAATTTTATAATAAAAGAGAAATACAAGTGGAAATAAAGAAGTAAATAAGAAAACAGGTAAATAAATGGGGGCAGGGCAGGGTGTGGGTATGGCGGGGCTAGGGGGCCCAGTGTACTTGTGTTTCTAGGGGCCCTCAAATAATTAATCCTGCCCTGCTTCCGGGTGCCGTGCATGGAAAGTGACATCAGAGGGTTGTGAGGAGCACATTGATTTCATTAAACTTTTCCAAAAATATGCAGTCTGGTTAGATCCTTGTCCCCCAGATTTAATGATGGCTGCTCCTGTACACTTTAAATTGAAATTATTTAAGTGGATAACTGACTCTTTGGATGTGGGAAAATTTCCTTCAGAAGAAGACAATATAATCATCACTCCGATAATTAAAAATACCAAAGAATCTACCTCATTGCCGTCTAATTATAGACCGATTGCATCAATTCCCTTCTTTGTAAAACTTATGGAAGGCTTGGTTCATATGCAATTGACAAAATATTTAGAACAACATTTATTACTTCATAATACATAATCTGGATTTATATCTCTATACAGCACTGAAACAGTGATAGCTACACGTGCTGGATCACTTAAATGACTTAATAAGTAAAGGCAGTAGCGCACTAGTGCTTCAATTTGATCTGAGTAGCGCCTTTGACCTGGTAGACCATACCAATCTACTAACTTGCTTGGATGCCTTAGGTGTACATGGCAATGTCTACTCATGGTTTAAAGGATTTATGGAATCTAGATCCTAGCAAGTCAGATTTCAGACTCAACTCTCCTCTAGTTGGAAAAATCCATGTGGCGTGCCTCAAGGATCACCTACATTATTTAATGTCTACCTTTCCCCACTAGGTTCGTGCCTAAGCAATCTAGATATAAGACTGGTCAGTAATGCCAATGTATTTCGGCTCTATCTCAGATTACTACTCAAATTGAAACTGTAATGGAAAGGATGAATATTTGGAAGCAGCAATTCAAACTTTAAGCTTAATTCTGATAAAACAAAGTTCTTTGTAGCATGTCCTACCAAAATTTTTCATGAACTTTCCATCAATATACTTTCAACATCTTATACAATCCATCCAATGATTAAAATTTTAAGAATCGTATTAGATAAACATCTTACTATGAAAACCCAGATAGATACTGTTGTGTGTAAAAGTTATTTTACTTTATGGAGACTACGAACAATTAGACCCTATTTTGAATTTTCAGCCTTTACTGTTGAGTCTCCTTGACTATTGCAATATTGCTTATTTATCAATTACTAAGAAGGAATTATTGATATTATCATTGATACAGAACACAGCAGTTAGATCAATTTACGAATTGAAGAAATACGATCATGTTACATTATTTTATTGCGAATTGCATTGGTTGCCTGTGGAAGCTCGGGTATTGTTCAAGTTGGGCTGTTTTTTTGTTACAAGGTTTTAAATGGTGCAGCCCCAACTTATCTGGCTAATAGGTTTTCCATAGCTATGCACAAATGCAGTAGAGAAACTCATGCTCTGTTCAATTTTCCTTCTGTAAAAGGTTGTAAAAGCAAGAAATTTCTAAATCACTCTTTAGCATCTGAGGCAGCTTCTCATAAAAAAGAATTTTGATCATTGTTGCTCACAGCGGTTTCTTACAGACATTTTAGAAAACAGCTAAAAACCTATCTTTTCTCCAAATACCTGACTAGCTGACTCTTTCAAATATACGATTATGTTTAATGTTTATAATCTTTTGTAAACTGTGTAGAACTTTTTGGTAATGCGGTCTATAAGTATGTTATGTTATGTTATTGAAGTTATTACTTGCGGCACACAGTTTGCGATATTTTGCTCTAGAAACTTCATCAAACCTTTACTTAGTTCAGCTAAATTACCACCTTTGGCCATGTTCTCTGGCAGCAAATAAAACAATTTATTTATGCACCAATTGAAAAAAAATACTGTAGAAGTCCTTTTACATTTAGTACTAGCTATTTTCATGAAGTGCTCCTAGTCCTACTATTGTTAAGAATAAATAACAGTAATCTATCAACTTGTTCCTCAGCACTCATCATTTTGCAAATTAGGACACAAGATAAACGATGCTGAGTCAGACTGAGGTCCCTCAAGCTCATCATGCTCTCTCTAACAATGGCCAGTCTGAGTCACAAATAGCAGCAGGTCACAAAAAGTACTGTAGGTCTATTTCTCATAGTTCATTTCCAAGGATAAACAATGACTTTCCCAAGTCTACCTGGTTAATTATTTTTTTATGAGCATTTCCTCCTGGAACTCACCCAAACCTCTTTTGAAGTCTGCTATTTTAGTTGCCTCGATTACATCCTCCTTTTTAGTAAGGGCTACTAAAAATGTTTTTGTGGTTTTTTTTTACCACATCCTTCAGTAACAGATTCCACAGCTTAATAGTATGCAAATGAAAAAAATACTTTCTACTAAGGGTCTACAGTCATCTGCACACATTTAAAGCCCGATTCAATATATGGTGCCTACAAGAATTAGGCACCGACTAGTGCGGTGCTAAGCGTGATTTTATAAAAGTTAACAAAAAAAACCACACTGTGGAGTGACGATGCTCCTTAGATGGACTTTATTAAGAATGTCAAAGTTCCAAAAGGACAAATGAAATTATCCACATAAAATAAAATCATCCACATTAAAACAAGGTAATCCACATGAAAAACCCAAAGGACCTAGTCCAATAGGGGCACAGGACCCAACACGGTCAGCGTTTCAACAAAAAAAGTCTTCTTCAGGGGTCCCTGAGAGTTCTATGGTGGTAGATACATGGAAGAACTGATATGTGGAGAGCCGTAAGTGTAGCCAAAGCAAATGAGCAAAAGTTAGGCACACTATAGAGAATCACGCATAGCACCACCTAAGCGGCCTTAGGTGTCGCTGGGCATCCTAACCGTAAGCACACCCTATTTATGCCAAGGTTTACTTGGCCCCCAACGAAAAACAACAAGAAAATCCAACACAATCTGCAGTGAAGAGGATCCAGAACAAAGAACAAAAGAAAAACTGCATCTTGTCTGCTTGTCTGCAGTTTTTCTTATGTTGTTGTTTTTTAAGGTTTACTTGACCTAAATGTGTGAGCCTAGGATAGGCGCCAACCAATGCAAAAGTCCAAAACAGGCACCCATATGAAAACCCCACCCACGAGCTGCCCCCTAACCTTGCCTACTTTGTGATAGGCACTTTGGAATTGGAGTAGGCGCTTACCTCAAAGTTTACCAAGTTAGGCACCTAACATCTAATTCCGTGTAATTTCCATCAGTAACAAAATGCTAATTGTCAATTATCAATGCCAATTAATGGGAGAATTATTCAATGGGTGCTAACTGTATTAGTGCGTACTAACGCTAAAGATACCCATTATAATTCCTATGGGCATCTTTAGCATTTAGCGCATGAATTTCTCCCCCTAAGTTTGTTCAACCATTAAGTTAGGCACCTACATCAGCTAGGCGTGCCAATGTAGGTGCCTAACTTTAAGCAAGCAGATTAATTAGAAATTGCCTGTTAGTTTATTTGAGTTGCTAAAACTGTTTTATGCATATATTTAACCTATGACTACAAATTAGCAAGGGTACAAAAGGGTTGCACACACAGAAAGTTTTAGTGTGCACACAAAGGGGTAGATTCAGTAAATGGAGCCCATGGTTAGGCAAGGGATGATGTGCAGTAAGCACAGAACTGTTTACTCTTTCCAAAAAATACTAGGACTAGAGGTCATACGGTGAATCTACTAAGTAGTAGGTGAAAAACTGATTGGAGAAAATATTTCTTCACACAATGTGCAATTAAACTCTGGAATTTGTTCCCAGAGAATATGGTGAAATCAGCTTGGCAGGGTTTAAAAAAGGCTTGGATAATTTCCTAAAAGCGAAGTCCATAGGTCATTATTGAGATGGCTTGAGGAAATCCACTGCTTATTTTTAGGATAAGCAGCATAAAATTTGTTTTAGTACTTGGGATCTAGCTAGGTACTTGGACCTGGGTTGGCCACTGTTGGAAACAGGATGCTGGGCTTAATTGACCTTCAGTCTGTACCAGTATGGCAGTTCTTATGTTCTTATGTTTATACAATACTAGCTTAAGTCATTTTCATGCCTGTCAGATATGGAAATGAAAGTAATCTACTACTGCTACTACTTATCATATCTATAGCCCTACTAGACATATGCAGCACTTTACTTCAAAACACAGACGAGACAGTCCCTGCTCATATGAGCTTACAATCTAGTCAAAACAGACAAACTGGACAAGCAGGTGCATCAATACACAGTGCTCAGGTGGGGGAATAAATGATAAGATAGATAGATATTGGTGCTTATCCAATCAGGCCTTAGGCCCCTCCCAGTACATCCTAGGATGCACTGGGAAGGGGAAGTCCTGTCATTTTGGAGAGTCGGGCCTGCCAGCAGAAGGACTGGGCATCCCTCCTGATGTCTTCTTCTGTATAAGGTATGAGGGCAGGGTGGGGTATGGATGGCAAAAGCAGGAGGGAGTGGGCATCCTTCCTTCTTATTATCTTCGTGGGAGAGGAAGGGGGGGGGGGGTCAGGAGGTCCGGGTATCTATGGCTGACAAGAATGGCACGCATAAAACGTGCCTTCAATAAAGCATATACCTGTCGGTAACACTGTTCATTTTGGGTCGTTAGAAGGCAGCGCTAGATTTTCTGCATGCCTAAGCGATGTTAGGACATCGGTCAGAGTGCTCGTTTTAATATTAATGACCTCGTTTTAATACTTATGAGCTCATTTGCATAGCAGAGATGGAGGCTGCAACGAATGCACGGAAAAGTCCGCAGTGAGCCATTATGAGCATCAGTTGGTAAATTACTTTGATGCTAAACCAGGCCAATCTAGACACCTAACTTTAGGCACTTTTAAAGCATCTGGGCCTAAGTTCTTAGCACACTTTAATAGAAGAGCCACTCGGTCAGTCTCCTGCACTTCCAAAATTTTTCAGCAGCCTTTTTACTAGTAATCTGTAACTTATTATTTAAACAGCCATGGTACTTGAGGACTGGAAAGTAGCCAAAGTAATGTCAGTATTTAAAAAAGGGGTTCTGGGGTGATCCAGAAATTATAGATTGGTGGTGCCTGATGTCAATTCTAGGCAAAATCAAAGAAGCGATTAAAAAAAAAAAAAAAAAAAATTTACTGAACATATAAAGATCTTAAGATAATCCTTCTGGATTTTTTAATGCGTTTATTCACAAATTAAAAGAGAGGATCTTTATTATCATAAAAGAATCAATTCCATCAGTGACATATCATAGTTCTGAAGCAAGTAGGTATCCCACAAGAAAAAGCACATTGTGATATAGTGTGTACAACTGTATAATTTAGACTATCCTTCTTTAGTTTTGATTATGAATAATTTTGCCTCATCTGCATATATTATGGCCTCATTTCTTTCTCCAGATCAGTTATGAGTATGTTAAATAGCACAGACCCTTGGGACACTCCACTACTGATTTTTTTCCATTTGGAACACTAACCACTGAACCCCACTCTCCATTTCCTGACTTTTAAGCAGTAATCAATTCACAATAGAGCATTGTCTCCTTTCTCATGACTTTTTCATTTCCTTAGAAATCTTACAAGGGACTTTGTCAAATGCTTTCTCAGTCTCCAGCATATTATACAAAATGACTCACATTTATTCACCTTCAACAAAAATTTAACAAATTGGTAAGACAAGTCTTATCAGGCTTACCACTACAGTATATGGTCAGTAATTTCATTTGTTTTTGTGGGGGTGGGGGTTTAGACAGCTTCTATGACTTTGCTTGGAACTGACAATGGGCATCATCAGTCTATCATTTCTGGATTACCCAGAAGCCCTTTTTAAAACCTGGCATTACCTTGGCTATCCTCCAATCCTGAAGTACCATGGTCTTACTATTCAATGTAAACCACTTAGGACCAAAAGGAACGTCTAAGCCCGTTTTGGTCCTAAGTCACAAGTTGTCCAAAGTCGGACATGGGAAAAGGTCCATTTTTTGAAAAATACGTCCAGCATATTTTTTTTTTTTTTTTAGGAAATCGTTCAACTGTACGTCCAGCCGTCTGATCACCCAGACCACTAAGTCATCCATCTTTATACCCCATTTTCATCCAAGTCACAAACGCCTAGAAAAAGACCTTTTACAGGAGGGGCCAGAAAAGTGATGGACTGGACACCCAGACATGGCACCAGAGTAGTGGGGTACCTTACAGGGCACTGCTGTAAACTTCACAAAAAGGGTCTCACATACACATTTCACTACAGCTCCCTTATAGGTCATGATGAGCCCCCCAAAACACCCCCAGAATCTACTAGACCCACCTATCTACCACCCCAATAGTCCTTATGGCTGCAGGAGCCATTTATATGGCAGTACAAAACACCGAGCAGGCTGGCCGATCAATAAACAAGCGACTGTTGGGGACCAGTCGCTCATGTCATTTCCAACTGCATCTCTGCCCTGTTTCTGCCCTCGACTCTCCTGCTCTCTGCCCCGATCGCCGCCCTGCTTCTGTCCCGACTCTCCTGGCCTTCCCCCGCAGTGCGAGTCCATAGTTTTAACCCACGGGTTTAAAGTGGGTTAAAACCACGGGCTCGCTATACTCGAAAGTATAAAAAAAGTAAAGTTAAAAAAAAAAAAGGTCGCTGCTCTGTAAGCATATGCAGACCATCTATAGATGGTCTGTGCATGCATTGGGATCGCTATTCAGTGATCCCTGCAGTCGGTTGGGGGCATGATTCCGAGCATCTTCATTTGCATGAGGACACTTAATGAATCAGCCCTCCACCCACAGATTGGCTCGGATCCGTGGGCTTAGTGAATCTAGCCCTTAGTGCCCATCAACCCAGCACCTAAATGTAGTCAATCAAAATAGAAATTACTCCTACTGAGGCCAGAAAGACAGACAGAAGCAGCCCCTTGATTTGAAGGATAGCCCCACAATCTTCATACCAATACTGTACTTACTGCTTGTGGACACATTCTTAGGCCCCTAACAGGTCGCCTAGGTTAAGAAGATAAGAAATCTTCTATTTTTGTGCTGTTTCATAAAGATACACAGACACCCATGCGTCTCTATAAAATACTAGGGGTAAACCCACAGAAATCAAGGCTAGATTGAAGCCATGGTTATATCACCTCTTGAGCTGATATATCCATGGCTAGTGTTTAAGCCCGTTACATTAACAGGTGCTAGAGTAGATGTCTGTCTGTCTTTCTTTTTCTCTGTCTCTCTCTCCCTGCCCTGTCTATCTTTCTTTCTTTCATTTTCTCTCTCTCCGCTGTCTTTCTTTCTTTCTATCTCTCTCCCTACCCAGACCCTCAGTGAAGCCGCTTTCCAGCTGTGCCAGCTAAGGGATCCCTTGCCCTTTCCTCAATCCAGCTGTGGCCAGCTGCCCGCACACATCTGCCCAGCTACACAAAACGGGCAAACGCGTCCCATCTCCCCTCCGAACCCCGTTCGCTCACCCTTGGTGCTGGATCGCCGCCTGATGTTTAAACCCGTTACATTAACGGGTACTAGAATAGATGTCTGTCTGTCTTTCGTTCTTTCTTTTTCTCTCTCTCCCTGCCCCGTCTATCTTTTTTCTTCCTCTCTCTATCCCTGCCCGTCTATCTTTCTTTCTCTCCCGCTGTCTTATCTTTCTTTCTCCCTACCCAGACCCTCACTGAAGCAGCCTTCCAGCTGTGCCAGCTAAGGGATCCCTTGCCCTTTCCTCAATCCAGCTATGGCTTCCACTTTCCAGTGGCTATCCCATGTCTCTCTCCTCACCAACCCAGGCCCCAACTCCCAATCAGGCATCTTTTTCCTTCCCCACCCAAATATCAGTAGCAGAGGCAGCAATCCTGAGTCTCCAATCCCCCATTCCTTACCCAAAGTAGCAGTGTCAGCGCTGTAAACAGGCTGTTCGCAGCCAGCCCCGACAGGGCCTTTCTTGTATCGCATCCAAAGGGGTTGGTGGGTCAGGACTGCTGCCATTGCGCTGACGCTTCCCTTGTCAGCGGCTCCTCCCTGCTCGGCGGCTTCCCTAGTCGGCGGTTCCTCCCTGTTTGGCGACTTCCTCTATGGAGTTGTCGCCATGGTGTTTGCCATTTCAAACTCCGTGCCTCCGCATGCAGTAGAAGAAGCCAGAAAACCGCCGCATACAAAACGCCACAGGCTCCTTCTACTGCGCATGCGGGGCCACGTAGCTACGGATCACACAAGTAGGAGTGTGCATGCGCACTTAGGGTTTTATTATTAGTGAGATTAAAAAAATTATATATATATATATATATACACACACACATACAGTCATGTGAAAAAATTAGGACACCCTAAATATTCAGTTCTTTCTTAAGAAATGTTCACATAACGATGTCAAATTTTTTTTTTTATTTATCTCTGGAAAAGAAAGTGATTTAATTGCAGGTAAGCAACACTAATTTTCCTTGATTTATTCATGAAACAAAAGATATCCATAAAAATATGTACAGTGTTCCCCTTCAAATTCGCGGACTCACTAATTTGCGGTATTCTCCGACTGCCTCTTCCTGTACTAACAGGGGAGTACTGTATTCTAACTGAGGAATATATTGTGACATCCTACACAGTAATAGCTAGTGTTACCCCCCTTTGCTTCTTCCAACAGAGTCGTGGGTCAGAGGCAGGCCCAACTTGCGAAGCAGGCAGCTGATTCCTCCCAGTGGCAGCCATGGTAGTCCTCCATGCTGTTTGCCAGCTGCCAGGAGGAGGGGGGGAATGAGGAGTCAGCGGCGCATCTGATTTGTGAATATCCCTGCCTTCAGTCCTGTCCTGGTCCCGCTAAACCAGCTGGCAATAATGAAGCCAGATGTTGCGGGGACTTCTCTCTTGCTAAATCGTTATAGGTTCTGCCAGTCTTGATCCTGCCCCTCAAAATCAAGAAGTAACTTCAGAGGTGGGTGAGAACGAGACTGGCAGAGCCTTTAGCAATTTAGCAAGAGGGAAGGTCCCCTCGGCGTCTTGCTTCATTATTGCCAGCTAGTTTAGCAGGACCGGGACCAGGGCAGGACCAAAGGCAGGGCTGCTCACACTTTGGATGCGCCGCTGACTCCTCACTCCCCCTTCCTCCCGGTGGCCGGCAAACAGCATGGAGAACTGCCCTGCCTTGCATATCGGGCCTGCCTCTGCCCCGTGACTCCATTCCCCACAGCCCGGTAGGCTTAAATTTGGATATTTTTTAAACTACGGTTGTAGACTGCAATATAAACCAAGACCCCCATTTTTGGGCCATTTTTTTGGCCCCAAAATAGTTTATATTCGAGTAAGTCAGCATTGATGCACCTAAATTTCCGAAAGCGATTTGAAAAGTTTGGCAAAAAAACCCCAAAAAACCAAGCAAGTTAAACAAGTGGAGGAGCATTTTCAATAGGATGTCTAAGTCTGAATTTGGACGTTTTGGGAAAGACATGCACAAATCCAGTAGAGAAAATGTCCATTTTCAAAACAGCAAGACGTTTTATCATTTTTTTTTATTTTAATGGCCTTTTTAGATGTTTTGGCCCTTGGTACATCTATCCTTTTTTTGGCCAGTTTCTAATGCAAAGATGTCCAAATGAAAAGCGTACAAAAACAAGCTATTGGGACATCCAAACTAGTCATCCAGACATCTGAGCAGAGCAGAGGGGTACTCTAGGGGGTACTACAGTGAATGTTACATTAAAAAGTCCCAGGAATACATCACTATAATCTGCTTATATTTTATGGTGAGCACTCCAAAACTTACTTTACCCACCTGTACACCACAACAATAGCCCTTATGCCTGCAGGTGTCATCTTTATGTAGGTAGTATAGGTAGGGTTAACAGATTTAAAAAATTTGTAAAAAGCTATTTTTCTGATGGGATGGAAAAATTGGGCACTCGCTGGACTACGTGTACAGCCCTCAATGGAGACTATGTTGAGAAATATAACTGGGTTGTTGGGGCTTTTTTTACAATTTAACTTGATTTTTTACCAAACTTTTCAAACCACCCTTGTAAGTGTGAACAATTGCACTAAATGCCACACGGCCCTTTGTATACCTATGAGCCGCATGGTACTTCAGTCAAAGAACTCCTTAATGTATATATTCAGCATCACTATCCGTATATCCAACAACACTGAATATACAGTATACACAGTGCAGTACACAAAAAAGAAAATATCCATCGAGCAGTTTAGCTTAACAGGGCCGCCTCTGTTCCACCCCTAACCTGGTTCATAATTATACAGACAGTATCTGACTATTCAGCAAAGTAATGGCCTGATACCATCCATATCATTTTTGAAAATATTCAGATTATCAACTTACATAAGTGCTTGCTGGCTGCCAGTGAGTATATAATTTACTCTGAATTTCAAGTAGCTAGAATTCCATCATTAATCTTCATGTTTTTGCAAGATATTGTCGCTCTTTACAGCATAACAAATACATGTGACTTTTTCAGATAAAAATGCTGTTAATCCGATCATGTTCCTGTTACCCCAAGGCCAATATAACATTCAAGCTACTGAGATATTGTGTGCAATTCAATTCAAGCACACTGGTATGTTGCTCAACAAGACAGCATAGGCCCAATATTCAGCTGGCGACAATCAGTGTTTTGCTGACCACTGTGGGTATTGTAGGGGTGTTTATTTGCACCTGAAGGTTAGGCCTCTCTGACATCAAGCCTGAACCATTATTTGCAAGAAATCATTCCAGCCTGAACCTAGCAAGAAGAGAAAGAAGAACACATCTTTGCTGTTTCTGCCTGATGCATTCTGGGTATGTACCAGAACTGTATTCTAGTCAAGGACATCCAGCTATGTCTTCATGCTCAGCCTGTGTGAATCTTGGGGGAGCAATTGCTCTTACACTTATTATCTAATGAAGGTGCCTCTGTCTCACAGCCTGTACGAGACTCTATACAGAAAGGCTATTCATCTAAGTTCTGTTTCTGGATTGGTCCAGGGAGGTCATCTGACGAGATCCAAGTGAAAAGGTGCTAAATTATTATTCTGTGTTGGGATGTGAGGGAGCTTACATCTTAACATTGGATTCTCTGCACATCTTATAATAATTAAGACCTGAAAAGTTACCTCTGGTGACTCTCTGCCTGAGAGAGAGAATCAGACCTTAAACCAGGGGTGTCCAATGTCGGTCCTCGAGGGCCGCAGTCCAGTCGGGTTTTCAGGATTTCCCCAATGAATATGCATGAGATCTATGTGCATGCACTGCTTTCAATGCATATTCATTAGGGAAATCCTGAAAAACCGACTGGACTGCGGCCCTCGAGGACCGACATTGGACACCCCTGCCTTAAACAGATCTGGATTCCATCACATAAAGGAAACCTTTACTGCCAACCTAAGTTACAGCTTCTCTAGTGGCTGACGAACTCTTGTTCCGGTACCAAAAGAATTCTTATCTTCAGTGCTAAATAGAGGACATCTTCCCTTTCACCTGATTTTGTGCCAAGGCCTAATTGGACGGTGAGAATACGGAATTCTATTATCTTATCAGCTGGGGTTAGATAAGTGAATCCTATTGTGGTTTGGGATAAGAATTCGTAAAGCACTGTGGTGATAAGTGATATATTTAGTTTGCTGCTAATCAGGAATTATTATTATAAGGAATTATTTAGAGCAGGGGTGTCAAAGTCCCTCCTCGAGGGCCGTAATCCAGTCGGGTTTTCAGGATTTCCCCAATGAATATGCATTGAAAGCAGTGCATGCACATAGATCTCATGCATATTCATTGGGGAAATCCTGAAAACCCGACTGGATTCCGGCCCTCGAGGACCGACTTTGACACCTGTGATTTAGAGTGTAAGAATTAGTTTTATTTATTTATCTAGCAAGTGTGTTGTGATAATTGTGTACTGAGTTTCATATATGCAATCGGATATTTTGTGAACAATAATTAGTTATTGCTGCTGGCTTATGAACTATATTTTTCTATTTTCATAATAAAAGTATTTCTCATTAGCCTGGGTCTGGTGTTGTGTAAGTAGGCAAAGATAGTTGAACCTGTAAAAGATATTATGGTCTTCCCTAGAAAACTAACAGGTACATATTTGTTTATGTAACTGATTAGTGCACCATAAAGCACAGTTACTTACCGTAACAGGTGTTATCCAGGGACAGCAGGCAGATATTCTTTACGCATGGGTGACGTCACCGACGGAGCCCTCGGTACGGACCTTTTTAACTAGAAAGTTCTAGTTGGCCGCACCGCGCGTGCGCGAGTGCCTTCCCACCCGACGGAGGAGTGCGTGGTCCCCAGTTAGGATAAGCCAGCTAAGAAGCCAACCCGGGGAGGTGGGTGGGACGTAAGAATATCTGCCTGCTGTCCCTGGATAACACCTGTTACGGTAAGTAACTGTGCTTTATCCCAGGTCAAGCAGGCAGCATATTCTTTACGCATGGGTGACCTCCAAGCTAACAAAGAGGGAGGAGGGATGGTTGGCTATCAGGAAAATAAATTTTGTAACACAGATTGGCCGAAGTGTCCATCCCGTCTGGAGAAGGCATCCAGACAGTAGTGAGTAGTGAACGTGTGAACTGAGGACCAAGTGGCCGCCTTGCAGATTTCCTCGATGGGCGTGGAACGGAGGAAAGCCACAGACGCAGCCATAGCTCGGACTCTGTGGGCCGTGACAGCACCTTCCAGTGAGAGACCGGCCCGAGCATAACAGAACGCAATACAGGCAGCCAGCCAATTGGAAAGCGTCCGTTTGGAGACAGGACGACCTAGACGGTTAGGGTCGAAAGACAAAAAGAGCTGAGGAGATGAGCGGTGAGCCCTGGTACGGTCAAGGTAGTAGGCCAGGGCACGCTTACAATCCAGCGTGTGCAGTGCCTGTTCCCCAGGATGAGAATGGGGTTTAGGGAAAAAGACGGGCAACACAATGGACTGGTTGAGGTGAAAAGCTGAGACCACCTTCGGAAGGAATTTTGGATGGGTACGCAGGACCACCTTGTCATGGTGAAAAACAGTGAATGGTGGATCGGCGACCAGTGCATGCAGTTCGCTAACCCTCCTGGCAGAGGTGATGGCAATTAGGAAAAGCACCTTCCAGGTAAGAAATTTGAGCGAAGTTGTGGCAAGAGGCTCAAACGGAGGTTTCATGAGTGCTGATAAAACCACATTCAGGTCCCAGACGACAGGAGGAGGCTGCAGAGGTGGTTTGACATTGAAGAGACCTCTCATGAACCGGGAAACCAGTGGATGAGCCGTGAGAGGTTTTCCGAGGATAGGCTCGTGAAACGCAGTGATGGCACTGAGGTGGACTCTGATGGAGGTAGATTTGAGGCCAGCATTGGACAGTGAGAGCAAATAGTCCAGTACAGATTCCACCGCTAAAGAGGTGGGATCATGATGATGCCGTAGACACCACGAGGAGAACCTGGTCCACTTCTGATGGTAACATTGGAGGGTGGCCGGTTTCCTGGAGGCGTCCAAAATGAGACGGACAGGCTGAGAAAGATTCTCTGGAGAGGTCAGCCCGAGAGAAACCAAGCTGTCAGGTGGAGCGAAGACAGATTGGGATGTAGTAGAGATTGATGCTGCTGTGTAAGTAGAGTAGGAAACACAGGAAGAGGAATGGGCTCCCTGGAGCTGAGTTGAAGCAGGAGGGAGAACCAGTGTTGTCGAGGCCACCGAGGGGCGATGAGAATCATGGTGGCCCTGTCTTTGCGGAGTTTGCACAAGGTCCGCAACATCAGAGGAAGTGGAGGGAAGGCATACAGGAACCGATCCGTCCAATCGAGCAGGAATGCATCCGGGGCCAGACGATGAGGAGAGAAGAGTCTGGAACAGAATTGGGGCAGCTGATGATTGTGAGGTGCTGCAAAGAGGTCCACCTGTGGAGTGCCCCAGCGAGCAAAGATGGAGAGGAGTGTTGGAGGATCCAGTGTCCACTCGTGAGGTTGAAGGATGCGGCTGAGATTGTAGGCCAGGGAGTTCTGTTCGCCCTGGATATAGACAGCCTTGAGGAAGAGATTGCGGGCCGTGGCCCAGGTCCAGATGCGTAGAGCCTCCAAACAAAGGAGGCGAGATCCGGTGCCGCCTTGTTTGTTTATGTAGTACATGGCGACTTGATTGTCTGTGCACAGGAGAAGAACCTGAGGACAGAGAAGATGCTGGAAAGCCTTGAGGGCATAGAACATGGCTCTGAGTTCCAGGAAATTGATGTGATGTTGACGCTCCTGTGGGGTCCAAAGACCCTGGGTGCGTAGATCTCCTAGGTGGGCTCCCCACGCATAGGGGGAGGCATCTGTGGTGATGATCATGGAGTGAGGGGGCAGATGAAAGAGCAGACCCCTGGAAAGATTTGAGGAGTTCAACCACCATTGGAGAGATTGCTGAAGAGATGATGTCACAGAGATGGGATGAGAAAGAAGATCCGTAGTCTGTGACCATTGGTTGGCGAGAGTCCATTGAGGTGTTCGGAGATGGAGACGTGCCAGAGGAAGGACATGTACTGTCGATGCCATGTGGCCCAAGAGGACCATCATTTGTCGGGCAGGGATGGTGGGATGCATGAGGACCTGACGACAGAGGTGGAGCAGGGTCTGCTGACGATCAGAGGGAAGGAAAGCCCTCATTAGTGTGGTGTCCAGCACTGCTCCGATGAATTGAAGTCGCTGGGTGGGAAGCAGATGCGACTTGGGGTAGTTGATCTCGAACCCCAGGAGGTGGAGGAGAGAGATGGTGTGATGAGTAGCCTGTAGCACAAGTTGAGACGTAGGTGCTTTCACCAACCAATCGTCCAAGTAGGGGAACACCTGGAGGTTGTGAGACCTGAGGAAGGCCGCTACCACTATAAGGCACTTGGTGAATACCCTGGGAGATGAAGCGAGGCCAAAGGGAAGCACCTTGTACTGATAGTGACGGTGGTGCACCTGGAAACGCAGGTAGCGGCGAGAATTCAGATTGATGGAGATGTGAGTGTAGGCCTCCTTGAGGTCCAGGGAACATAGCCAGTCGTGTTGAGAAAGAAGAGGGTAGAGCATGACAAGGGAGAGCATTCTGAACTTCTCCTTGACGAGATGCTTGTTGAGGTCCCTGAGATCGAGAATGGGACGGAGGTCTCCCGTCTTTTTGGGTACCAGGAAGTAGCGGGAGTAGAATCCCTGACCCTTTTGGTCTGGAGGTACTTCTTCGATGGCATTGAGAAGAAGGAGGGATTGAACCTCCCTCAGGAGGAGGGGGATTTGAGATGAGTGAGAAGCAGACTCTACGGGAGGGTTGTCCGGTGGAAGAGTCTGGAAGTTGAGAGAGTAGCCGTGGTGGATGATGTTGAGGACCCACTGGTCCGATGTGATGACCTCCCAACGGCTGAAGAATATGAGGAGGCGACCCCCGATTGGTTGTGGAAGAGGTAGCGAAGGTGGAAGACTGGCTATGCCCTGGAGAGAAGAGACAAAAGGGCTGAGACGGTTTAGCAGGAGGAAGAGGCTTGTTGGGTTGAGTGGATTGAGAACGAGCCTGTGTCTGGTGATGTTGCTGCCGTGGCCGCCGAGGATGTTGGGAAGGCGGATTGAGTGGCCTGGCTGAGAATCTGCGCTGGTATGAGGATTGAGGCCTGTAAGGTCGTGCAGGCGGAGCCTTCTTTTTTGGCTTAATCAGGGTGTCCCACCTGGTTTCATGCGCAGAGAGTTTCTGGGTGGTGGAATCCAGGGACTCACCAAACAGTTCATCCCCAAGACAGGGGGCGTTGGCCAGACGATCCTGGTGGTTAATGTCCAAGTCTGAGACTCTCAGCCAGGCCAGGCGGCGCATGGCTACAACCATGGCAGAGGCACGGGAGGTAAGCTCGAAGGAATCATATATCGAGCGGACCATAAACTTTCTCAATTGAAGGAGACCAGAGATTTGTTGTTGAAAAAGTGGAATCTTCCTCTCTGGGAGATACTTTTGGAGGGCGGACAGCTGCTGAACCAAGTGTTTCATGTAGAATGAAAAATGGAAGGAATAGTTGTTCGCCCTGTTGGCCAGCATGGCATTCTGATAGAGCCTCTTGCCAAACTTGTCCATGGTCTTACACTCTCTGCCAGGAGGGGTGGAGGCATAGACACTGGAGCCCTGAGTCTTCTTTAAGGTGGATTCAACCAGGAGAGACTCATGGGGGAGTTGTGACTTGTCGAATCCTGGGATTGGGATAACCCTATAGAGGTTATCTAATTTGCGGGGGGCCCCAGGCACTGTAAGGGGGTTTTCCCAATTTTTATAGAAGGTTTCCCGTAGGATGTCGTGCACGGGTAATTTAAGAAACTCCTTGGGAGGTTGCTCAAAATCCAGAGCCTCTAGAAAGGCTTGGGATTTCTTGGAGTCTGACTCCAGAGGGAGAGATAAGGCTGCAGACATCTCTCTGAGACACTTTGAGAAGGAGGATTGCTCGGGTTTGGAGGTGGTGTCAGGAGCCGAGGGATCCTCATCGGAGGAGGAGAGGTCCTCCTCGGTACCGGGAGGGGACTCTTCCCACAAGTCTGGGTCCCGGACCTCTGGGTGTGCATGCCGCGACACCGGGGTGGAAGGTTCGGTATGGTGAGTCTTGGACAAAGATTTCCCAGAGCGTACCGAAACGGTACCGGGAGAAGAGGACCGGTGTCGGTCCCAGTCCCGGGAAGAATGGTGCCCCGCCCAGTCCCAAGGAGGATCCGCAGTGGCATGGGAGTGAACCACAGGATGGGCCTGAAGTTGCTGGGCCGAAAGAATCGGCATGGAGGTATTAATAGGTACCGATGGGGTGGATACCGGTGGCTCGGTACGGGGCTCGGGCCGGTCTGGTACCGAAAGGAGCGGTGCCAGGATAGTAGGCAACAGGTGCTCGAGCTGATGTTTCAGCTGGTCTTGCAGTTGAACCTGGAGGATGGCCGCAATTCGGTCATCCAGGGGAGGCACCGGAACCGCTTTCTTTTGCCCCGGCGATGAAGAGGCCGATGACGAGGCACTCACCGAAATCGGGGCGGAGCGCTTTCGGGGTCGGCGCGAGGCCGGTAGGGTCGGTGTCGCCACTGTGGCTGGTGGGCGCTCGAGGGAAGGGGGAGGCTTCTTAGCCGGCTTACCTTGCGCCAGCGGCGCCGATGCGGGGTCGGGCGTCGTCGAAGTAGACGGTGCCGATTTTGATGGTACCGCTGTCGATGCCGAGGAGTCCATCGTCGACCCGGTGCCGAATAAAAGATTTTGTTGGATTTGCCGGTTTTTAAGCGTCCGCTTTTTAAGAGTAGCACAGCGGGTGCAGGAGTCCGCCCGATGCTCCGGACCCAAACACTGCAAACACCAATTGTGTGGGTCAGTAAGGGAGATCGGGCGGGCACACCGCTGGCACTTCTTAATACCGGCCTGTGGGGGCATGAAGGGGAAAATAACCTCCGCGAAATCGAACCCCGAGGCCTGGATAATGGCAACAGGCCCCGCCGGGGCAAAAACGAAAAAAGGTAGAAAAAATCAAAGTTTTTTTTTTTTTTGTAAATAAAGAGAAAGAAACCCGAAGGTAAAAATAAAGAAAATAAGAAAAAATACGCGAGCGGGAAGGCAAAAAGTGAGTTCAACGGCCGTTGAAAAAACACACGCGTCTTCTTCGCTCCGCGGAAACGAAGAAACTGGGGACCACGCACTCCTCCGTCGGGCGGGAAGGCACTCGCGCACGCGCGGTGCGGCCAACTAGAACTTTCTAGTTAAAAAGGTCCGTACCGAGGGCTCCATCGGTGACGTCACCCATGCGTAAAGAATATGCTGCCTGCTTGTCCTGGGATAAATCTTTCTACAGTATTAAATCTGGAAATTCAATGCAGGGTCATGTCTGGGCACTGGCATTCAGTTTCAGAGTTTCTGGAGCCGGCTCATGCATAGCTGGTTAAGTGCAATATTCAGCATTTAATTGGCTGAGTTACTGCATAATAATATGAGTGACTTTTATGCAGTCCTATTTTGTGCAGTGAACTGGGACAGTTTAGTGCTGAATATTGGTACTAAACTGGCCCAAGTGCTGACTCCACCACCCGGAATACCCTCGAAATAACCAGTGTCCATTTTGGTGCTAACCAGTTAAGTGCTGCTGAAAATTAGTGGTTAGCCCAGAACAGGTGATTTAACTGGCCAAGAGCCCTTTCTCGCAGGTTAAATCACTTTCATTATTGACCCTGCCAGCCTTCTTATACAACGTTTGGATTGAGGCATTTAGTGCAGTTTTACAAGCCTGAGCCATTCCTTTACATATACTATATATTATATCAGCGCCATCTACTGGATCACAAGTCTACCCCTGAGGAAGGCTTTCTAGTGGAAGCCGAAACACGGACCGTGTTGGGTCCAAAGATATAAATGAAAGGCTATATATAAGGCTTGGTGTTCTACATATATGTGATGTGTTTTTAAGATTATTTGTAATAAATTGTTATTGCCCTAAAGGTTGATATGTACAGTCCCTTCCCCACTTGGTTTTTATTCTAGAATTTTATATCATATGCAAGTACACAATTATGCGTGTTTATGACAGTATGGTCCCTATGCATTACTCTGCAAATACCCATTTACATAATGCTATGGGGTGTACACAGTGGCGTAGTAAGAGGTGTGTGGTCCGCCCCTGGCGTGGCGGCATCCTTCCTCCTCTCCTCCCTCCCTGCTTGCTCGCCCACCTGTCCGCGCCCTGCTCCTCTCCTTGCCCTGCACACCCCTTGCCTTCCCCGTACCTTTTTGGCGCTCTCTCTGACATCACTTCCGGGACCCGCCCCTACGAAGTGATGTCAAAGGGGAGCCAACACCGACATGGGCAGCATGCTGCTCATGCCAGAGAAGTTTAAAAGGTACGGGGAAAGGGAAATGGGTGTGCACGTGGCAGAGGAGGGCGGGAAAGAGGGAGGGGGCGCCATTCACCCTTAGTATGCCACAGGGTTTACACAGGGCAGAGCATGGGAAAGACACAGGCGGGATTCTCACACACACATATAACTTACACAATACTGTAATTTATGCAGATATCTGACACATTTAGGCAGTAACACTTGCACCAATTCTTTGGCTGGCACCTAAATGTTAAGAACCTATATATTTGGTTATGCTCTAGCAAACTATAAATGCAAAGCTCTTTCCCTCATAGAACAGGCTCCTACCCAGTGGCGTAATGAGGGTGAGTGGCGCCCTGGGCGGTGGTGTCACTCCCCCTTCCCTTTCCCCATACCTTTTTAATTTGTCTGTCGGTGCCGGTTCACCCTTGGACGTCACTTCCTAGGGGCGGGTCCCGGAAGTGACGTCAGATAGAGCGCCGATGCTGACAGGGACTGCAACCTCGCACCGGGAAAGTAAAAAAAGATATGCCGGATGGCAAGGGGTCCTCACCCTTAGGAAGGCCGCGTCTGCAGCGGACCATCCCCTCTCCGCCTACTCCCCTTATTACGCCACTGCTCCTACCATATATATCATCTGACGGAGAAATTCTATAAATAGAGATAAGTAGCTTTGAAATATAAAATGAATATTTAAATACTCAAATTTAACTTAAAGTTTATATGAAAGTCAATATTTATATTGACTGTACTGGGGCTGCTGCTTTTTAACATTTTTATCAGTGATCTATAGATGGGAATTAGTGAATAAGGAGCGCTAGCCAATTTAGCGCGAGCTAAATGCTAAGACATCCATTATATTCTATGGGTGCCTTTGCATTTAGTGTGTGCTGAATCGGTTAGCGGGCCTTAATAAAAGAACCCCTAGATTTGCAGATGACACAAAAGTTTTTGAATCACAAAAGGATTGTGGAAAATTGCAAAAGGACCTGTCGAGACTGGAAGACTGGGCATCCCAGTGGCAGATGACGTTTAAAGTGAGCAAGAGCAAAGTGATGCATGCGAGAAAGAGAGGGGACAAGTCCAGGACAATTATCAGGAAGTTCTGCTTCATGCAGTGAGTGCTCTCCCGGAGGAGGTTGCTGCGGAATCCACCGTCCTAGGATTTAAAGGCAAGCTAAATGCACATCTCCTTGCAAGGCGCAGAGGGCTATGGGTGACTAAGGTTACGCCAGAGTACACCTGGCTGGACCTCCGCGTGTGTGGATCACCGGATTTGATGGACCTAAGGTCTGATCCGGAGATGGCAGTTCTTATATTCTTACAAAGATTATTTATGCAGTTAAAGTTTATTCACTGACCGATGATGAAAGACCACGTAATACTTCCCGCTATAAGTTCTAAATAGGCGGTGGAGTGGTGGGGCTGAGGCTGTGTATAAAATTAACTATATAGTCAGACTTTTTGTGAATTGTTAAATTTCAAGTTAGGCACAATTCTGTAATGGGCGCCTAAGTGTGATTGACATACAATATGCACCTTACTTCAGGTGCCTATCTTTTCTAGGCACCAATCACAGAATCTGGCCCTGGGTGTCATAAGTGTCCCATTAACCAATCACCCTTTTAATGGCAAGTAAAGGTTAAATCTTCCTTCAGATCAGCCACAGAGCCACACCGTCATTTGTAGGGGGCCTGAGCATATAGTGGAGGAGGAGGGCACAAAATTTGGCCCACTCCCCTGCTTTCTACACTCTCCTCCTCCCCCAGCCGTGACCCCCAAATAACTGTGGCTGTTGGCGGGGATCCCCAAGCGCTGCCAGCTGAAGAAGTTATCCACCAATGTTCTGTGGGCCACCACCCCTGTGTCAGACTCCCAATGCCCCCACCTATGCAAGACATAGGGTAGATGCCCCTCTCACCCCTCAGCTGCATGCCCAGCTTCACAAAACGTGAGCATGAGTTTGAGGGCAGGGGTTCCATCCCAGTGACAGCCCATAGAAAATGCCCCCGACAGACAGAAAACAAGTGGAGGCCCTCTTTGGCTAGCAGGGTTTGGAGATTCCTGCCAGCCATAGAATCAGGTGTACAATATGAGGGGGCCCAGGATTTTAAGGTTTCCTCATGGCTATGCCTCTACTATGGAGAAAACAGAAAAGCACCAAGTCATTCAGTTACCAGACTCGCATCAGATTCTATTTGAAAATTATGTTTCCCCCATTGGGCAGATAATAAGAAAATTATTTGAGCCCATCAAATGTCCGAGTTACTTCTCTAGGTACAGGAGAATGTGAGAGATGTTTAGCTTTACTCAGCAAGAGTAATTTAAAATATTTTATATTACTCTCATCCTATGAAAACTGTGAGTGAGGTAGAATGATTAAATAGACAACACTTTTTTATATATAAATCTTTCAAACAACACCAGAACAGGCTGTGAAACTAACAACCAGTAGACTGAAAATAAATCATAAAATACATCAGAGTGAAGAAGTTGCCTACAGGTTATTATTTAAAGTGAGATAAAATCAAAGTTGGGTATTAATATACAGGCAGTCCCCGAGTTACAGATGTCGAACTTAAGTATATGACTCGTACTTAAGAACGTGATTGTGGCTTCATTTGATTTCACTGAGCAGTATTTCCAGTGGCATAGACTCCTGTAGCAGATTCAGGAATGATGCACATTAAGAACAGTGTGTGGTTGTGAATGCTGTAGCTTAGAGGGAACACTGGTAGGGAGTAGTTTGCCCTTTTGTCAGCTGGGAACAGAGGTAAGCAGCAAGAATCTTAAAATCTATAGGTTCTGAGTTACATATAAATCTAAATTAGTTCAGCTTTAAAATCGTAACTCATTCTTAACCCAGGGACTGCCTGTATTATTAAGTAATAAAGTACTGGTAATATGCTACTTTAAAAAGTAACGAGTAACATTAATGATTACTTTTGTGTAAATGTAAAGATTATAACTGTTAAAAATGAGAAGGGTGAAACTTATTCTCAAATTGGAGATATTTTAAAACAATTTTTGAACTTTTATAAAGCTTTGTATTCTTCCGAGCCTTATTCAAATAAAGAACTAGAGGGTTTCGAATTTTTAAAGTCAATCAAGGAATCAAAAATTTCCAATCACATACAGGGGAATCTTGAGGTGCCTATTCATTGAGAGAACTACAAGCAGCGTTGACGTCCCTTAGATTTGGATCCGCTCCAGGTGGTGTAGAGTTCTCCAGGTTCACTGTAGAGTTCTATAAATCATTTCAAATTACCCTATTACCTCATCTATTAAATTTATATCAGGCTCAACTGACTAAAAGTTGCATTACAGGTACTATGGCAGAATCTTAAAAAATTGTTTTGCCAAAGCCAAATAAAGATCCTATGTTGATTTCAAATTACAGGCCTATTTCATTGATTATTGTAGATGGAAAACTTTTGGCTAAATTATTGGCTTTGTGCCTGGCCAACGCTTTCCTTTATATTATTGGTATGCACCAAACGGGGTTCGTTGCTCATAGACATTCTTCAAACAACGCTAGACTTGCTTTCCACATGTTAAATTTAACAAAAGCAGTGGATGATCCAGCCTTCGCTGTGTCCTTGGATGCAGAGAAGGCCTTTGATTGTGTGGAATGGACTTTCATGTATCAAGCAATGGATTGGTTTGGTATTGGTTCTGGATTTATACAAATGATTCAAACCTTGTATAGCTCCCCCTCTGCCAGATTATATATTAATAATACTTTTTCAGAATGTTTCAGTCTGGAAAAGGGAGTTAGACAAGGGTGTCTGTTATCTCTTTTGCTTTTTGATATCGTACCGGAACCCTTATTATTGGCTATTCAGCAGGCAAAGGAGATCCAGGGTATTTCTTATGCAGGTCGGGAATATAAATTATCCCAGGACAAGCAGGCAGCCTATTCTCACATATGGGTGACATCAGCGATGGAGCCTGGATGCGGAAGCCTCGCAAGCAGACTTGCTTGTAGAAACTAGAAGTTTTGAGTCAGCCGCACCGCACATGCGCGAGTGCCTTCCCGCCCAGTGCAGGGCGCATATCCTGAGTTCTCAGTTTTCCATGGAGCCGAGAAGTCCGTCTTTGACTCTCTGCATTTAACTTTGTTACTTCGTGCCTTCTCTTTCCGCGGTTTGTGTTTATTTTCTTCACGAATCGCTGTTTTCTTTTATTTCTTTATTTCTAGTTAAAAAAAATAAAAAATAAAAATTTTTATTTCTTCCGTTCGACTGCCGGGGAAGGCCACTCGGCCGCAGCCTGTGGGCTTCGACTTTATGGTGGCTATTTTTCCTCCTATGTACCAGCCAGCAACAGGCTTCAAGAAATGTAGCCAGTGCCAGCCTGCGATTTCCCTCATGGACCCACACCGTTGGTGCCTCAAGTGCCTTGGGAAGGACCTTCAACCAAAGTCATGCGAGCGCTGTGCTACTCTTCAACCTTGAGCCCTTAAACGTCATCGGATTTTAGTGGAGAAGCTTTTCGGGATGGATTCTTCAACCACTTCCCCGACTTCGAAAGCGGCCTCTGTCCCACCTTCGACCAAGGGTCCTTCTGCCTCCACTAATCCAACCTCGAGCCTCATCAGATCTTCTTCGTTTGCAGGGGCTCTTACCTCAACTACACCTCCTGTATCTTCCCCTGCATCCTCAGGTAAGATAGCTCAGCAGATGGTTCCAGTGGTGGTAATCAAGGTGGCCAAGACTTCCAAGTCGAAGCACATTTCCACTGCCTCTGTGGAACCTCCAGCCAAAGCAGGTGGTCCGGTTTCAGACATGGATCCATCCTTGCCGGCTTCTTTCCAGACCATGTTAGAGAAGCAATTCATTCAGTTCCTCACTAATATGGGACTGAAGCTTGCTACTCTAATCCAGCCTGGGCATTCTGCAATCTCCCGCGAGGTCGAGCCTCTTCCTATGCCTCCGGCTGAAACTACACACTCCATGATGACACCAGGGCCGTCGATAAAGAAAACAACTGTTGCTGTTCAGGAGATGGATGGAGACACTGACTCCTGGCAGTTAGTGACCTCCTCCACAGGTAAACGTAGGAGACCCCCCTTCCCATTTACAATCTCTTCACCTTCTCACTCTTTCTCTTACCAGGGCAGCTCCACATCGACTCCGCATCTGAACCTGAAGAACAGATTCCAGGTCTTGCAGGAAGAGACTACCGTTGTCGACATGGAACAGGATCAACACACATCTCCAGGGACAATGGATCGACACCCCCAAAAGAGGCGTAGAGTGATAGCCATTGGGGACTCCATGTTGAGGGGCACCGAGGGACCAATATGCAGATCGGATATGCAGTCGAGGGAGGTCTGCTGTCTGCCCGGAGCCAGAATACGAGATGTGACCACCTGTCTTGATAGACTTCTCAGGCCCCAGGACCACTTCCCAATGCTGCTCATCCACGTCGGGACGAACGACACTACTAGGAACACCCTGGAGGACATAGCTAGAGACTTCGGATCTCTGGGAAAGAAGCTAAAGCAGACAAGAGCACAGGTAGTATTCTCTTCTATTCTTCCTGTTAGGGGCAGAGGAAGGGACAGGGACGAACGTATCCTGAAGACGAACGAGTGGCTACAACGATGGTGCCGGGAGATGAACTTCGGATTCCTGAATCACGGAGAGGCACTACAGAGACTACAGGGACCAGACGGACTCCACTTGACCAACAGAGGTAAGAATGTCTTCGGACAGAGGCTAGCCCGCCTACTTCGAAGGGCTTTAAACTAGGTAAGTCGGGGGTGGTTACCCACTTTTACACCAGAGCAGTAAGTAACAATCCTGATGGGGCGAACCAAAACTCCGCTACTAAGTCTAAGGTAAGTACCCTTATTGCAAAAGAATCACTAGGTGACACTTTAATTCAAATGGATGGCTCACTACAGGAGCTTAGTAAACAGAAAGAGTGGAGAGCTATGTATGTTAACGCACACAGCCTAGGGAATAAATTTCTAGAACTAGAAACAGAAATAGTTAATGCAGACCTGGACGTAGTAGCAATATCCGAAACATGGTTCACAGACTCTCATGGGTGGGATATAACTATACCAGGATACAACCTGCTTCGACAAGACAGAGAGGGTAAGTTGGGAGGAGGGGTAGCACTTTACATCAAAGAGAACATCAAGACAACCAGGATCACAGATGTCAAGTACACTGGGGAATCCATCTGGGTAAACCTGGCCAGAGGCAGAGAAAAATGCCTGTATCTTGGTGTGGTATACAGACCTCCAAGGCAATCGGAGGACAAGGACGCAGAATTAATTGAAGACATTGAGAATATCACCTTACGGGGGGACGTCGTTCTGTTAGGAGACATCAACATGCCTGATGTGGACTGGAACACACTCTCAGCGACAACTTGTGATAGCAGGAGGATATTAACGTCCATGAAGGGAGTAAGGCTCAAACAAATGGTACTAGAGCCCACTAGGGCCCAGGCCATCCTGGACCTGGTACTTACAAATGGGGAAAGCGTCTCGGAGGTCTCGGTGGGAGAAAAGCTAGCCACCAGTGACCATAACATGGTATGGTTTAACCTTAAGAAAGGCTTCCCTAGGTCACAAACAAAAACAAGAGTACTCAATTTCCGAGGCACTGACTTTGCACGCATGGGAGATTTCGTCCATCAGATGCTGCAGGTTCATGAAGTAACTGATAATGTGGAAACTATGTGGTCAACCTTGAAATCGACCCTTCATGAGGCAACTAAACGCTACATAAAATCGGTAACCAAACAGCAAAGAAAAAAGAAACCCCAATGGTTCACTGATGAGGTCTCGTACCTCGTCAAAGAGAAGAAAAGAGCATTTCTCGTATACAAATGCACGGGGGAAAAAGAAGCAAACATTGTATACAGGGCAAAGTCTGCAGCGGTCAAAACAGCAGTCAGGGAGGCCAAACTTCGAATGGAAGAAACTCTAGCGAAGAACATTAAGAAAGGGAACAAATCCTTCTTCAGGTACATTAGCGACAGGAAAAAGAACGCAAACGGGGTAGTACGCCTTAGAACGCCAGAAGGGAACTATGTGGAAACAGATTCCGATAAGGCCAAACTGCTGAATGATTACTTCTGTTCAGTCTTCACCTGCGAGGCACCAGGGCACGGGCCACGGCTGGAAGCAAAGCAAAGCATGGAAGACCCATTTCAGAATTTTGATTTCACACCAGCTGATGTTTACAGAGAACTGTCGAGACTCAAGGTGAACAAAGCCATGGGACCGGACAATTTGCATCCAAGAGTGCTCAGAGAGCTATGCAATGTTTTGGCGGAACCGTTAGCCATGCTCTTCAATCTCTCCCTAAGTACGGGGAAAGTCCCCCTGGACTGGAAAACTGCCAATGTTGTTCCTCTGCACAAAAAGGGTTGCAGAGCGGAGGCTGCGAATTACAGACCAGTAAGTCTCACATCAATAGTGTGTAAACTCATGGAAACTCTACTTAAAGGCAAATTAGACACGATATTGGATGAGGGAAATCTGAGGGATCCCTGTCAACATGGATTCATTAGGGGCAGGTCATGCCAATCCAATCTCATCAGCTTCTTTGACTGGGTGACAGGAAAACTAGACTCGGGAGAGTCTCTGGACATAGTGTACTTGGATTTCAGTAAAGCTTTTGACAGTGTCCCGCACCGTAGACTATTAAACAAGATGAAATCAATGGGGTTGGGTGAGAAACTAACTGCATGGGTCAATGATTGGCTGAGTGGAAGACTTCAGCGGGTGGTGGTCAACGGCACCCTCTCTGAGACATCGGAGGTGACTAGCGGAGTGCCGCAGGGATCAGTACTGGGACCATCCCTTTTCAACATATTCATAAGGGACTTGACCCGGGGGCTTCAGGGAAAAGTAGCACTGTTCGCCGATGACACCAAACTGTGTAACATAGTAAGTGAAAGCAATCTCAAGGATAATATGACGCAGGATCTGATCACGTTGGAAAACTGGTCCTCGACATGGCAGCTGGGCTTCAACGCTAAGAAGTGTAAGGTCATGCATCTCGGCAGCAGAAATCCATGCAGAACATACACCTTGAATGGAGAAGCACTAGCTAGGACTTCAGAAGAACGGGACTTGGGAGTAATCATCAGTGCAGACATGAAGGCTGCCAAACAAGTAGAGAAGGTCTCGTCCAAGGCAAAGCAAATGATGGGATGTATCAAGAGAAGCTTCGTCAGCCGCAAACCTGAAGTCATAATACCACTGTACAGAGCCATGGTGAGACCTCATCTGGAATACTGTGTGCAATTCTGGAGGCCACATTACCGTAAAGATGTGCTTCGAGCCGAGTCGGTCCAGCGGATGGCCACTAGAATGGTCTCCGGACTCAAGGGTCTCTCATACGAAGAAAGACTGGGCAAATTGCAGCTCTATACTCTAGAGGAATGCAGGGAAAGGGATGACATGATTGAGACATTTAAATACGTCACAGGTCGTGTAGAGCTAGAAGACGACATATTCGTTCCCAAGGGACCCTCGGTCACAAGGGGGCACCCGCTTAAACTTAGAGGAGGGAAATTTAGTAGTGACACCAGGAAGTACTTCTTCACAGAAAGGGTGGTGGATCATTGGAACAAACTTCCGGTGCAGGTGATCAAGGCCACCAGCGTGCTCGACTTTAAGAATAAATGGGACATCCACGTGGGATCCCTACGAAGGTCGAGCTAAGGAACTAAGTCATATGCACTCAGACTTAATGGGGTGGGTCAGTAGAGTGGGCAGACTTGATGGGCTGTAGCCCTTTTCTGCCGTCATCTTTCTATGTTTCTATGTTTCTATGCAGGGAGCAGAGTCTCTGCGAGTGTCTGGTCTGGCATCTATGCACGTGAAGCAAGGAGCAGAGTCTTTGCAAGTGCCTCGACAGGAATCCTTACATTCCATACAAGGAGCAGAGTCTTTGGGAGTGCCTCGAGGTTCCTCCATCAAGCCTTCTGAGCTTCGATCCACAGCTTCTAGCCCTATCCATTCATTGGTAGCAACATCTACTTCCATCTCCAGGGCGAAGTCTCCTCGATCTTCGAGATCTGCTTCCAAGCACCACTCTCACTGACGATCAAGGCCTTCCTTGAGGCATACTTCCAGGCATACCTCTTCTTCCAAAGAGCGTCCTTCTTCCACTAAGCTTCAATCTACGCCTTCCAGCTCTACTAGACCACCGACTCCTCGATCGAGGACCCCGCTTCCAACCTCGAGGACTCAGCGGTTTCTATTGCTTCATTCAAGTCTCTTTTCTCTTTTGATGCCTATTTTCCTGCCGAAGCTTCATCTTCGACCCAGTATGCCTCGACATCCGAGTCCTTCTCGAGGCAAGGCATTAGTGGATCAGCTATCTTTCTCTTCTTTTCTTTGTCAGATGGCTGCTAACCTGGACCTTCAATTGGATGCTGGTTCTAAATACTCTAAAGAGTACCTCAAAGTCATGCAACTTCCTCAACCTCCTACAGAGTCACTTAAGCTTTCTCTTCACAAGCTTTTGTCTCAGACTTTTACACGATGCCTGGAGACTCCTTATGCAATTCCTGCTGTTCCAGGCAAGTTGGACTCCAGGTATAAAACTCTACATTGCAAAGGATTTGAGAATTCGCAGTTGACTCACCAATCCTTACTTGTGGAGTCCTCTTTGAAAAGGTCCCATCCTTCCAAGGTTTATGCTGTCATTCCTCCTGGAAGGGAAGGGAAAACTATGGACAAGTTTGGACGTCGCCTCTACCAAAATGCCACGATGTCCTCTAAAGTCCTCAATTACAATTTCCATTTTGTTACTTATTTCAAGTTCCTCATTGATCTTCTTCCTAAATTTCTCAGTTATCTAGATACTCAAAACACTTCAAATTTAATGAGGTCATAACTACTCTGTCACAACTCAGATTACATCTACTTCAGTCTTCTTACAATGCCTTTGAGTTGTCCACCAGGGCGACTGCTTGTTCTGTAGCAATGCACCACCTAGCCTGGCTTCGTACCATTGACATGGACCCTAATCTTCAGGACCGCTTGGCTAATGTTCCTTGTGCAGGCAATGACCTCTTCGATGAATCTATCGAGGAAGCCACCAAGAAATTGTCTGAACATGAAAAATCCTTTGCTTCTATTGTCAGACCAAAGCTCAAGCCAGCTCCTGCCAAGCCTGCACGCCCTCCTCCAATTTACCAGAGGCATTTTGCTCCGAGAGCGGCTCCTTACACACGCCCTCCTCTCAAGAAACAGCAGAATCAGAAGCAACAGAAATCTCAATCTTCTGCTGCACCTAAGGCTACGCAGCCTTTTTGACTGTTTAAAACAGAGCATAACCTCCACCGTTCTGTCTGTGACCTCTCTTCCTCCTATTGGAGGTCGTCTCCATCATTTTTCCACCGATGGGAAACCATTACTTCCAACCTCTGGGTGCTGTCAATCATCAGGGAAGGATACTCTCTTCATTTCACTCAGGTTCCACCAGCCCTTCCTCCAAGAGAGTATCCTTCCAGTCCATCCCAGACTGCCCTTCTTCTTCAGGAAGCTCAAGCTCTGCTTTGTCTCTGTGCCATCGAACCAGTTCCTTTGGAACAGCAGAACAGGGGGTTTTACTCCCATTACTTCCTTGTTCCGAAGAAGACGGGCAATCTGCGACCCATTCTGGATCTTGGGGCTCTCAACCAATTTTTAGGCAAGGAAAAATTTTGAATGTTGTCCCTGGCATCCCTTTATACCCTTCTTGATCAGAACGACTGGTTATGCTCTCTGGATCTCAAGGAGGCCAATACTCAATATTTCCATTCATCCAGCCTCCCGGTAATATCTCAGATTTCGGGTGGGGAATCTGCATTATTAATACAGAGTGCTGCCCTTTTGGCCTGGCTTCCTCTCCCAGAGTATTCACTAAGTGCCTGGTGGTGGTAGCAGCAGCTCTAAGGAACCATGGTCTTCAGGTATTTCCTTACCTAGACGACCGACTCATCAAAGATTCAACATCTCAGGGGGTTATTGTAGCGACCCAATGGACTACGTGGTTCCTACAAAGTTTGGGATTCGAAATCAACTTTCCCAAATCACAACTTCAACCCTCTCAGAATCTACAATTCATAGGAGCTGTTCTGAACACTATCCAACTCAGAGCATTCCTTCCGCACCACGTCTGGAAGCTCTCCTTCAACTCTGTCATACAGTGTCTTCCCGCTCTTCCATCTCAGTGAGACACATGATGGTACTACTGGATCACATGACCTCCACAGTACACGTGACTCCTTTTGCCAGACTTCACCTCAGAATTCCTCAGTGGCCCCTGGCATCTCAGTGGATGCAGGTTTGCGACCCACTTTTGACATACTGCAGTCACTCCTTCATTGAGACAGTCTCTCCGCTGGTGGATGCTCTCTTCCAATCTCTCCAGAGGCTTGCTGTTTCAAATGTCCCCCCATCAGAAGGACCTCACAACAGATTCCTCGACCTACGCTTGGGGCGCTCATCTCGATGGACTCCATACTCAAGGCCACCGGACCAGTAAGGATTGTCAGTGTCACATCAATCTGTTGGAACTCAGAGCGATCTTCAAGGCTCTCAAAGCTTTTCAATATCTTCTTCACGACCAGGTAGTCCTCATTCGGACGGACAACCAAGTCGCCATGTACTATGTCAACAAACAAGGAGGGACGGGATCTTCCTCCCTTTGTCAAGAAGCTCTGAAGGTTTGGGACTGGGCAATTCGCCACAACACCTTCCTCAAAGCTGTCTACATCCAAGGGGCGAAAAATTGCTTGGCGGACAACTTGAGTCATCTTCTGCAACCTCACAAATGGACACTCCATTCCTCACCTCTTCATCACATTTTTTCACAGTGGGGAATGCCTCAGATAGATCTCTTTGCAGCTCCCCTCAACCACAAACTGTCTCAGTTCTGCTCCAGGATATATTCTTCTCATCGCCTCGAGACAGATGCTTTTCTTCTGGAATGGACAAATCTCTTCCTGTACGCATTCCCTCCATTCCCTCTCATTCTCAAGACTCTTGTCAGGTTGAAGAATGATCATGCCACCATGATTCTGATTGCACCTCGGTGGCCGAGACAACCTTGGTACTCCCTTCTACTTCAACTCAGCAGCAGGGAGCCATTTCTTCTACCAGTTTTTCCATCTCTGCTTACACAGAGTCAGGGATCTCTGCTTCATCCCAACCTGCAGTCTCTACACCTGACAGCTTAGTACCTCTCAACATAACTCCTCTTCAGTTTTCTCAACCTGTAAAAGACATTTTAGAGGCTTCTAGGAAGCCTACCATTAGACAATGCTATCACCAAAAATGGACCAGATTTTCTACGTGGTGTTTTTCTCACAATAGGGAGCCTCAACATTCCTTCTTATCTTCTAGTTTCTACAAGCAAGTCTGCTTGCGAGGCTTCCACATCCGGGCTCCGTCGACAACGTCACCCATATGTGAGAATGCCTGCTGTCCCTGGATAACACCTGTTACAGTAAGTAACTGTGCTGTCTCTGCATATGCAGATGACATTTTGCTTCATTTGAGGAATCCTGAAACTAACATTCCATATTTACTAGATCTGATTGATAGATTTGGGACATTTTCAGGATATAAGATAAACTGGAGTAAATTAGAGGTTCTTCCGCTGAATGTACATTGTCCAAAAGGAATGTTTGATCCATTTCCCTTTCTTTGGAAAGAAGAGGGTATAAAATATTTAGGTATCTGGATTCATAAAACGCTGGAGGAAATGATGAAAGTAAATGAAAGATCTTTATTGCTGAAGGTTACAGAAATGTGTGAGCAATGGAACCCATTACATTTGTCTTGGTGGAGGAGAGTTCAAATGGTTAAGATGATGATTTTGCCTGTGGTTTGCTACCAAATGGGT
Source organism: Geotrypetes seraphini (assembly GCF_902459505.1). Taxonomy (NCBI): domain Eukaryota; kingdom Metazoa; phylum Chordata; class Amphibia; order Gymnophiona; family Dermophiidae; genus Geotrypetes; species Geotrypetes seraphini. Next base: position 446,223,240 of record NC_047084.1, on the reverse strand, counting down.
ATGTTACCAGTGTTTTTTCAGGGATCTTTTTATTAAAAAATAAAAATAAAAATGAATAGTATACTTACCAAATTTATTTGGCTGGGTAAAGCAGCTCGAATTGCTTTAGTATCTTTACAAAAACCAATTGTGGGGTAAATTTCCCAAATTTTTATAGGTACCATCAAGCCTACATAATGCACCAGGGTATATATTGGATTCTCCCCGAGTTTATGGAAAATCTTCCGGATTGGCTATACTTAGAGTGGCAAATCATGTCCCCGTTACAAATTGTTTTATGTGCCGAGTTACCCAGATATGTTAAGGACAATAGTATTTTATTTGACACTTGGAAAACCTTGAAATTTATTAATAAATTAACAGATGTTCCAGTAGAGAAATCCACTTATCAATCCTTATGGCTAAACTCCAAGGTTCAAATAGGAGGGTCTGAGATCTTCTGGAAGCATTGGATGCAGGCAGGCATTCGTATATTAGATGATGTTATATCTAATGGAAAATTGCTTGATTTTTCATGACTGCAACAATCATTCGATATTTTAAAATCTCAAAATTATAGGTGGTTGCAGTTTAAGCAGGCCATTCAGAGTGGGTTCCCTGATTGGCAGAATCTCAAAAATCATTATAGCTTGCAGGTCCTATGCTTCCAGACAGATTTGCTAGGGCATCAGGCCACCCGGTGGTATAAATTAATTTCTGAATTCTTGAATAAAAAACCAAAAAATAGACTTAGGGACATTTGGAGCGTCGAGATAAAGTAATATATTTCTGCATCTCGATGGCCACGAATTTGGACTTGGCGAATGAGATGTACAGTGTCAGCATCTATGAGTCAAACATGGTTTTTTCTGTTACATAGATCTTTTTGGACCCCTGTTAGGTTACACAAGTTAGACAGTTCTAAATCTAATAGATGCTGGCACTGTCATCTAGACATTGGGACACTGGATCATCTGTTGTTCTATTGTCCTTTGATACTCAACTTCTGGAAGTCAATATGGGGACAGAGTGACCTCATGCTGGAATCAACAATTCCTTTGACATATGAGGAACTTTGCTGCATATCAAGCCTCCCGTGGATCGATACAAAGGCAGGCTTTTCCTAATTAAGACAGGGATTGCTAAGCAAATAACCCACAACTGGAAAAATTGAGACCGCCTCAACTTTCCGTTTTGGTGGGCCAGTTTATGATTAGGGTACAAATACGAAAAGATGAATGCTGATATGTTGGGGCACAGCAAATTATTTAAATTGGTTTGGGGCCCGTTGACATCCTTTGTTACTTCAACATAGTTGTCTTTGTTTAAATTTTTTGTTTATTTTTATACATATCCAGGATGGGGTGGGTGGGGGAGGGGATATCTTTCTGGTTTATTTCTTGATTAAATTGTTGGATGGGAGGGGAGGGATATTTTTCTTCTGCATTGTTATTGATGGAATTTAAGTGCTTGCGTTGATTATTAATGTCTGTATAATTCTTGGCACTTTGTCCTAGTTTTGAAAGTTAATAAAGATTAAAAAATTTTTTTTAAACCCAAGGATTTGGATGTCATATTGAAAGTGTCACTCTTAATATATTATTTTTACAAAGTAACTTGTCCAACACTAGATAACTAGCTTATCCGATGCTGGTTATGGATATTCTAAAGAATTCAACAAAAACCCGAAAATAATGGAAGGTGAACAAATCAGTACAAAAGCAAAAACCTCCCAAACCCCAAGAATAGTAACTGGACAAGGGAGAGAGACAAAAGCAGGAGTGGCTAAACTACACACCGCAACCTTTCAATGATACTTATGAATATAAATATACAGGAGAGCCCTCAGTCACACAGCCACCCACTAGAAACCCAGTGGTATAGGCTGTCACTTGGCTTACACCCAGAAGAGTGTTAACTGTGAAACATCCCCGGGCTTTACTCTGTATTTTTTACAATAAAGTGCACCCAACAGTGCTAAGTGTGAAAAAAGATATAAATAAATTAAAAAAAACACACTTTAGCATTCACTACAATTGTCTCTGCCCCTTGTCCAGGGGGCCAAACGTCCAAGTCTAGCAAAGCAAAAAAACCAACAGGAAGTACTTAGCTTCTCCGTGGAAAACAAACAGCCAGCGATGATATTTTTTGTCATCTCCTTGCCGCCCAACGTTCTATATTGTTCCTAAGGTTCATAAGAACGTTAATCCCCCACCGGGTAGACCTATAGTGTCTCTTAGAGGCACTGTCCTGGAGCCTTTGTCCAAATTTATTGATTGGTTTCTTAAACCTCAAGTTACTAAAGCTAGGTCTTACCTGAAAGATACTACACACTTTCTGTCAAGCATAGCACAGATCACGGATGTCCGTGACACTTACCTTTTAGTCACGATGGATTTAGAATCTTTATATTCTAATATACCACAAAATGCTGCTCTTGAATTAATCTCCAGGATTTTCATGCAGGATATTCATCACGAGCGTATTAGAGCTGACTTACTTATCCAACTAGCACAGCTGGTTTTGAACCATAACTATTTTCAATTTGACCATCATTTCTTTCTTCAGACACATGGCGTGGCCATGGGTACAGCAGCGGCCCCCAGCATCGCTAATCTATACGTTTCACGATTTGAGGAAACCCACTTGTATCCATCTCAGTGGTTTTCTTATATTAAAGTCTGGTACAGATTTATTGACGATGTTTTTTGTATTTGGATGGGCCCTCCAGAATTGTTGGTTCATTTTGTGGATTGGCTCAATACGTTGGACATGAATTTGAGATTTACCACGGCATCCGATCAACATCAAATAGCTTTTTTGGATGTATGGGTTCAGAAGTCTAACCATACTTTAACCACCACTGTCTACAGAAAAGCGGTAGAAGTTAACAATTATTTGAGCTACACCAGTTGTCATCCCACTAAGCTCAAACAATCTCTTCCTATAAGCCAGTTCCTCCGTGTTCGGAGGTTATGCACGGACACTGACGAGTTCCGTATTCAAGCTCGGAAATTATATCACAGATTTAGAGAGCGAGGATACCCACATCGAGTTCTTCAGAATGCTTATCATAGAGCCTTATATGCCAACCGGGCCTTGTTGCTATCCTATTTCCCCTCAAAAAGAGGTTAAAACAGTCTGTGTGTTGTCGTTTTCTGACCAAGCTGCAGTTGTTGCTCAAAGCATTAAAAAGCACTGGCATATTCTCCAGCTTCATTCCATCTTTCGAGAACCTCCCTGCATTGCATATTCTCGTGCTAAAAACATTGCAGACTATGTGGTCCATTCTAGATATACAGCTGAACACAACCACAGTATTCAGGAGGGACAGCACTCAAGATGTAGTGACACCTGTGATTTGTGTAAGGTCACTATTGAGGGTAACACATGGCAACACCCTAAGACTCTTAAAACATATGCTCTTAAATCAGTCACCACATGTAAATCCATGTGGGTGATATATGTTATTACATGCTCTTGCTGTATGGTATACGTGGGCCGTACTCAAAGAAAAATCAAAACTCGTCTTATTGAGCACCGCTCACATATAAACACTCAGTCAATGAATTCTCCGTTGGTGCCTCATTGTATCCAGTTGGGTCATACCTTTCAGGATTTACGCTGATCTATTATTGAACAGATCTATGAGAATCATCAGGGTGATAAAGCACTGTGGTTACAACGGAGGGAGCAGTATTGGATTTTTGAACTCCAAGCATTAGCCCCCACCGGACACAATGATTATATTGAATGGCAACATGCCTTTTAATTTATTGTTTATGTGGTGGCTCGTTTGCTATATGTCATTCTTTTGATTTTTTTTGACTTTTTCAGCAGTTTACCACCTCAGCTGACTCCAGGCCGTGTGATTTCTTCCCTTTGCGGTCCATTGGAGTCACGTGTTTTTTTACATCATTGGGTCTGCTGTTTAAATTGGAGGCGTTCTGTTCGGTTCAGCGCCATTTCCCGCTTTGTCAATCTATGCTGTGCCGGATGATTTGGATGGTTACAGCGCAGCCCAGCCGTTCCTGAAGAAGGGGGTGTGCACCCCCGAAACGGAGTCCCGTTGGACGAAAAATATCATCGCTGGCTGTTTGTTTTCCACGGAGAAGCTAAGTACTTCCTGTTGGTTTTTTTGCTTTGCTGGACTTAGACATTTGGCCCCCTGGACAAGGGGCAGAGACAATTGTAGTGAATGGTAAAGTGTGTTTTTTGTATTTATTTATATCTTTTTTCACACTTAGCACTGTTGGGTGCACTTTATTGTAAAAAATACAGAGTAGAGCCCGGGGATGTTTCACAGTTAACACTCTTCTGGGTGTAAGCCAAGTGACAGCCTATACCATTGGGTTTCTAGTGGGTGGCTGTGTGACTGAGGGCTCTCCCGTATATTTATATTCATAAGTATCATTGAAAGGTTGCAGTGTGTAGTTTAGCCACTCCTGCTTTTGTCTCTCTCCCTTGTCCAGTTACTATTCTTGGGGTTTGGGAGGTTTTTGGTTATGGATATTCAACAGCCCTATCTGGATAATGCTATTGAATATCCTTACAGACCAATTAGATAATGCTGGATGGTGCGTGAGCAGCATGGGAGCAGAGTCAACAATTATCCGTAAAGCAGCAATATTCAGACTGTGGTCCACATAACTACTCAGAACAAGTTAGACCAGAAAAATTGCTGATTAGCTCTTTAGATTGTTGTTTGAATACTGCCAATATTCGGATACCACTGACAGTAAACACACTGCATGGATATCACTGCTGGCAGTGGTCTGATTATTAACATTAAATATCTGGGAGGGTGGGGGAGGTTTATCCACCATGGCTGATATTCAAAAACAATACTGAACAAGGCAATTGCATACTGACACGCAGGGTTTTTCAACCCAGGAAACCCAAAGCTAGTCTGGTTTTCAAGATATCTATAATGAATATGCCTAAGCTATATTTCCATGCACTGCCTCCATTATCCGGACATATATAGGGGTTACCAGATGTCTGATTTTTCTCAGACTTGTCCTCTTTTTAGAGGGCTGTCTAGATGTGCGGATGGGTTTTCAAAACCTGGCAGATTGTCTGGGTTTTGAAAAGCCTTGAGCTCAGGGCTGCATCATCGCGTTGCAGACACGCATGCACAGAGCCCCTCCAGACACGGCCTCGAAGAGATGAGGTTTGTGTGGGGCTGGGGTTGGGGAGTGGAATGAGGCAGGGCTGTGGGCGGAATAGGGCGGGTCCACGCAAAAAATCTGGTAACCCTAGACCAGTGGTCTCAAACTCGCGGCCCGGGGGCCACATGCAGCCTGCCAGGTACTATTTTGAGGCCCTCGATATGTTTATCATAACCACAAAAGTAAAATAAAACAGTTTCTTGATCATATGTCTCTTTAGCTATAAATTACAATATTATTATTAAGACTTAGCCAAAAGGAAAGATTTAAACTATAAAGAGTTTTACCTCATGCAAAATCATCATTTCTTTAATAAGACATTAACTATTTTTTCTGAGACACTCCAAGTACCTACAAATCCAAAATGTGGCCCTGCAAAGTGTTTGAGTTGGAGACCACTGCCCTAGACATATATCTCATGCTTATTCACTGCAGATATCTTGAAATCCAGAGTGATTTGCAGTTCCCCAAGGACTGGGTTGTGAAACTCTGTGCTAGAGGTTAGAACAGCTGCCTGAGAGTTAGCAAGAGCGGTAGAAGTAAAAACAGACAAGGTGGGGGCAGAATTAAGTTCGTGTTGATGCGGGTTCTCTGAGGCAGCATGGCAAAACGTGTCAGAACCCCCTGCATTAAAAGCTAAGTCTGTTATGAAGTTGAACATTTAAAAAGACAAAAAGTAATTTTAAAAGATCAAAAAAAGTGAGAGTATTATATTCATAGACTAGTCTTATAGCCCGTTACATTAACGGGTGCTAGAATATATGTGTGTGTGTCTGTCTTTATTTCTTTCTCTCTCTCTCCTTAGCCACTTTCTGTCTTTCTTTTTCCTTGGCTGTCCACCACCACCCCTTGCCTGCTCCCCCTGTCCATTCTCCCTTCCTTTTACCTCCCCTGTGTCCACCACCATCCCTTCACTGCTCCCCTTATCCAGCAGCAGCCCTTCTCCCTTTGTTTTACCTCCCCCTGCTAGAATATATGTCTGTCTGTCTTTCTTTCTGTCTCTCTCCCTGCCCCTTTCTTCTTTTCTTTCTGTCTCCCTCTCTCCTACTATCTGTCTTTCTTTCTATCTGTCTCTCTCCCTGCCCCCTATGAAGCAGCATTTCTCTCCCCCCATCCACTTCCCTGTGCAGTAGCCACATCAGAATTCTCTCCCCCTCCATTTCCCTGTGCAGTTGTGTCAGATCAGTGAGGAGGAGTGAAGTGGCTTGGAATTGAGTGTGCTGAATCCTAGGAAAGGTGGCAGTCGGGGGAGTAAGTGTGCCAGATTGGGGGTGGAATGGGAGCAGGGCAGTTGGGAAGATGAAGTAGAAAAAAGGATGTTTATGGCTGAGGGTAGAGTTTTGAAAGTGGTCACTGAGTGAGAAGTTAGGAAACAGATGAATTGGATGGGAGGAGGGAGATAGTTTTGGTGTCTGTCAGAGCAGTGGAAGGAAAGAGCAATTGAGTGAATGTCACAGCAGTCGAGGATGGGAAACAGTTTTGAATTATGTGTGCCACATGGAGCCAGGGCAGTAGAGAATCTGGGTCAGACTGAGAGAGAGTGTCTGATCAGGAGTAGTGGTGGGAAAATAAGTGTGGATGGAGAGATTGGGAGAGTGTGAATCAGATGGAGAGAGGAAGGGAATTAGGTTAGTGGGAACGTTTGATTAGTGGGAGAGGCAGTAAGGAAAGGTTAGTGAGTTTGCTAAGACATTGGCGAGTAATAAATGTGTAGTGAGAGGAGGGGAGGCGTCTGGGTCGGAAGCATACTGGATGAGTGTGAAGGGAGCTATTTGGGTAGTGAATGAGCCCTGTCAATTTGAGGAGAAGGTGAGGTTGGTGAGTATGCTGCATCAGCCAAGTCCACCAGGTAAAAACTACTGAACTCAATGAGTTGCACTGTGTTTTCCCTCAGAAGTTGTTCTGCGGGGGAGAAGGGGGGGGGAAGCACAGGCGGGAGTTTGTATGTGTGCATATTTCTTATACATACGGATACTGCGAAGCCCCAAACGGAGCCAGACAGCTGTGACCGCCGGGAATACGCGCCGGCCAGATCCTGCGCACGACTCCCTAGTGACAGCAGCTGCAGCTTTAAAAAGGTCTTACTTCACCACCCTGGCACCAAGGGAGGGAACCGGTCCTCACCGTCTTCCAGCTCCTCGAAGTCCGGCTTCCCCATCCCCCAGCGGAGGAGGCTCCCGCTCTGTCAACACTCATGAATCCGAAAACGTTAGCGACGGGCAAGTTGCCGGGATTGGTCGGAGGCGAGCAATCATGTGAGAGCTCCAACAGGAAATGACGAAAAGTAAATTGCCGACAGCCGCCTCACCTCGAAGCCCTCCTCCTGGCAGCCATCGCTCCACACCGTTGCCATTTCTGGCTGAAGTTTATTTTTAATTTTGAAGGTCTCACGATGGCCCCCTCACGATTGCCGCCTTTGTCTGAATCCTTCTCCAACGCAGGTGCGTCTCGTAAGAGGATCCACTGCAGCAGCGCGAGATGGAGAGCAGGGAGGCTTGTCTGGCGTGCGTGCGCACTTCTACCGGCCACAGCCCCACAGATCAGATCTCAGGGAACACGCAGTAAGAGTGCGCATGAGCGCTTAATATTTTATTATTAGAGATATTACAGGGACCAGTGCAATGATTGAGAATTGAGCCGTATCAGTAGTGGGCTAAAATTTTGTTTCACCCAGCGGTCTCATAAGCTAAAAATGGTTCTCTGAGCACTGAGAAGTGTTAGAAAGTGTGTGTTATAATCACTTGTATGCACATTAGTTCATATCTGTTTGCAGTTTAGTGCACTTGGGGCAATTAATTATTCCTGAATATATATTTGAGAGTTAGAGAAGCCAGGATTCAAATCCCACTCATGTTCCTTTTGACTGTGGGCAAGTTACAGCACTCGCTATTGTCTCAGATGTACAATTTACATGTTATTTATGCAGTGGGACATAGTTAATAATTACACATTAATGGTGTTGGTGCACACTAACACAGAAATGCCCATTAATAATGCTAGCAGTTAGATTGTAAACCAGGGGTGTCCAATGTCGGTCCTCGAGGGCCGCAATCCAGTCGGGTTTTCAGGATTTCCCCAATGAATATGCATGAGATCTATTAGCATACAATGAAAGCAGTGCATGCAAATAGACCTCATGTATATTCAATGGGGAAATCCTGAAAATCCGACTGGACTGCGGCCCTCGAGGACCGACATTGGACACCCCTGTTGTAAACCGTCTGGGAATATGGAAATACCTACTATACCTGGAAATACATGAGATAAATCTAAAAACAATACAAGTTTTTTTTTTCTTTTCATACAATGCATAACTAAATTATGGAATGTGTTGGCATGTGGTCAAGGCAACCTATACAGCAGGAGTCAAGAGGTTTGTAAGTTCCTAGAAGGAAAGCAGTGTTCTCTCCAGAAATTTTTTCCAGCCGGGTGGCATGAAAAAGTAGCCGGGTGGGCGGGACGGGGAAATTTGGTGGTGGGGAAAATTAAATGTGCACTATTTTTATTAGTTAATTATTATTAATTATTTTCCAATGCTCAATATAATTTCCTTTTTTAAGGTTTGACACTTAGGCAGTGTTCCAGTAGCATTTAAGCCACCCTTGTAAAACAGTAATGCAGATCTCTTATTCCGAATAACTACTGGCCAGTATCAAAACTTCCGTACTTGAGAGAGTGGTATTCAACCAACTTCAAACTCAAGTTGAATCAGTTAATGCTTTGCATCCCCGGCAATCTGGTTTTTGTTTAAGATATAGCACAGAGACAGTAGTTCCTGCCTTAGGGCTCCTTATACAAAGCTGCGATAGCAATTCTGCCACAGCAAATGCACTGAAGCCCATAGGAATTGAATGGACTTTGGTGCATTTGCCATGGGAGAATTCCTACTCTGGCTTTGTAAAATGGGCCCTTACCGAGTGAACTCCATAGTTACCTAGACAAGTGTTTCTCAACTTCTTCAAGCCAAGTACCCCCTAAGTCTAACAAATACCATCCAAGTGCCCAAGCCCACTTCCATTATAATAGTTCTAATTGTAATGCAATTTCTTCCATTCATTTTGCATGTACACACAATATAATCTTATTAATTCATTACGGCAACCACAAAATGAAAAAAGCACAAAGCACACTGTATGCAGAGAAAATGATAATTATCATTTATATTTGTTTTATTTGTCAAAGAGGTCAAGGCAGATGACTTTAAAACATGCAACGTCACCTCAGTAATAACTATAGAGAAATAGACAAATATAGTGCAAAATATAGATAGCAGATTCTCAAATCTGACACATTTCGATCACTAAATTGAAAATAAAATCATTTTTCCTACCTTGTTGTCTGGTGATTTAATTGGTTTCTGGTTGGACTTCCTTCTGACTGTGCATCCAACATATTTTTTTTCTTTCTGCCTCCTCCATGCTTCCTCTCCGGACATCATTCCCTTCCCCAACCAATATATCTCTGTGTCCCTCTACGAGTCCAACTTTTCTTCCTCTCTCCTCCACCCCTATTGGCAACATGTCTCCCTTTCTCTCCCTCCTCTGTTATGATCTTGCATCTCTCTGTTGTTCCTCAGGGTCTTCCCCCACACCTCTGTCTGCACCTCTCATAGTCCATGATGGCAGATAAAGACCAAATGGCCCATCCAGTCTGCCCCTTTGGCAAGGCCTCTGTCTTTCGTTTGCTTACAAGCCTCCTCCCCCCCTCCCCCCATGGCCAGCATGTGTTCTCCTTTTTTTTAGGTCTTTCTCTGCCTCTTTCTCTCTCTCCTTCCTTCCTCCCTGGTCCAGAATCTTTCCACCTCTCTGCAGTCTTTTTCTCTCTCTTCCCGCTATATACCCCTAAGTTAAACATCTGCCCCCCCTCTTTTGCCTCCCCTTCGTTTAAGGTTTCTCCCTCTATCTTCCTGTCTCTCTCACTCTCTTTGTCTTCCACCTCCCCAGGACCTGGCATCTCTCCTCGGTTCATGGTGTTTCCCCTCTCTGCAGTCTCTTTCTCTCCCTCGATATCCCTCTATCCCTCGATATCCTGATATCTGCCCAATCTTCCCCCTCCCTTTTGGTTCAAGTCTGCTTTCCTGCCTCTCCTCAAGGTCCTTTTCTCTCTCTCTCTCCTCCTCTCCCCCCCCCCCCGCATGTCCAGATCCAGCATCTCTTTGGCAATCCCTATCCCAATGGGGACCTTGCAACGGGCACAGCCTTACATAGTGCTCAGATAGGGGAACTACAGAGGGAATGCCCTGCCAAGCAAACGCCAACGGAAGAGGAGGATGGAGAAAGGGGAAGTAAACAGAACCCCCACTAGCCCCGCCCACCAAAGTGTGCCTCCAAACTCCCTGCTAAAAGACCCAATCTTCAGCGACATCATCAGCACCACTCTGCTGCAACCTAAACAGGAAAAGAAAAGGGGGCCAACCCCCAAGCACCCTTGGCTAGGCAGAAAAGGCGCCAACGCAGAAAAGTTTTTTAAAAAGTTACAAAAAAAGACAAATTCATACGCCCTTTCCCCTGTAATATAAATCATAGCTGCTCGTCTATGTCTTCTACCTCCCTCTCCCTCAACTACCAAACTCGCTCACATTCGTCTTTTGAAACTCTCCCCAAGCACAGAAACATACTACTAAATCACTTTATATTGAGCAACAGATGTTTCTCTGAGCTCTTAACTCCCATGCAAAAATAACAGACTCCTGCCGTAGCATCCAACTTCTTTTCGCATTGAGTGGCTTTCCACCATGCATGCCTGACAGTGTTTCCCGATATGGTTGGCGGAGAGAAGTGGAAAGGAAGCGTTACCGGAAAAGCACAAAAATACAAAGGAACAAGCAAACCAGAGAGATTCATAAGCTCCTCCTGTAATATGACCGCTGTAGCCAGTATTGTCCTGTCGACTAGATTTTGAAGGGTAGTTGTGGTTTCACTATTTAACAGTGCCGTTCCGGACTGTCTGAATTTCAAGTCTTATTCAGCCAGGCAGAGCGCCCGGCTAAAAGACGCTAGGGAGAACACTGGAAAGTAAATAAAAAATTATTAGCTAGATAATTTCAGAAAGCCACTGTTTATCCTTTGAAATGAGCTGTGAGAAATTAAATCTCCTTTTTAGAGATCTACAAGGTACATGTTACTCAGACTAGCTGCTGGAGACAGGATGCTGGGCTTCAGGGTGCCAATCTATCTCAGTATGGTCTATCTCATGTTTCAAAAATGCTTTCTGAAGTGACTTAGCTGGAGCTTCTATTTGAATTTGTGAGTGGCCAGGGTCACGTTTGTTGTGACCTGTGACTCAGCTGGTGCTTTTGACTGAATTTGGGCAGGTACTTCTGCTGAAACATGGCTGCGCCTAGTCTTCAATGTTTAAACCTTCAGCGTTTTATTCTGAGCCCCTGTTTTCAAGTAGATATTTCTACCCATTGGGATGTATCTTTATGGACATTTTAACATTATGTTGAACTTTTTTATTAAAGTGACATTTTCCTTATTGGCTCTTTTCTTTGGTGTTATTTGGTCACCTTTGGATTTTCTATGGGCTTTTTTGATTTTCTTTTATATGAGTGATCTAAAATTATCATGTTAATTTTAATTACTTTGTAAGAAAGCAAAGTCATTAGATGACAAGTTCTTTGAAGGATGCAGGGACTAGTTCCTCTAATATTTGCTTTCTAACTAACTTATACAGTAACAGTAAGCTACCTGAAGAGCTTGAGGCTGACACACTTTCCTCTGGTTTACATTAACTCAGAAACCAGAAACATTCATTTACTTTGGGCCCCTGATTCCAGAGTATAAAATATTATCATGCCACCCCTGCTTTCCTTCCCTCGCCTACTCATTGTCTATCAGCTTGAATTAATATGAGTATTAGTGCTCAACCTGAAAGAGTTCCCTTGGCATGCTGGCATTCATTTTTCTTCCTGAGCTTATTATTATGCCGCACGCCTCTCCACAAGGTAATCCTAATAATGATGTGATAATAGAGGCAGTTCAATATTTGCCAGGCAAACAAATTAGCAAATGAGTCCTCCATCTCTACGAGATAATTGGGCTTGATGCAGTTATTCCACCCCACCACCTTCAGGTTTTTTTGGTTGTTTTTTTTTACTGTACTTGGAGTGTTTGCTGTTAGACTGAGTGGTCGTGAGAACAGCTCTGGAATACTGTGACCAGTCAGGCTTGAAGCCTGCCATAGTCCTGTTAAATCTGGCAGGAAGGGTGGTAGAAAGACTCAAAAGGAGATATACAAAACCCCCAAACCACAAGTTAAGATAGACTAGCTTGATGAGATTACTGACTCTGAATGGGAGGAGAGGGAAGACCTACCCAGTCAGTATACTTCTCATAGCAGTGCTAGAAACACCCGTTTTAAACCTGATCCTGGTTGAAGCAAGCCAGGTAATTTTCCCGGTATCCACCGGGGGAGCCCAAGAGCGCCATAAGCCAGAACAAGCTCAGCCAGAGCAGGGCGAGGCTCCAGGGTAATAGCCCAGGCCCTATGGAGATAGAGGAGGCTGGCTCCTCTATGGACTTGGAAAGGGTCCAGAGAAGAGCGACTAAGATGGTTAAGGGGCTAGAGGAGTTGCCGTACAGTGAAAGATTAGAGAAACTGGGCCTTTTCTCCCTCGAACAGAGGAGATTGAGAGGGGACATGATCGAAACATTCAAGGTACTGAATGGAATAACCTTAGTAGATAAGGACAGGTTGTTCACCTTCTCTTAGGTAGGGAGAACGAAAGGGCACTCTCTAAAATTGAAAGGGGATAGATTCTGTACGAACATAAGGAAGTTCTTCTTCACCCAGAGAGTGGTAGAAAACTGGAATGCTCTTCTGAATGTCATAGGGGAAAACACCCTGTAGGGATTCAAGACAAAGTTAGACAAGTTCCTGCTGAACCAGAACATAAGCAGGTAGGGCTAGTCTCAAGTTAGGGCGCTGGTCTTTGACCAGAGGGCCGCCGTGTGAGCGGACTGCTGGTCACGATGGACCACTGGTCTGACCCAGCAGCGGCAATTCTTATGTTCTTATTTTAAAAGTGGTTTTCTCTGTGTAGACAATTAATTGTCACTGGTGGGAGAAGTTGCGGGTTTTTTTAAATGAATCCCTTCCCCCCCCTTTTTTTTTCTTCCTTCATGGAAGAATAAGAAGCCTTTTATTTTTTTTCCCATTCTACATCTGCCATGCTAGGACTGCTAGGCTGTTTTTTTTTTTTGTTCTTTATTGAAAGATATTATTAACCAACACATCCTTTCATAGTTTCTAAAGCTGAAACTTCATTTGCTATTCATAAATAGTGCCTCTGCATCTGTGAAAGAAATTATAGATTTCAATAAGCAGCAGAAAATGTAGGGGGGGGGGGGAGAACCGTCTGATTACTGTAATTAACTTGTAAAAGGTGAAGAAAACAACTGTAGCCTTTGACTTATAATAAAACATAAAGTGAACAGACCAGCGAGGGCCTAGAATGATGACTTTGGAATGAGCAGAATTACCAGCCATCACTCTGCTTGCTTTGATTTCTTACTGCTCCTATGCATACAGCTTAGATTTGTTTTTTAAGAAACTCTCTTCCCCATCTCCCTGTGATTCTGGATAACATTCCTCAGAATGGCATATACAATAGAACATACTATATGAAACGGAATCTTGGCTGATGTGAATATTGTGTCATTGCTTTTCACTGAGAAAAAAGATCAATTGTAAATATTTGGGGAATACACCAGCAAAAAGATCAACCTCAAGGACAGCAGTCCAACAGTGACAATGAACAGGGCTACTTTTACCAATATGCAAAGAGGGCAGCTACCCCAGGCCCAGATTATTGGGGGCCTATAAGTAAAAGCCCTGAGTAGGGTTACCATATGGCTCCAGAAAAAGGAGGATGGATTGAGATGTCTCAATCCATCCTCCTTTTTCTGGAGCCATATGGTAATTCTAGCCCCGAGAATAGGCCTCACTCTAGTCCAGCATCTTCCTTCCCCACTTCCCCCTTCCCTAGTCCAGCTGCCTCCTAGGGACACAAAGCAGAATAAAGTCATCAAGCTGCCATAACTCTGCATCACTGATGACTCTGACAGTCCCACCATATTTGGTGTTACTTCCCGTTTCTGGAGGGTGGGACCAGGAAAGCCAAAAGCAGTACAGACTGACAGTTGCTCCACACATTTACCACCGCCTTTATATTGGTTTTCAAACAAGATAAGCTGGATTGCTGGAATATGTGTGTATGTGTGTGTGTGTGTGGGGGGGGGGAGGATGAGGGTGTAGGGTTGCCATTTGTCCAGGTTTTCCCAGACATGCTGTCCTTTTCAGGCAACTGTGGAGCATCTAGGACATTTTGGTGATTTTCCACTATTTGTCTGGGTTTCCGTCAGTTGCAGAGAAAACAGACTGGGCTCCCACAGTGCTCTCTTCAATGGGTCACCAGCAGCGATTCTCACAGGCTTCCTGCCACTAACCCAGAAGCCTCCTCTCTGCCGCATCCCCTTCTGGCAATTTCCTGTTTCTCCATGGCAGAGGAGAGGCATCCAGGTTAGCGGCAGGCAGCCTGTGAGAATCGCTGCTGGTGACCCATCGAAGAGCAAGAGGAGATTGTAGGAATAGGATAATGAGGGAGGTAAGGAGAGATGCTGGACATGAGGTGAAGAAGGGGCTGCGGAGAAAGGGAGAGATGTCCCCCCAAGCCGCTCCCATATAGGGTTACCAGATTTTATGTACATAAAATCCGGACCCATAGACCCACCTCTAGGCCCGACCTGTTCCACCCATCCCCACCCCATTATGCCCACACAACGTCCCAGCCTCACCACTTGCCCCGCCCCCTCAGCTTGCTCGTCGTTCGTGAAGGCATCCGCATTTGCGTGGATGCCCCTCCCCGACGTGATCTGCTTTTCAAAACCCGGACAGGCCCCTTTTGAGTTGTGCACTAATTTTTGTGTGTGGATCTTTTACAGAAAAGCATGCAGTAAGATGTACGAAAGGTGCTGAAAAGTTCTCAGCCCAACTAACCAACTTCCTCAATTCCGAGTGTTATTTTGCCACTGTAGCTGAAAAGAGTGCCATTTTTTTTTCCCATTAAGTGCCAATTCACAGAAATTCTATGTTTTGACATTGTTTCAGATCATTGATTGAACCATATCCACCTCATTCTCTTCTCAGTTGGGCTGAGAAATTTTTAGAACCCCCTCGTACTCAATAAATCCAAATTGTTACCAATTGACATCAATTGGTTATTAGCACTTGGCTATTGGCGCCAATTGGCTCGTTAGCCACTTTTGTTGCCCACATATCTCAGGGTCATGCACAATTTTGCACACCATTTATAGAATCTGGCAGTAATGTATAATTGTAGGCCCCCCAGTTATAGAACTCCTTCAAATGTCTATGGGGAAAAAATGTTGATGTATGAAATGATTGACAGTGATTTTTATAAGATGCAAACTGAAATTACAACAGAATTCCTTTCCCTGTTCCACCATCTGCCAATTAAAGGTGTTTTGTTTTCAAAGGTCCTGCTTTTACCCAGCTGGCTAATGTGTTGACGCTTGCTTTTAATTTATGTGCTCAGACTTTCTCTGCCAGATAGCAGAAAACACATGAATACGTAAAGGCTAATCGACTGGATACCAACAAGTTTCACTATTTCTCAGATTCAACAATGGATTATTAGAAAAATAAAAGACATTGGTCAATTTCTACCTCTTTGTAAACTCCGTTGTTAATAGTTTTGCCAAGTTATGTAGCTCACTGACTTTAGTCAGTCTTAACTCTTTTGTTAACCGCATAGAACTGAAAGGCTTTTGCGATATATAAATAAAAATTTGGTATGTTATAATAAGTGTGGTAGTGAAAGAGGGTGACGGGTCAAAAGCGCGCGCCGAGACAACTGAGCGCATGGCGGAAGCCCACGCCGAAGAAAAACACTGTTTTAAGGGGCTCCGATGGGGTGTGTGTGGGGGGAACTTTACTGAATACAGATCGTGCCAGCGTTGTGTGGGGTTTGGGGGTCGTAACCCCCCACATTATACTGAAAACTTCACTTTTTCCCTATAAAACAGGCACCCCGTTTTTTAGGCACCCCGTTTTTTAGGCACCCCGTTGGGTGTAGCTAAGTGCGCCATGCAATGCACATAACTTATGCAGTAGCATTCTATAAGTCATGCATATAAATTGGAGACATGCCTAAGCCCCTCCAATGCTCTACCCATGCTAACACCAACTTTTAGGGACACACTATAGCACTTACACTCTCCTTTTTAGAATGTGCTTAATACACATACTGGCTTTCTTGTCACTTTTATTGAGATTTAATTGCAGAAGATTGGAGAAGATTAAATTATAATTTTTGGTGGAACTCTTTATGTCATATCTATAAGATGGAAAGATTTATTGCAATTCAGCGGGGATATTTCAGAAAATTTCAGGATGTATGGAAACCATTAACAAAATATTGTACGGATTAGTTGACATTGTTTCCTTAAATTTATCAGTATATTAGTGAAGGGGGGATATTTTATTATTACATATTCTATAAGATAATGGAATATATGGTTGGGAAGGGGGGAGGGATAAGAGTTTATGTATTGTACCAATGATAGTTTTTAAGTGATGTATTTATTGTTAATGTGATTGAACATATATAACACTTATTGTAATTTTGAAAATGAGTAAAGAATTATTAAAAAAATAAAAAAAAGAGATTTAATTGCATGCTTTTTTCCAGATCTCAGACTTCTTTGTGGGCGGTAGATTACAAACCACTCCTTCAATATAATGGGAGAGACATGGTACACAACCTTCTGGGACCAGACGGACTCCACTTGACCAGCAGAGGTAAGAACATCTTCGGACACCGACTAGCCCGCCTGCTTCTTAAGGCTTTAAACTAGGTAAGTTGGGGGAGGGTACCTACTCATGTACTGGTGCGGAAAGGAACTATCCAGATGGGACGAGTCAACACTCTGCTTCCAAGGTAAGGGCACACATAGCAAACAGTTCTCTAGGAGCCACACAGACTCAGGTGGAAAACGCCTTACAGCGACCTAGCAAACACAATGTGTGGAGGGCCATGTATATTAATGCTCACAGTTTAGGCAATAAAATTCTAGAGCTGGAAACTGAAATAAGGGATGCCAACCTAGACGTGGTGGCAATAACCGAAACATGGTTTACGGACTCACATGGGTGGGATATGACTATACCGGGGTACAATCTACTTCGTCATGACAGAGAGGGTAGGTTAGGTGGTGGGGTAGCACTATACATTAAAGAAGACATCAAAACCACCAGGATCACAGATGTCAAATACACCGGGGAGTCCCTCTGGGTTAACCTGGCAAGAGGTGGCAATAAATGCCTGTATCTTGGTGTGGTATACAGACCCCCAAGACAAATGGAAGACATGGACACGGAATTAATCGAGGACATAGAGAATATCACTCTACGGGGCGACACTGTACTGCTTGGGGACTTCAACATGCCTGATGCAGACTGGAACACATTTTCAGCAACCACCAGTAGCAGCAAGAGGCTTTTGGCCTCCATAAACGGTGCACAACTAAAACAGATGGTAACGGAGCCCACTAGGGCCCAGGCGATCCTTGACCTGGTACTCACCAACGGGGAAAGCGTCTCAGAGGTCTTGGTAGGAGATACGCTAGCCTCCAGCGACCATAACAAGGTATGGTTCAACCTTAGGAAAGGATTCCCTAAATCAATCACAAAAACAAAGGTACTTAACTTCCGGGGCACCGACTTCACACGCATGGGAGATTTCGTCCATCAGACGCTGCAGGACCAAGCAGAGACCGGTAATGTGGAAGCTATGTGGTCGTACCTGAAATCATCCATACACGAAGCTACTAATCGCTACATAAAATCGGTAGACAAACGGCAAAGAAACAATAAACCCCAATGGTTCACTGAGGAGATCTCGCACCTCATTAAGGAGAAGAAAACAGCATTTCTTTCCTACAAACGTACGCAGAGAAGGGAAACTAAAGTAGAATATAAGACCAGGTCCGCAGCGGTCAAAACAGCAGTTAGGGAGGCCAAACTTCGAGTGGAAGAAACTTTGGCAAAAAACATTAAAAAAGGGTACAAATCTTTCTTCAGGTATATTAGTGATAGGAAAAGGAACACAGATGGCATAGTACACCTTAGAACAGTGGTTCCCAACCCTGTCCTGGAGGAACACCAGGCCAATTGGGTTTTCAGGCTAGCCCTAATGAATATGCACGAAGCAAATTTGCATGCCTATCACTTCCATCATATGCAAATCTCTCTCATGAATATTCATTAGGGCTAGCCTGAAAACCCGATTGGCCTGGTGTTCCTCCAGGACAGGGTTGGGAATCACTGCCTTAGAAGACCGGACGGAAACTACGCGGTGACGGATTCTGAAAAAGCCGAAATACTAAATGAATATTTCTGCTCAGTCTTCACCTGTGAGGCACCGGGACACGGACCACAGTTGAAGGCAAAACAAATTGCGGAAGACCCGTTTCAGAATTTTGAGTTCACACCTGAAGACGTCTACAGCGAGCTGACAAGGCTCAAGGAGAACAAGGCCATGGGACCGGACAATTTACACACAAGAGTGCTTAGAGAATTGAGAGATGTTCTGGCGGAAACGTTGGCCGTGCTCTTCAATCTCTCACTAAGCACGGGGAAAGTACCGTTGGACTGGAAAACAGCCAACGTCATTCCTCTGCATAAAAAGGGTTGCAAGGCTGAGGCTGCAGACTATAGACCGGTGAGTCTCACTTCAATAGCGTGTAAACTCATGAAAACACTAATTAAGCATAAATTAGATACGGTCTTGAATGAGGGGAATCTCCGGGACCCCAGTCAACATGGATTCACCAAGGGTAGGTCCTGCCAGTCCAATCTTATTAGCTTCTTTGACTGGGTAACAAGAAGGCTGGACTCAGGAGAGTCCTTAGACGTCGTATACCTTGACTTCAGCAAGGCTTTTGACAGCGTCCCACACCGCAGACTGCTGAACAAGATGGAATCGATGGGGTTAGGAGTAACACTAACTGCATGGGTTAAAGATTGGCTAAGTGGCAGACTTCAGAGGGTGATGGTTAACGGTACCCTCTCCAAAACGTCGGAAGTGACCACTCAGTCCTGGGTCCACTCCTCTTCAACATATTCATTAGGGATTTGACTCAAGGGCTTCAAGGTAAGGTAACCTTATTCGCTGATGATGCCAAACTATGCAATATCATAAACGGCTACAATCTGCAGAATACTATGGAACAGGACCTCCGTACTTTAGAAAGTTGGTCCTCTGTCTGGCAGCTGGGCTTCAACGCCAAGAAATGTAAGGTCATGCATCTCGGAAATGGAAATCCATGCAGAACTTACACCTTGAATGGAGAAACTTTGACCAAGACTACAGCAGAACGAGACTTGGGAGTGATCATCAGTGCAGACATGAAGACTGCTACTCAAGTGGAGAAGGCTTCATCTAAGGCACGGCAGATGATGGGTTGTATCAAGAGAAGTTTCGTCAACAGGAAGCCTGAGGTCATGATGCCATTATACAGAGCCATGGTGAGACCTCATCTAGAATACTGTGTGCAATTTTGGAGGCCACATTACCGTAAAGATGTGCTCAGAATTGAGTTGGTTCAGCGGATGGCCACCAGGATGGTCTCGGGGCTAAAGGGTCTCTCGTACGAAGAGAGACTGAACAAATTGCAGCTCTATACTCTCGAGGAGTGTAGGGAGAGGGGAGACATGATTGAGACATTTAAGTACATCACGGGACGGGTCGAGGTGGAAGATGATATCTTTCTTCTCAAAGGACCCTCGAACACAAGAGGACATCCGCTCAAACTCAGGGGAGGGAAGTTTCGTGGAGACGTCAGGAAGTACTTCTTCATGGAACGAGTGATAGAGCATTGGAACAAGCTTCCAGTACAGGTGATCGAGGCCCGCAGTATCCCAGACTTCAAGAACAAATGGGATACCTATGTGGGATCACTGCGGGAGTCATACCAATAAATAGGGTCGCTAAGATATAGACTTAATAGAGCAGGTCAGTAGAGTTAAGGGGGCCAGTAGACTTAAAAGGGGGTCAATGGTATGGGCAGACTTGATGGGCTGTAGCCCTTATCTGCCGTCATCTTTCTATGTTTCTATGTTTCTAACCTGATGAACTATCGACAAGACCTTGTATTGCACCCTGTGCTGGATCGGTAAGTGCCTGGCTTAGTAAAACTAAATAAGCGAATCATCAAATCAAACTAAACTTGAAACTTTACACCTGCAAGACGCACCTAACTACACCTGTCCTTTGTAAAATTGCTGTTCACAGCTTTATGGAACAGGATCTTTCATTTCTTACGCAACAGCAGTAAAAAACAGAGCAGAACACAGAACTGATTATTGTAACGCACTGTGTCTAGGGGTTGCGAAGGTGAAGTTGAGGGCGTTGCAGTTACTTCTAAATTCAGCAGCGCTATTGATAACCGGTGTGTCGAGAGTAGCCCATATAACGCCAATTGTTAAACGACTGCATCGGTTACCGATCCAGCACAGGATGCAATACAAGGTATTGTCGATAGTTCATCAGGTTGTGTACCATGTCTCTCCCGTTATACTGAAGGAGTGGTTTGTAATCTACCACCCACAAAGAAGTCTGAGATTTGAAAAAAATATGCAATTAAATCTCAATAAAAGTGTGTCTATCATACATTCAAGGACTGGTGATACTATGGTGTCAGTAGGAGAGGGGGGGAGGTCAAGCTTTGGAATAGCTTGCGGTTTTGTGTACCCAGACTGGGCTTTAAGAAACTATTAAAACCTATTTGTTTGTCAACGCATTTATGTAATGGAATGCAAATGTGATCAGGCAGTAACGCCATGTGCACGGTTAAGGATTTGATTTATGCCTTTTGATGTTATTTTCTGAAGTGTAGGATTTGTTTTAATAATAATTATGTTTGAATTGTCAAATTTTATATACGTTACTCATGTAAACAGTGTAGGTCATATGCGGTATATAAATTTTTAAAATAAACAAACATTTACGGTTAATCATGTCCTCCTTATTGTTGACCGTCAAGCACAGACATGGGTGTTCCTAATTAGTTCTCTTTTCTATTCAAAAGTGTAAAGGCTGACCGAAACAGCTTTTTTTCAGTTTTGGCTGAAACCAAAATTGCCATCGAAACAGTCTAAACCAGTGGTCTTCATTGCAAGGCCCATGAGCCAATGGCGGCTCGCAGAGACCTTCTGGGCAGCTTGCACACCTATCCAGAGTCCCCTCACCACAGCGAGATCTAGTGCTTGCATACTGTTCTCATTCCCAGTACTACTGCTCTAACTCTTCGGGCCTCTTGACAGTAAACATGCTGCCTTCAGTGACTCAGAAGCTTTTTTTCTACTACTGCTTCCTGTCCCTACATAGGTGGGAAGCAGTGACAGAGAGAAAGTTTCTGGGTCACCGAAGGCAGCCTGTTTACTTCACTCATGCTGCTGGCAGCCAAAGAGTTACAGCAGTGCCACTGAGAAGAATGGTGAGCAAGCACTGGATCCCACAGTGGTGGTGGTGGGAAATATTATGGGGAGGGTAAGAGATTGGGGATGGGGAGGAAAGGTAAGAAAAGATGCCAGACCACTGGGGGGGGGAATGAGAGAGATGTCAGCCCACTGGATATGGAAGGGGGAGAAAAGAAGAGAGAGAAAAGAATAAGAACATAAGAATTGCTATATTGGGACAGACCGAAGGTCCATCAAGCCCAGTATCCGGTTTCCAACAGTGGCCAACCAACAGTGGCCAACCCAAGTACCTGGCTAGATCCAAAATAATATAACAGATTTTATGCTGCTTATCTTAAGAATAAACAGTGGATTTCCCCAAGCCATCTCAATAATGGCCTATGGATTTCCCTTGTAGGAATTTAGCCAAACCTTTTTTAAATCCCGCTAAGCTAATTGATTTCACCACATTCTTCAGCAAAGAGTTCCAGAGTTCAATTACACGTTCTGTAAAGAAATATTTTCTCCAGTTTGTTTTAAATCTACAACTTAGTAGCTTCATAACATGCCCCCTAGTCCTAATATTTTTGGAAAGAATAAACAAGCAATTCACGTGCACCCTTTCCATTCCACTCAGTATTTTATAGACCTTTATCATATCACTCCTGAGCCATCTCTTCTCCATGATGAAAAGCCCTAGCCACTTTAGTCTTTCCTCAAAGGGAAGTTGTACCATCCCTTTTATCATTTTCATCACCCTTCTCTGAACCTTTTCTAACATAGTAACATAGTAACATAGTAGATGATGGCAGATAAAGACCCGAATGGTCCATCCAGTCTGCCCAACCTGATTCAATTTAAATTTTTTTTTTTTCTTCTTAGCTATTTCTGGGCAAGAATCCAAAGCTTTACCCGGTACTATGCTTGGGTTTTCAACTGCCGAAATCTCTGTTAAGACTTACTCCAGCCCATCTACACCCTCCCAGCCATTGAAGCCCTCCCCTGCCCATCCTCCACCAAACGGCCATACACAGACACAGACCGTAACTGGCCTTAGTTCAATATTTAATATTATTTTCTGATTCTAAATCTTCTGTGTTCATCTCACGCTTCTTTGAACTCAGTCACAGTTTTACTCTCCACCACCTCTCTCGGGAGCGCATTCCAGGCATCCACCACCCTCTCCGTAAAATAGAATTTCCTAACATTGCCCCTGAATCTACCACCCCTCAACCTCAAATTATGTCCTCTGGTTTTACCATTTTCCTTTCTCTGGAAAAGATTTTGTTCTACGTTAATACCCTTTAAGTATTTGAACGTCTGAATCATATCTCCCCTGTCTCTCCTTTCCTCTAAGGTATACATATTCAGGGCTTCCAGTCTCTCCTCATACATCTTCTGGCGCAAGCCTCCTATCATTTTCGTCGCCCTCCTCTGGACCGCCTCAAGTCTTCTTACGTCTTTTGCCAGATACGGTCTCCAAAACTGAACACCATACTCCAAGTGGGGCCTCACCAATGACCTGTACAGGGGCATCAACACCTTCTTCCTTCTACTGACTACGCCTCTCTTTATACAGCCCAGAATCCTTCTGGCAGCAGCCACTGCCTTGTCACACTGTTTTTTCGCCTTTAGATCTTCGGACACTATCACCCCAAGGTCCCTCTCCCCGTCCGTGCATATCAGCTTCTCTCCTCCCAGCATATACGGTTCCTTCCTATTATTAATCCCCAAATGCATTACTCTGCATTTCTTTGCATTGAATTTTAGTTGCCAGGCATTAGACCATTCCTCTAACTTTTGCAGATCCTTTTTCATATTCTCCACTCCCTCTTCGGTGTCTACTTTGTTACAAATCTTGGTATCATCTGCAAAAAGGCACACTTTTCCTTCTAACCCTTCAGCAATGTCACTTACATACATATTGAACAGGATTGGCCCCAGCACCGAACCCTGAGGGACTCCACTAGTCACCTTTCCTTCCTTCGAGCGACTTCCATTAATCACCACCCTCTGGCGTCTGTCCGACAGCCAGTTTCTGACCCAGTTCACCACTTTGGGTCCTAACTTCAGCCCTTCAAGTTTGTTCAACAGCCTCCTATGAGGAACTGTATCAAAGGCTTTGCTGAAATCTAAGTAAATTACATCTAGCATATGTCCTCGATCCAGCTCTCTGGTTACCCAATCAAAAAATTCAATCAGGTTCGTTTGGCACGATTTACCTTTTGTAAAGCCATGTTGCCTCGGATCCTGTAACCCATTAGATTCAAGGAAATACACTATCCTTTCTTTCAGCAACACTTCCATTATTTTTCCAACAACTGAAGTGAGGCTCACCGGCCTGTAGTTTCCTGCTTCATCCCTGTGACCACTTTTATGAATAGGGACCACATCCGCTCTCCTCCAATCCCCAGGAATCACTCCCGTCTCCAGAGATTTGTTGAACAAGTCTTTAATAGGACTCGCCAGAACCTCTCTGAGCTCCCTTAGTATCCTGGGATGGATCCCGTCTGGTCCCATCGCTTTGTCCACCTTCAGTTTTTCAAGTTGCTCATAAACACCCTCCTCCGTGAACGGCGCAGAATCTAATTCCACTATATCTTTTTTGAGATCAGCGACCAGAATTGCACACAATATTTGAGGTGCAGCTATACCTTAGAGCAGTGGTCTCAAACTCAAACCCTTTGCAGGGCCACATTTTGTATTGGTGGGTACTTGGAGGGCCGCAGAAAAAAATACTTAATGTCTTATTAAAGAAATTACAATTTTGCATGAGGTAAAACTCTATAGTTTATAAATCTTTCCTTTTGGCTAAGTATTAATAATAATATTGTAATTTATAGCTAAAGAGACATATGATCAAGAAACTGTTTTATTTTACTTTTGTGATTATGATAAACATACTGAGGGCCTCAAAATAGTACCTGGCGGGCTGCATGTGGCCCCCGAGCCGCGAGTTTGAGACCACTGCATTAGAGCGATACATGGGCATTATATTTTC
Organism: Geotrypetes seraphini; assembly: GCF_902459505.1. Lineage (NCBI taxonomy): Eukaryota > Metazoa > Chordata > Amphibia > Gymnophiona > Dermophiidae > Geotrypetes > Geotrypetes seraphini. The sequence continues at coordinate 446,198,607 of NC_047084.1, read as the reverse complement.
ATCTTTGTTTTCCATTCCTGGTAATTCCTAACATTCTATTTGCTTTCTTAGCCGCTGCCATACATTGAGCTGAGGATTTTAATGTATCCCAACAATGATACCTAGATTCTTTTCTTGGGCAGTGACTCCTAACAAAGAACCCAGCAACACATAGCTATAGTTCAGGTTCCTCTTTCCCACATGCATCACTTTGCACTTGCTCACATTAAACGTCATCTGCCATTTTGACACCCAGTCTTCCAGTCTCACAAGGTCCTCTTGCAATTTTTCACAATCCTCTTTCAATTTAACAACCTTGTGTCAGACCAGGGAAAGGAAGGAGGATGGAGGTTTTCCAAACTAAAGTAGGGGGAGGGGAGGGGAAAGACAGAGAAATGCCAGACCTCAAAGGGGGTGGGGTGGAAGAGGAAAGGAAGGATGGGAGTGAGATGCCAGATTGTGGGAAGGAGAGGATAAAGGTCCCAGAACACAGGAGGTGGAAAGGGGAAAGACAGATGTTAGACCATAGGAGAGGGAAAGAGTGAGAGGCATGGTGCACAGGGATGGAAGGGGTGTGGAAGGGAAGAGAGATGGAAGAAATGCTGTTTATGCATAGATGGGAAGAGGGGAGAAGAAAGAGTGAGAAGATGGCACACATGGATGGTGGGGAAGTGTAGAAAGAGGGAAGAGATAGTGTTCATAGATAGATGGGAAGGGAAGACATGAAAAAGTAGATAGATTTGAGGAGGAAGCAGAAAAATGGAAGAAAATTTAATGTTAAAAGTTAATGGCTAAGATGGATGTAGGGCAGAAAGTGAAGGAGAGAAAAACAGCAAATGGATAAGAAGGTCCTGGAAACAGAAGAACATAGACAGAAGGAAGTGCAACCAGAGACTGGGAAAAGATGAATAGAAAAATAAAATCACCTGTCAACAATGACAACAACAAAGGTAGGAAACGTGATTTTATTTTCAATTTAGTGATTGAAATGTGTCAGTTTTCAGAATTTACATCTGCTGTCTATATTTTGCACTGCTCAGGAAAAAAAAACAACATTTCTATTTCTCTGGCGTTGTACTGCATGCAGAGCCTGGAATCTTAGGGCTTCATTTGTATACGTTAGGACTTTTAGTTTGTGGTCCTGTATTTGCATAGAGTTTATCTGTGTCACCAAGGCCAGGTGTTCTAGTAGGAATGAATGTCGTGAAGCGTTATTGGCGTCATGTGACCCCAAGTAGGAAGAAATTTTGTCAGCAGTCTGTCCAGGGTTTGGAAGGCCCCCGACCATGGGGCCACGTTAGGAGGGTCTCTGCGCATGTGTGGATGTCGATGTGATGATATCGTATGCCTGCGCGCATGAGCGTGATGTCACTGCATCGACATCCGCACACGCGCAGAGGCCTTCTAGACGCCGCCCAGAGCTTGGGGAAGGAAACACAAGGTGGGCGTGGGCTGGGAGCGGAACAGGGCAGGGCTAAGTGGAAATCTGGTAACCCTAGGAGTGATCCCCAGTTGCTCTTGCCCATGTCAGCTCTACTCTCAACAAGATGACAAGAAGAGGTCAAGGCAGCCATTTTGATAGCAGGACCAGAAAGGACAGGAGTGGCTGGGGATCACTCCTGCTCTGGCCTACACCATCAGGGATTGTAAGTAGAGAATGACACGGTGACAAAATTCATCACCGTTCCCGTCCCCGCGGATAACCACGGGAAACCATCTTCATGTCATTCTTTAAGGAGAGAGGGAAGAATCAGAGTATGAATTGCCACAACCACTGACCCGCAAGCTTTGCTTTGAAGAATGCTGGTGTAGAAGGACTGAGGCTGAAATAGACACAAAAAAATGACATGGGATTATTTCCCGCGGTTATCCGTGGGGACGGGAACGGTGATGAATTTTGTCACCCTATCGTTCTCTAATTGTAAGCTCTGCCTGAGGGGACCATCTACAGGGAGGCTGTGGGGGAAGAGGCAAGTTCTGCTTGGAAGGGAGGGGGGGAAGGAGGGAGAACAGGAGAAAAAAATTTTTTTGGGGGGGGGCCTTTCCCTGAAAACATACACTCGGTTTTGGTCAAAATCATAGCCGTAGCCTTTCAGCTGAAACCAAAGCTAAACAAAAAAAGGATTTGGGGCCAGTTTTGGCATCGTAACCCAAGCCAAAACCGAAATTTGGTCAGCCTCAACACAAGTGTTTCTCGTCGAGAAATTGTTTAAATTTGGAATAAAAGTATAAAAAAAAGAACAAAGATCATGCTAATAGTATCTTTGAATATGGCTTAAAATGAACGCACACAATGTTTAAAGAACTGGCATAAAATACACTAGTTAATGGCATGCCTAATATGCACGTACATTTCTGAAACCTAAACGTAAATGTTATAGCTTCCAACCACACCCCAGAAATGTTCCCAGGTCACTTCTTTATTTTCATGTACAAATTCTATACAGTAAATGCATTTCGTTCTTTGGCTGGAAAGTCAATTAACTGCTATACAGTAACTGACTAACATACTGGTGAACTTTCAGTCAATTAATTTGTCAGCAAAGTTCTTGCACATCATTTTGGCAAAAACCAAAGAGAATGACCCCAAAGTATCCACAGAGAAGAAAATCCAGAGGAAAGCGAAAGAAACTCTGTGGAGTGACGATATTCCTTAAAATGACTTTATTTGTAAATGTCAAAGTTTCCAAAGTACACTAAAATCATCCACATAAGGTAAAATCATCCACATAAAAATAAAGTAATCCACATAAAAACCTTAATGTGGGTGGATTACTTTATTTTTATGTGGATGATTTTAGTGCACTTTGGGAACTTTGACATTTACAAATAAAGTCCTTTTAAAGAACATCGTTACTCCACATTAGAGGTCTGCACGGGAATGGGGATCGCGGAAATCCCGTGGGTCCTGCGGGGGTCCCACAGGAATCCCCCCTAACCCACGGGACTCCCACAGGGACCCCCCTCTGACCCTTGGGACTCCCACGGGGACCCCCCCCCCCTCTGGCCCACAGGACTCCCACGGGGACCCCCCCTCTGGCCCACAGGACTCCCAAGGGGATGGAAGGCTTTGGAAGCAGAGTTCGTCCATATAATATAATGGACACTTCAGCCTTAATAAAAGAGGGGGTTTATAAGTTAATTACCTGAACAGAAAACAAAAAAAGGGCTCCACCAAAGAGATTCCACAAGGAAAAAGCAGCGCAAACACAAAAGAAACTGTGGAATTGATGATCCTGTCTGAAGTAATTGCTGCTTTTTATGGGGACGAGTGGGGATGGAGGTAATTCCTTGCGGGGATGGGTGGGGACTAAACTAAACTAAACCTTAAGTTTATATACCGCAACCTCTCCACGGAAGTGGAGCTCGGCACGGTTTAAGAACATAAGAAGTTGCCTCCGCTGAGTCAGACCAGAGGTCCATCCTGCCCAGCGGTCCGCTCCCGCGGCGGCCCATCAGGCCTAATTGCCTGAACAGTGTCCCTGACTAATTTTGTAACTGCCTCTAATCCTATCCCTATTACCTACCTCTACTCCTATCTGTACCCCTCAATCCCTTTGTCCTCCAGGTGCCTGTCCAGACCCTCTTTGAAGCCCTGTAGCGTGCTCCTGCTTATCACATCCTCCGGTAGCGCGTTCCATGTATCCACCACCCTCTGAGTGAAAAAGAACTTCCTGGCATTTGTTCTAAACCTTTCCCCTTTCAATTTCTCTGAGTGCCCCCTTGTACTTGTGTTTCCCCGTAATTTGAAAAATCTGTCCCTGTCTACTCTTTCTATGCCCTTCATGATCTTGAAGGTTTCTATCATGTCTCCTCTAAGTCTCCGCTTTTCCAGGGACTTAAAATATAAGAAGAGAAAGGAAAAGGTTTACATGCGCTTATATATAGAATGGAAGAGTAAGGGGGAAAATAGAATTACATGTTAGAGAAGAGCCAAGTTTTCAGTTGTTAGGATCCTGGCGGGGATGGGTGGGATTTCTGTCCCCGTGCAACTCTCTAACCCACACATCATTTTGGCAAACACAATTATATTCTACAACTGCAACACTCCCATAGGGGTCCTTTTACAAAGCCGCACTAGCGGTTTTATCGCACGTACCGGATTAGTGCATGCTAGCCGGAAATCTACTTCCTGCTCAAAAGGAAGCGGTAGCGGCTAGCGCGTGCAGCAATCTAGCACGCGCTATTCCACAGGTTAAGGCCCTAGCGCGGCTTTGTAAAAGGAGCCCACAGTGTGATGCTGCTGGCTGAAACTGAATTGCTTGACGTTTAATCACTTTTGGATCTTTTATGGTTTGTTCTTGGGGTGAGGGGTGGAGTATTTTTGCTTTTTAATCAAACACTAAGCTGTGGATAACTTGCAGCTTGTCCAGGGCGCTGCACCCAGATACAGGGTGGGGGGGGGGGAGCTGAATAACACTCCCCTGTAGCTAGGCTAACGTTGATTTAACGGATGCCTCCATTCCATTCATTTGCTTTTCAGATTTTAAGAAATAATAATATTGTCCTTAGGCTCCTTTTTTCAGATTTGTTAAATAATATCTCATCACCACAGAAAACATTGCACCTGTGCAAGCAGCTGATAGAGCACAGAGAACACAGGTAATGCTTTGCTGATCTTGCTGCGAGCTCAAATTTGATGGTCCCTCATTTAGTTAAGAGTCAAACCACATCAAGAAATGTACAGAATACTACATTTCTCTTTAGCACAGAGACAAGAGGGACAGAGCTCAGAGGCAAAGCTATCCCAAATCATCATGCTGTTCAAGGCTGGTAGCCCGTGAAAAGGAAGGAACTAATTTACTGAGAGAAACTGGGTACCTAGAGGGGGAGAGGCATAAGTCACAGCAACTGGTAGTGGGTCAGATTAGGAAAAACTTCAGATTAAGGGGAAGATGCAGGAAACTCTGGTGCTTTAGGCGGGGACCAGCTAGAACCGCAAATTTAATATACTGACCTATGTTCATCACTAATGCATCCATTATATTCTATGAACGCGGCTAGCGCACTTTAGTAAAAGAGGGGGACACTGCTCTCCAAAAATGTGCATTTTAGCAAAGCAGTTTGTGGATGAAATGACCAGTGAATGACATGGAACCAACTGGGTAAAGCCAAATGTGGAGGGACATTTTCGTTATGACGCCTAAATCCCAGTTTAGATGTTTTCAGAAATGCATCCAAAAATGAGAGAAAATGGTCATTTTCGAAATTGCAAAATAGCTACATATTTTTTAAATGACCATTTCTAGAAGTGTTTGGTCTTAGTGCATCTATCTTTTTCGACCATTTTCAAAACCAAATACGGTAAATCCTTGGGTTGCAAGTAACTTGGTTTGCAAGAGTTTTGCAAGACAAGCAAAACATTTGATTCAATTTTAACTTGATATACAAGCAAGGTCTTGCAATACAAGTACATACAGTATATACACATGTGACATCATCGCAACTGAGCCGATGGTTCTTCTGTGACGCTGGAGTGTAGTGACTTTCTGAATGAGCGAAGTCTTGCAAGACAAGTACATAGAGTATTTTGTATTAACGTTTTTGGGTTACCAATTTTGACTGTATGTCCAAAATGAAAACTACGCAAAACAAGCCATTGGGATGTAGGTGGGGGCCAGCATTTGTGCTAAACTGGCCACACAGACATCCCAGCAAAGCAGTAGGGTGCATTAGAGAACACTGTAATGAACTTCACAGGTACACATCTCACTATAACACCCTTATAGTGTACCCTCCAAAGCCCACTCAAAACCTGCTGAACCCAACTGGATACCACACCATCGCCCTTATGCCTGCAGACTATGTTACCTCTAAACTGAGTACATGAGCAATCGCTAATATATTCTAAGCATTGTCACTCACAGATTTTCAATGGTCACTCACAAAAATATTTGCAAATCAGGAAAACTGTTGGCTTTTAGAACTTGTTGCTCACATGAGGAAGCATACTACCAGAGGTAGAAACAGCAAGAGCAGGGCACGATCACAGCAGGTGAATAAGGTTTTTGCAGTGGAAGTGGATCCTATTTGGAGATAAATCAGTGCTGTAGTGGAGCCTTTTCAATTGGGAGACGATTCATCTTTCTTCATTCTGCCTTTTGGAGTAGGCTGGGACTAACAGTGAAACTGGAGCTTTTCTGGATTTGGTTTGGGCTGCATTGTCTGGAGAACTGGAATTGACTGAGTCTGTGGGTTGTGAGACAGTCTTTGGTCTTTGTTGGGGGTTTTTTTGCTATATGTTTTTTTTTACAATATTTTCTTCCCCCTTTTCTTTCTTTCTATATCTTTGTTATGTAAGTATATTATTTTATTGGTCTTTTCCGCCAGGGTTTATTTAATTTTGCTCTTTCCTTCTTTCCTCTTGTAAGCGTTGAATGCTGACCTTTGCTACTGTGTATTTAAATATTTTGTTATGTTAATATGTCATTATGTTAATGAATGTTACATAGTAACATAGTAGATGACGGCAGATAAAGACCCGAATGGTCCATCTAGTCTCCCCAACCTGATCCAATCTAAAAATTTGTTGTTGTTTTTTTCTTCTTCTTAACATAGAAACATAGAGTATGACGGCAGAAAAGGGCCATCGGCCCAACAAGTCTGCCCACTCAAAGAACCCTCCCTCTAAAAGAACTCTCCCCCTAAGAATTTCCCTGGAGCGAATCCACATGTTTATCCCATAATCTCTTGAAGTCGAGCACGTTACTGGCCTCAATTACCTGATGTGGAAGACCACCCTTTCGGTGAAGAAGTATTTCCTGATGTCACCATGAAGTCTCTCACCCTTGAGTTTGAGCGGATGCCCTCTTGTTGCCGTGGGAACCATAGGGAAAAAGATATCTTCTTCCACCTCAGTACGGCCTGTAAGATATTTGAATGTCTCTATCATGTCTCCCCTCTCTCTGCGTTCTTCGAGAGAATATAACTGCAGCCTGCTTAGACGTTCTTGAGTCCTGAGACCATCTTAGTGGCCATTCGCTGAACCGATTCCATTCTCTTCACATCCTTTTGATAATGTGGCCTCCGAAACTGAACACAGTACTCCAGATGAAGTCTCACCATGGATCTGTACAACGGCATTATAACTTCAGGCTTTCGGCTGACAAAACTTCTTCGGATGCAACTCAACATTTGTCTAGCCTTGGCTGAAGCTCTCTCCACTTGATTGGCAGTTTTCATATCTTCACTAATGATTACACCCAGGTCTTCTCCTTAGCTTTTCTGGGCAAGAATCTAAAGCTCTGCCCAGTACTGTTAGATTCCAATTACTGAAGTCTCTGTCAAAGCTCACTCCAGTCCATCTACACCCTCCCAGCCATTAAAGCCCTCCCCAGCCCATCCTCCCCTAAACGGCCATATACAGACACAGTCCATGCAAGTCTGCCTAGTACTGGACTTAGTTCAATATTTAATATTATTTTCCGATTCTAGATCCTCTGTGTTCATCCCACGCTTCTTTGAACTCAGTCACCGTTTTCCTTTCCACCACCTCTCCTGGGAGCGCATTCCAGGCATCTACCACCCTTTCCGTAAAGAAGAATTTCCTTACATTGCTCTTGAGTCTCCCACCCCCAAATTATGTCCTCTGATTTTACATTTTTCCTTTCTCTAGAAAAGATTTTGTTCTACGATAATACCTTTTAAATATTTGAATGTCTGAATCTATCTCCCCTGTCCCTCCTTTCCTCTAAGGTATACATATTCAGGGCCTCCAGTCTCTCCTCATACATCTTTTGTCACAAACCTATCATTTTTGTCGCCCTCCTCTGAACCGCTTCAAGCCTTTTTGTGTCCTTCGCCAGATACGGTCTCCAAAACGGAACACAATACTCCAAGTGGGGCCTCACCAACGACCTGTACAGGGGCATCAATACCTTCATTCTTCTACTGGTTACGCCTCTCTTTATACAGCCCAGCAGCAGCCACCGCCTTGTCGCATTGTTTTTTTGCCTTTAGATCTTCGGACACTATCACCCCAAAATCACTCTCCCTATCCGTGCATATCAGCCTCTCCCCTCCCAGCATATACGGCTCCTTCTGATTATTAATCCCCAAATGCATTACCTGCATTTTTGTGCATTGAATTTTAGCTGCCAGATTTCAGACCATTCTTCTAACTTTTGTAGATCCTTTTTCATGTTTTGCACTCCCTCCTCTACCCTGTTACAAATCTTGGTATCATTCGCAAAAAGGCAAACTTTTCTTTCTAACCCTTCAGCAATGTCACTCACAAACATATTGAACAGGATCGGCCCCAGCACCAAACCCTGAGGGACTCCACTACTCACCTTTCCTTCCTCCGAGCGACTTCCATTAACCACCCTCTGGCGTCTGTTCGTCAACCAGTTTCGAATCCAGTTCTCCACTTTGGGTCCTAACTTCAGCCCTTCAAGTTTGTTCAAAAGCCTCCTATGAGGAACCGTGTCAAAGGCTTTGCTAAAATCTAAGCAAATTACATCTAGCATATGGTGCTTTAGTTAGATTGTGAGCCTTTTTGGACAGATAGGGAAGTTTTAAGCACCTAATGTTAACCACCTTTATCCAACAATAATTGTAAGGAAAAGCGGTATGTCAAATAAACTGAGCATACATACATGCATATGCATACACCTGGCCAATCCTTAGAGGGAGCTTTGCCTGTAGGTGGCACCCACATGTGGGTTCAGTGGATTTGAGTGGGTTTTGGAAGGCTCACACTCTCTACCACAAGAGTAGTGGTTAGAGTGGGATATGGGCCTGAGTCCCTATCTCTATGGTTAACTACATCACTCACTAGGCCAGGGGTGTCCAATGTCGGTCCTCGAGGGCCGCAATCCAATCGGGTTTTCAGGATTTCCCCAATGAATATGCATGAGATCTATTAGCATACAATGAAAGCAGTGCATGCAAATAGACCTCATGTATATTCATTGGGGAAATCCTGAAAATCCGACTGGACTGCGGCCCTCGAGGACTGACATTGGACACCCCTGCACTAGGCTAATCCAGAAATCTCTTTCTGCTCTACTAAGACTGGCCATAACATCTGAAGCTATCATTGTACCCCGGACGTTTTCTCAAACATTTGATTATGGCAGAAAAATGTCCAAGTCATAAGCCTGCCCTAGATCTATCCATAACACGCCTCTAACACTCCCCCTTGAGATTTAGACGAACAGCAGATATGCGTCTAGAATAGAAGTTTTGAAAATAGCAACTTGGACAGTTTGGCAACAAAATGTCTATCTGCCCCTTTAACCCTTTTTGAAAATGAGCCCCATAGTCTCCTGACACGGTTGCCAAGGCCTCTTTTTCTCTCCTTTTAAATAATTGAATTGAACATTAATGGATTTCAACACTTTCCATCCCATAGTGCTGTAAATGTTGCTTTAGACTACACTGGTTTATACTGTGCATTCACTACTTCGTAGATTGGTCTCATATAATTATTACCCAATTCTTATACCTAACCCATTGCTTGTATATTGTTATCGGCAAAACTCTTGGAAGCACCTGTTTCCTTACAGTTACAGGATTACTCGGAAACTTAGGATGTTATATTTGTTATTCAGTCTGAATCTGGATGCCATTTCAGCACAAGCACTTTTAATTTCTTTGCTTTCCAATGCAAAATAATTATTATGTTGAATCAAGCAAGCTATGATCTTGCTCTGTTAGAAAAGTAATACTTGCCAGGGGATGCCTAAGAAGGAATCCCAGATTGATTGGATGAAGGCATCCAGAGATATGATAGAATATAGATTTGTTGCATACTGCTACACAGAGAATATAAATAGCCTCAAAATCTTTGGGTATAAACAATTCCAGCTTTTTAATTTTCTTGCTCCACTTTCATTGTGCACAGGCTTCAATTGCAGGATTCCCTCACTGTTTATTTACCATGTCACCGAGTATCAGAGAGGGGAGGCGGCAAAACACAGCAATTACTGTCAATGCTTAGCTAAACATCACATAGCACCTGCAGCAGTACCAAAGAGGATATGCACCAGCAAAAGACAATGGTAGTTCACTGGCTTGTTGAGGAAAGTTGAACAAGAAATTGTCTTTGTTTCTTAAGAGAAGGCTCTTCAGTGGTCACCTCCTGTGTCTTTCTGAAGTGCTTGGCTACTGTTAACAAGTAGTTTGTATTCAGACGGTGAACCAGAGCAAAGGGGAGTATGCAAAAGCAAGGTTCTTCCTGACACAGAGTACAGAATACAATTAAGGAGTTCTGAACACAGACGATATTCCCACTTATCCCACTAAATGTGGCATTGCATATTATGGTAATGCTTTCATAAATATTCTACCAGAAAGATGGCATTTTAACCCAAGGAAAAGGAGCTTACACCTTCTTGTGTCATTTCAGATCCAGTTTTACCTGCTTATCCCTTGCAGCTCAGATCCCGCCTCCCCGCAGACAAAGAAATTGAGGGATGCATGGAAGCCTTGATCAAATCAGGCCTTTAATTTGTGAAGAACACAACACCTTTTCTCAGAGTTTAAGAGTCTGATACACGAGTACTGCTTTTCCCCCAGAAGCAACAAGGTGGTTTAGAGAGGCCATAAAGTTCCAGCAGAGAAAATAAAATGTTAATGTACATAAAAATGAATCTGATACACGAGTACTGCTTTTCCCCCAGAAGCAACAAGGTGGTTTAGAGAGGCCATAAAGTTCCAGCAGAGAAAATAAAATGTTAATGTACATAAAATGGAGAAAGAAAAGTTACAATACAAAAGCTAAGGAAAATCAAGAAGTACAAAGATAGAGCGCAGCATTTAATTAAGAGAGGAGAAAGCCAAACCATAACATTTCTGAGTACAAAGACAAAAGTGAGATGTAGAACAGAAGTAGAGGGACTTTGACGAGCAAAAGTACCGTATGTGTACAGAGTCAGGCTTTGAGACTTTCCTAATAAGTGAACAGGGATAGTGAGAGAGCCAAATAACTAAAAGTAAAGCAATTCAAAATGTCTATACTAATTCTTGTAGGAAGAAGTGCCATTGGTACATTCAACTGAGATGGTCTTATTCTCTCTCCTCCTGCAGGCCAGCACCTTCCTATCCTACCAGTGATCTAGCAATTCCCTGTCTCTCATCTCTTTCCACCATGAAGTCCAGCATTGCCCTGTCCCTCCCTCCCCCCCCCCCCCCCCTCACCAATAGTCCAGAAAGCCCTCTGGGCCCTCAATGATCAAGCATCTCTCTTCTCCCCTCTCTCTCTTTTCCTGTCTTCCCCAATTGCTGTCACAGTTCCCCGCATTCTGTTCCCCCATATCGTAGTCCAGCTAAGATAGAAAAGAGACATGGAACTTTCCAGCCTATTCATGCTGGAGGTCTTTTGTGTCCCCACACACCTTGATGCACCTTGTTCTCTATCTGCCATCATTTTGTATGTTACTATGTATGTCTCTGTACTGTGCACATGCTTCTTCTGTAAAGTTATGCATCTACAAGTGTGTATGGGTGAGTGTGGGGTGGGGTAGTTAATAGTTAATATCCCACATTGCAGATTGAATTCTCAAGTAAAGTTTTGGGCATCATTATTGACTCTATACTTTCCTTTAATGATCATCTCAACTCTCTGATAAAAAAATGTTTTTTTAGTCTTCACATGTTGAGGAAAGTGAGATCCTGCTTCCGCCAACAACATTTTACTGTCCTTGTACAATCAATCATTCTTTCCAGACTGGACTATCGTAATCCCATCTATCTAAGTCTAACCAATAAAAATCTTCAAAGACTTCAGCGGATCCAGAACACTGCGGCTAGGTTGATCTTCGCAAAAAGCAAATTTGACCATGTTTCCCCACTTCTGTCAAAACTTCACTGGCTTCTGGTGATATCTAGGATTCACTTTAAATGTACCTGCCTAATATTCAAGATCCTACATGGCATTTTTCCTCCCCTAATTCCACTATCCTGGAATTCTTCGAGACATGACACTACCACATCCGCCCACAAACTCAAACTATCTTTCCCCTTGTTAAAAGGCATCAAGTATGCAGGTAAATCCCTTTTCTTCAAATTCACTGAGATTTGGAATAACCTCCCTGCCCCGCTGCTGAACCTAGGCTCATTCCAATTATTCCGAAAGCATCTGAAAGCTTTACTTTTTGGAGAAAAGCCAGGTTATCTATTTAAAACCTTTATAACCTTTAATTTCTTATTATATTCTTCCCTCATTTATTGAATTTACCTGTAAACCGTGCCAAGCTCTATCTTTATGGAGATGATGCAGTATACAAACGTAAGGTTTAGTTTAGTTTGAAAGGAGCAATTCCTTAATATTGATATTTCAGTGCATCAATGTTTTTTTGCAACAGAACTCTCTCTCCCAAAGAAATGCATTGGGCTATTTTTAAGCGAACTTTATTTCGCTGGAACCTGCAGTTTGGCCTGGCCCATTTTTGAGTTCTGCTATGTCTTTGCCTGGTCTTTCCCACATAACAAATTTGGTCCTGTTCTGTTAATTTTGTGGAGAGTTATTTTTTCCCCCACCCAACCCCTTATGTATAATTTCTTCCCAACAATCCATTGGATTGGAAAGACTAAAAAGGAACAGTAAGGTTTCTGCAGATGGGACCGAGAATGTGGCTTGGAGTAGGACATATGTATAAGAACAAAAGAAGAACATATTTGGGTGGTATTCACAGATATATGGCCATCAAACAGAAGCTGCTTTAAGAGTTTAGTTTGGTTTATTTAGCATCCATAGGGTGACCAGGCTACCCATTTTCCAAAAGGGAAACTTTTTGGCCAATGTGCATTATGGGACCCGCAGCGCTCATTTCAATGGATAGAATCATGAACTACAAATACTACACTGCTTTGGGATGTAATTTTAAAACCAGGATTGGCCAAAACGTCTCCCTTCTGGAACAGGTAACTTGGTCACCCTAGGCATGCAATTAATATCATACTGGGAGGGAGGATGGGCAATAAACTTGGAAGGCCACAGGAAGTGAACTGAGTTTAGCAAAGCCAGTAGAGAGGAACATAGCTTTGAATATAGCAGGTATCCAATGGTCAGAGTGTGACTTAGTGGAGAGCTACTAATACTACTGCTATTATTATTTATAGAGCGCTACCAGATGTGCGCAGTGCTATACCTAGTTCCAGAAGCCCACAGGATGTAAATTGGATTCAACCATGATGGTAAAAGAAGCTTGGCAACATGAAAAGGCTCAGTGGCTACTGGAGCCAGCCTAGCTGCCAGCATGGCGGGCACAGTAGGTGTGAATCATATACTGCCTTGCTGGGACAGAGCAGCAAATATCTGGCTCAGGTACATTAAGAGCTTAGGGGGCAATTTTGAATAGCGCCTCTTATTTGTATGAATGTACAAGTGTGACAATCCCAAGTATACACACAATTTTCCTTTCCCATCTAACAGATGCCTGGAGAAGCACTAAGGAAGCTGGTATATACTTTATTAAAGCAGGGGGATTTTCAGCTAAGCCACTATTATCTAGGTAAATCAACATCTTGGCTGGAGAGATGGTTTTAAATATTGTTCTCCAGCTTCATTATAAATAAAGCTTCAACTTTAAATACCATAACTGACTGGTTCTTTGACGCCAAAAAGAAGTATGGCTAGGGCAGAGATATAGGAGGAGATTGGTAGTCATGGCTACTTATTAAAACAAGTAGGGAAAGCATGCAGTGCATGGCTCAAGAAATTCTTTCCAAACAACCCTCCCATCTCCACCCCACCGCAAATGTTGCCTGATATGAAATATCACAAGATCATTCCCCATGGATCCAGTGTTTATAAATTGTTAAAGTGCTGATGTGGAAACTGAATAATTCATTCTTCACTGTAGGGACAGCGGCCACAAAGTAAAAGCGTCTCAAGATGGAAATTTTATTAAATGCACCATCAATTTTTATTTTTTGAAATAAAAAGAAAAGAAAGCAGAAATCAAACAATGTCATATCAGCCAAAAGAAGCACGTTAAAAGAAAAATGTGCATTTTCCCCTGGCTTTTGAAAGCACACAGTTTTCATGCTGTGCAAAAGCACGTCTGCAGGGCTTGCCCTCTGGAGTCCACTACAGAGACCTGCACAGCAGAACCCAGAAGTGCTTGGCAACCATTTCATACCATTATGTGATCGGAAACAGGATCTGCTAAAACTAACCACTGTGGAAGGCTTTCTCTGTATAGGGAGTATGTGGTATATTGGTGAAAAGAAAATATGTATTTTTCCCCAAACAGCAGTATTCCATATCAAACCAGAATAATAAAGCTTTTTCATATGGCAGATGGCTCTAATCAAATACATACATTTGATAATGTAAGTGTCAGAATTTGGAAGTTAATTCCAATTATCTGGCAAAGTATCTTTCACAGAAAGGATCAGGTAATGCAGGCCTTGGCAAATCTTTATTAAGCCCAGGAGCCAGCAGTCAAGACCTTTCTCATTTCTCCTTTCCCACCTCTCCAATATTGTCCACAGTTAATTTATATGTTGGGGGGGGCAAGTAGGGGGGTATTTTTACAGAAGGGACACAAAAACGTCTCTTGTTGTGAATGTAGAGACCATTTTGCATAACACAGGCCAACAAAAAAAAAAACCCTTTTTTCTTGGTGCCTTGAAAATTTTTTGACTGTTCCTGGGGTTATTTGGGGCGCTGATTCAGAAAATTGCATTGGAAAGACCACATCAGATCTGGTTTCTTAGATATGGTTGAATTTATGCCTTTGAGATAATAGAGCCAAACATGAATATTAGGCAAAAAAAGATTGGCCTCTGAGGAAATACATGGTGGTTGGAGGACAAACTGTAATCAATGAGCCTTTAGTAGCATGAGATAGAATCATGCTGCCACCACTACATAGAAAGTTAGGCCTGATGAAAATTTGTAAAGGCTTTGAATAAAGACAGTTGGTGCATTGAACACTAGTGCATATGTTACCACGGAAAAACTGAAGGCAGAAATTTTTGATGGGCCACAGATCAGAAAACTTATAAATTGACCCACATTTCATAGCATCGATGAATGAAATCGAATCATGTGCCTGGTCTTCATTTGTTCTTGTTGTGAAAAACTTTCTTGGCAACAAGGAGGCAGACAACTACATACCATTAGTAGAGGATATGCTCTTTCATTTCAACAGGCTTGGCTGTAACATGAGTGTTCAAGTCCAGTATCTGCAGTCACTTAGATCACAGTTCTTCAACCGCCAGTCCGCGGACCGGTATCGGTCCGCAGGAAATTTTTGCCGGTCCGCGCAGGACCGGCAAGATTGACTCATTTGAACTTCCTGCCGGTCCGCGCAGGACCGGCAAGATCAGCATCGGAAGCGTGCGCTGGGCCGGAGAGATCTTGGGGAGCCTCCGACAGTGGCTTTCTCCCCTCTCTGCAGCTCTCCTTTACTTCCCAGCGCAGCGATTCACGAAGGCAGCCTCGGGGCTTTTGCTGAGTCGCGGCTGCCTCTGATGATGCAACTTCCTCTTTCCTCAGAGGCGGCGCGACCCAACAAAGGACCCGAGGCTGCCTTCGTGAATCGCTGCGCTGGGAAGTAAGAAGAGCTGCTGGGAGGGGAGAAAACCACTAACAGTCTGGGAAGCTGCTGGGCAGGGGAAAAAAGGGACAGCTGCTACTGGAAAGGGAGAAGGAGAGATGCTTCTGGGAGGGGAGGAGGGAAAGGAATCTGGGAAGCTGCTGGGCCAGGAAAAAAAAGGGACAGCTGCTACTGGAGAGGAAGAAGGAGAAGGAGAGATGCATCTGGGAGGGGAGGAGGGAAATGAATCTGGGAAGCTGCTGGGCCAGGAAAAAAAAGGGACAGCTGCTACTGGAGAGGGAGAAGGAGAGATGCATCTGGGAGGGGAGGAGGGAAAGGAATCTGGGAAGCTGCTGGGCCAGGAAAAAAAAGGACAGCTGCTACTGGAGAGGGAGAAGAAGGAGAGATGCTTCTGGGAGGGGAGGAGGGAAAGGAATCTGGGAAGCTGCTGGGCAAGGAAAAAAGGGACAGCTGCTACTGGATAGGGAGAAGAAGGAGAGATGCTTCTGGGAGGGGAGGAGGGAAAGGAATCTGGGAAGCTGCTGGGCCAGGAAAAAAAAGGGACAGCTGCTACTGGAGAGGGAGAAGGAGAAGGAGAGATGCATCTGGGAGGGGAGGAGGGAAAGGAATCTGGGAAGCTGCTGGGCCAGGAAAAAAAAGGGACAGCTGCTACTGGAGAGGAAGAAGGAGAAGGAGAGATGCATCTGGGAGGGGAGGAGGGAAATGAATCTGGGAAGCTGCTGGGCCAGGAAAAAAAAGGGACAGCTGCTACTGGAGAGGGAGAAGGAGAGATGCATCTGGGAGGGGAGGAGGGAAAGGAATCTGGGAAGCTGCTGGGCCAGGAAAAAAAAGGACAGCTGCTACTGGATAGGGAGAAGAAGGAGAGATGCTTCTGGGAGGGGAGGAGGGAAAGGAATCTGGGAAGCTGCTGGGCTAGGAAAAAAAGGGACAGCTGCTACTGGAGAGGGAGAAGGAGATGGAGAGATGCTTCTGGGAGGGGAGGAGGGAAAGGAATCTGGGAAGCTGCTGGGCAAGATAAAAAAAGGGACAGCTGCTACTGGAGAGGGAGAAGAAGGAGAGATGCTTCTGGGAGGGGAGGAGGGAAAGGAATCTGGGAAGCTGCTGGGCAAGGAAAAAAAGGTACAGCTGCTACTGGAGAGGGAGAAGGAGAGATGCTTCTGGGAGGGGAGGAGGGAAAGAATCTGGGAAGCTGCTGGGCAAGGAAAAAAAAGGGACAGCTGCTACTGGAGAGGGAGACGGAGAGATGCTGCTGGGAGGGGAGGAAGGGAAGAGAGTTACTGCTGGACAGGAGGAGGAGGGAAGGGAGAATGAAAAAAGGAAGGAAACAGCTGGCAGAGAGATTAGAGGAGGGGAAGGGGAGACACAGGCATGAGAAAGTAGAGAGATTGATGATAGGAAGGGGTCAGCAGAAAAATAAGCAGAGGGACAACGATGATAGATCTGGTGTAGGAGAGATAAAAATGAAGAGAGCAGTGAAGCTGGAATGAATCATGTAAATAGGAGAGAGGGGCACAAGCTGGATGGAAAGGGGAGAGGGACATAGAAAGAAGACAGATACCATATGGAAGGGGGAGAGGACAGATAGTGGATGGAAGGGGCAGATGCTGGATTGAAGAGACAGAGAGGGCATACGCTGGAAGGAAGAGAGTGAAAAAAAGATTGAAAGCAGAAACCAGAGACGACAAAAGGTAGAAAAAAATAATTTTATTTCTATTTTGTGATTAGAATATATCAGATTTGAAATATATATCCTGCTAGAGCTGGTGTTAGACATAACTGGGGACTGCAAAACCCAGGCAGTGCTTCTTTAGCTTTCAGCTGGCTTAGGGCGCTCTCTGACCAGGGGGCAGTTGCCCTAGTTGCACTCCCCTAAAACTATTCCTGTCATGTGTTACTTCAGTATTCTGTTAGCATGATATTTCTGTGTAGCATTCTGTAATAATTTGGCTTGTTCAGTTTTCTTGATAGTAGAGGGGATATATGTGAAGGGGAGGGGAGACAGGGGTTTTGTTGATCCTTGCTCTGAATTATTTGTATTTATAAAATGACAATTCTACAGAATATTGTTTCTTTTTATACTTTAATAAAATACATTCAATATAAAATCATAACTGAGGCTTGTGTGGATGGGAACAGATGATTTGTGGGGACCGAGCTCGCGGAGATGGGGCGGAAACGGGATTTTTAAATTTTAGTCCTAGTAGTTTGCCGGTCCACAAAATAATTATTTTTTTTCTGCCGGTCCACGGGTGTAAAAAGGTTGAAGAACACTGACTTAGATCACTTTCCAGAGAACCTTGGTAACTTAAGCGAAGAGCAAGGTGAAAGATTTCACCAAGACATAAAAACAATGTAAGCCATATACCAAGGAAGATGGGATGCACATATGATGGCAACCTATTGTTGGAATCTTATACAAGATTGTACTGGCAGATTACACTCTTGGAAGTCTTATTAAAGGAGCTTCTTGTGTGTCAATTGACTGGAAAATTCGTATCATAAACTTGTGCTTTTGGTATGAAATAAGTAGATTTTCATGTTGTACACTTTTCTTTTAATTTTTAAAATGTTTTCTTCATGCTTAAAAGATATTAATTTAAACACTACTTTAAAATATCCTGATTTTTTTAATGGGCGAGTAGAGTGAAGAGTGGTATATGGCACATGTTCTGTATCGTAAAAACTAGTGCTGATAGAAGAAAACTGGAGCCATTTTTGGAATTCCAAAAATTCTGGGTCGAATATACCCATTAACAGGTCTAATATTTGAGGCACCAAAATCAGTATTGGCCAGTGTAATATATAGGTAGCTTCTCCAGCATATAATTTGGAGTCATATCATGAAAAACCTTAAAAGCTATCACTAAAACTTTTTAAAAATACAACTTAAAAAAAAAAAAAATCGGAAGCCAATGCGAAGTAGTTAAAGCAGAAGAAACATGATCAAAAGGAAGATTTTTAAGGGTCTCCAGCCTAGCTCTGAGAGCCTGGAGGAACCCATCCCTATGGAAATAAGAAATGTTGAGAACCAGGCCCAGGAGCCTGAGCTTAAGCCTGAGCATAAAGATTATACAGCCCTGGCAGTAGAAATTACTTCACACAAAAGAACCCAGCTATTCCACAGTAAAAGGAGAGTCCCATAAAAACAAACAAAAAAAGCTGTGGAATGGATGTTCTTGATGTAAATGTTTATTAAACATTTTTAAAATCCAAACTCATCCACATGAGGAAACAGAGATCCGGACCCAACACAGACTGTGTTTCAGCTGAAGACATCTTCCTTAGGGGGTCCCGGATGGTGAGCGCACAATAGTTAAAAGTGCAAATAAGGATGGGAAAAATATCACAGAGAATAAACAATGGTCCAAAAGGAAGGTAGAAAAATGCTATTCAGCAGCTGCTATGCAGTGGCTAAAGTGAAAGACGCTGGGTGAGAAATTACTTCCCAAGGCATAATGAGAATGTAGAGGGAACAGAACTGAAAACCTAGAACATAACATAAGAACATAAGAAATGCCCGCACCGGATCAGACCTTGGCGAATACCTTAATTATTCATATCCCTCAATGTGGCTTTCAAGAAGATGTGCATCCAACTTGCCCTTAAAACCTTGAATGGTGGTTTCCTCCACAACCTCTTCCGGGAGAGCGTTCCAGGCGTTCACCACTCGCTGTGTGAAGCAGAACTTTCTGACATTTGTCCTGGCCCTGAAGATTGGTGAAAATTCCCTGTTATTTCCTCTAGTGCAGGGTATCTCAAACTGTGTGCTTCCTGAGAGTTCAGGTGTGCCGCGGTACACTGGGGAGGAGAGCTGACGGTGCCAGCTGACTGCCTACAGGACGTGCCTCTCGTAGCGAGAGGCACGTCCTGTAGGCAATCAGTGGGTGCCAGCACCTATCCTTCTCTCTGGCCCTCTTCCCTTCTGGCACCCCCCACTAGTGTCTCAGGGCCCGCCTGGAGGGCCTTCACACACAAGCGGACAGTGACATGATGATGTCACGCATGCGCGAGATGTCATTACAGCGATATCCGTGCACTTCCAGGTGTCTCGAGCCACAGCCACTACCTTTAGTGTGCCGCGGCTCATTAAAGTTTGTAGGACACAACTCTAGTGCCTTGACAGCTGTGGGGTGGAGGATAGTACTGAATTGTTAGGATGAAACTATCCTATGGGTGAAGGGGCCGTCAGTGGTTTATGAATTAATAAGCAGATAAGCTGAAGGCACTAATGTAAATACAAAAACTAGAGAAATAAACATTGCTTGGAGGAGGTGGTGATGGTGGTGGTGGTAGATTTAACGCCTTTTAAAAAGGGAACCAAAAACAGCATTATGGCTTTAAAAATACATTGTGAGCATTTCTAGATCAAAGGACTATTGAGGGCAACCTTGGCTGTGCTGAAGAAGCAGGGATCTGCTACCATTGCACTCCATTTGCATAATCATCCAGGAGTTACTCTAAGCTATGGTATATGTTTGGAATTGTTCTACAAGTCACAAGAAGCTTGGAAACTTCAAACCAATATCTAAATTACCATTGTGACTGTGCTGTTGGAAAGTTTTGAAATGTGTTTATCAGTTCACTCCGAGAGATAAAATAGAAGGAAGTAAGGACCTCTGCATGTTGCAAGCTACAACACTGTGAACTTCTCTGCCCTACCTGTAAGTTGAATTTTCTCCTACTGTTGTTCTCACCATACCTGTTACAATACATACCTGTGTTTCCCCCAAAATAAGACAGGGTCTTATATTAATTTGTGCTCCCAAAAAAACGCACTAGGTCTTATTTTCGGGGAATGTCTTATATTTTTTCCCATGTACAACAATCATCTCTCCCTTCCTCTCCTCCAACCCAATTCTTCCTCTTTCCTTTCTCCCCCCTCCCCCCTCATATGCAGCATCTTTCCTCGCCTCTCACCCATCCCTTTGTGCAGCAGCTCCAAGGCCTCCAAAAAAGGTGGCAGCATCCTGAACAGGCTGCTTTGCATCCTTCTCCGCTGGGGCTGGGCCTTCCTTCTGCAGCGTCTTTCTATTTCTCCCTCCCATCCCTCTGAGCAGCCAGACCCTACTGACCCTCCCATCGAGAGCCTGACATACCTCCACTCCAAAGCATCCAAAACAGCAGTGATGGCAGTACTCTGAATGGGCTGCTTTGGGGGTCTTCCCTCTGCCACAACCTGTAGATGGATGATGTGACAGAGGAAAGGCCCTGGCAGGGCCAGCTGTGAGCAGCCTGTTTACAGCGCTGCCTCTGCTGGCCGGCTGCTGCCACTACTGCTGCTCTTAGAGGACCACAGGTATGTTGGATCTCATGGAGTAAGGGGGGGGGGTCGGTTGGTCAGAAAGAGGTCAGACTCACATGGAGGAGGGGGAATGGATGTAAACCACAATTTGGGGGGGGGGGGGAGGAAGGAACATGGATGCTAGGCTCATGGGTGAGGAGAAGGAAGAGAACCAGCAGAGGCATTGCTTATGTTCTTATGCTTATGTTAACTTACATGGAGAGGAGGAGATGGTAGGGTTCATGGATGATGGACCAGTAAGTAGAGGGAAAAGGGGAATAGAAGGAAACCCAAGCCAAAAAGGGGGGTGAGAAGGAAGAGATGCTTGATCACAGAAAGAGAGAGAGAGATATATATAAAGAGAAAGAGATAGAGAGAAAAAAAAAAAGAGAGAGATGCCAAACTAAGTGGAGTGGGGAAGGGATTCAGGGTAAAAGCGACAGAGATGGCGAGTGGGGTGAAGGGACATGGATGTTGGGACCACAAGGGGGGAGGGTAGAGGGTTGGAGGGTGGTAGAGAAAAGACAAGAGAGTGACCAAGACCAGAAATGGGGTGGGAAGGGAGGAAGAGATTCTTAGCTAGTGAAGAGAGGGATAAAGACTATGGGGGCCAAGTAGGGGATTCAGGGTGCAAGTGAGAGAGGGGTAGGATTTATAGGAAGACAGAACTGTAGTTGGAGTGAGAGGGAACTGAGGGGGCTGGAACCTGAGAGAGGAAAACACAGGAAGGCCTCAGGAAAGGAGGTACTGGGAAAGATGGTAGAGGCGCTGATAAAGGACTGCATCATTGACCATCTTGACGGACACAATCTGATGAGGACCAGCCAGTATGGCTTCAGCAAAGGAAGATCTTGCTTGACGAACTTGATGCACTTCTTCGAGGGAGTAAACAGGCAGATAGACAAGGGTGACCCGGTCGACATTGTATATCTGGATTTTCAGAAAGCATTCGACAAGGTCCCGCATGAACGACTACTTCGAAAAATTGCGAGCCATGGAATCGAGGGTGAAATACTCATGTGGATTAAGAACTGGAAAGGGACTTGGGAGTACTGGTTGAGAAGTCAATGAAGCCATCCATGTAATGCGCGGCGGCGGCAAAAAGAGTGAACAGAATGCTAGGAATGATTAAGAAGGGGATCACGAACAGATCGGAGAAGGTTATCATGCCGCTGTACCGGGCCATGGTACGCCCACACCTGGAATACTGTGTCCAGCATTGGTCGCCATACATGAAAAAGGACACAATACTACTCAAATGGGTCCAGAGAAGAGCGACTAAAATGGTTAAGGGGCTGATAGAGTTGCCGTACAGTGAGAGATTAGAGAAATCGGGCCTCTTCTCCTTTGAAAAGAGGAGACAGAGGGGACATGATCGAAACATTCACAATAATGAAGGGAATAGACTTAGTAGATAAAGACAGATTGTTCACCCTCTCCAAGGTAGGGAGAATGAGAGGGCACTCTCTAAAGTGCAATCATACTATATCCCTATCCCAGTCCTACAATATTTAACAATATGCATCTGAGATTTTTAGAGTTTAACATTTTTTTTATTATGTAATTCACTATATCCAGACACATTCACGTTCAAACTGAGTTGGTAAGCAAGAAGCAAAACCATGAATATGATTTGCCAAAACAAGTCACCATGATAATGAACACGATCTTTTTAAAATCTACACATGTAAAAGGTAATTTATTCAGCTAAGGAGCAAAGCTCATACAATCCTAACAGATTCTCAAAGGTTTATCAGGAGGAAGCATGTGTTGAATGAGCTGCAGAAGCTAATAGGAGTTTTAGCTCACTTTCTGGAAATCTCTACAGCTGGAAAAAAAGCCATACGTCAGTTTAGGCCTGTTATTTTGCTTGGTAAATTTAATTAATAATAAAAAGCTAAATCCATTGATATGCGGCATATGTGATCAGCCATACTGTCATGGTTGCTTAGCAACCAGTCAGAAGTATTGTAAAAGGTCCATAAACCCATGAAACAGCAGCAGGCAAGTGAGAAGTACTCTACTACTGAACTAAAGGATTTTATTTTTCAGATTTTACAAAGATATGCTGGTCACAGAACTCTTAACAAAGCGAAGCACTCCAATTTAGCTACTGTGCTTTTTACAGAAGGTACAGTCCACTGAGCTCAAAGCCAAAGAACCTAACATACTGCCTTTAATGTTGTGAATGAAAACTGAATGTAGTAACACTATTTATGAATCTTGTAAAATAGACAAAAGAATAGGAGCTACGGTCGACAGTCTCTTTCCACAAGTGTGCTGTAGGAGAAAAATAGCATTCTTCGCTCTATTAAGACATGTTTATGCTAAAGAATGTTAATTTCAATACAACAGCATTGTGAGAGAATTGGGCTTGTTCCATTGAGATTTAGGACTTGGAAAAATCTGTGGTAGAAGGATATCCTACATCCAACAAAAATAATGACATCATCATTAAAAAGCTGCATCTCTGATGCCCTTTACATGTCTGACTTTTGTTTTTAAAACATTATCCTCCTAATTCTATATCAGGGGTGTCCAACCTCAGTCGTCAAGGGCCACAACCCAGTCGGATTTTCCCCCATGAATACGCATGAGATTAATTTGAAAGACAAGCAAAATAGGGAAAGACGGAAAATATAAATAAAATGCAAAAACGCACTCCATTAAAGAGACACCGCCCGGCATCAAAATGAAATTAACCATGAAAGAAAACTGCCTCACCTCTCCTTTTGTCTGAGGCATTTTTCTTTCGTGGTTAATTTCATTTGGATGCCGGGCGGTGTCTCTTTAATGGAGTGAGTTTTTGCATTTTGTTCAGATTAATTTGCATGCACTGTCTCAATTGAATGCAAATAGATTTCATGGCGCTCATTTTCAAAGCATATAGAAATCTCAAAATGCCCCCAACCCCCCCAAAAAAACCATATACTGTATATCCAGCTGACAAACACATCCAAATAGCAATTTTGAAAAGGCAGGAAAAAAAAAGTCCAAATAGCAAAGGGGCAGGTCGAAAGCATGTTTTAGGCGGGACTAGAGAGGACCTAAAATCAGGATATCCAACAGCAATAATTGAACAGAAAGAATCTTCTAAGTCTTAGGTTTAGGACATCCTAAATTATACCTGTTTCAAACATGTCTTGGATTTAAAAAAACAACAAAACTCAGTTGCTCTGATTGAACAGCTGGCAATTGCAGGGATTAAGACATGATCCCTCCATAATTCCCCAGTGAATGTTGTCCTACTCCCGCTCCCCTGAAAGCAAACTAGAAAACAATACCAGACTCTATGACAGCCTCAGGTATTACAGGCATTCTGACCAAAGCAGGAAGCAAGTGTGAAGAGTAGCCTAGTGGTTAACACTGTGGACTGTAAACCAAGGGACTGGGATTCAAATTAGAGAATAACATGGGGACAAATTTTTTTCCCGTCCCCGCGAGCTCTTTTCCTGTCCTGCCCCATTCCTGCAAGTTCTGTCATCATCTGCCCAGACCTCAAACACTTTAAAATCATAAGTCTTTGAGGCTTGTGCGGTTAAGGCAGAGCTTACAGGAATGGGAGAGGGCCAGTGACAAAACTCACGGGGACAGGGAAATTGAGTTCCTGCAGGACAGGGACAAATTTGTCACCGTGTCATTCTCTAATTCAAATTCCATTTAACTCTTTTTTAAAAAAAATTGTGAGCCTTACAAAGCTCCTTTAACTAACCTGCGCTAGCGGTTTTAGCGTGCGCACTAGACGCCAACACCAGCATTGAGCTGGCGTTAGTTTTTGGTGAGTAGCGTGGGGTTAGCGCGCACGGAAATGCAGGGCGAGCTAAAAACACAAGCGCACCTCAGTAAAAGGAGCCCATCATCTGTTTTTAGGGTTACTAGATGTCCAGGAAAACGCTGACATGTCCTCTTTTTAGAAGATTGTCCGGGTGCATGGATGGATTTCCAAAACCCGGCAGCTTGTCTGGATTTTGGAAGGCCCCAAACTCGGGGCCACATCTGGAGATCCACTGAACACGCACGGATGCAATGCAATGACATCAAACACATGCGCGGATGTGGGCGACATCATTACATCGCAACCGTACATGCTCAGAGGCCCTCCAGACACAGCACGGACTCAGGGAAGAAGAGACGAGGTTTGTGCAGGGGCAGAATGTGGATGGGCTGAAAGCAGGTTAGGGTGTGGCCACATGACCCCTTTTTTGCACTAACAAATCTGGTAACCCTATCTATTTTGGGAGATAAAATCTCACCCTTAAGTCACAAGTCAGGTAGGCTGGGGTACAGCTAGACCCAGAACTTCAGACCTTCATTTACAGCGCCAGTGTTGTGCTTATAGAAGCGCTTAGGGGTGCATAAGGATGCCTTAGGATGTGGCTTGCACTGAAAGTGGCCTTAGGTGCCCCTAAATGCAACACCAGCGCTTTAAATTTAGGCTTCTAAAATGCTGGCCTATATTTAAGGCACCAGTTTAAAAACAAAGCAAAATTCAATAATTGGCACTGCATCATTATTGACATGCTATGGGTGGCCATTTCTTAGGCAGCCACTGATATCAGCGCTGATTATGGAATTCCCGTCAAAGTGCTAAGAGAGAAGGGTAATATTTTTGATATACCACAGGTACTTTCTCTGTCCTTAGTGGCCTCATAATCTAATGTTGTTTTGGTTTGTTTGGTTTTTGTTTTTTGGGGGGAGGGGGGCCGGGAGGATTTACTTGGGGAAATGGAGGGTTAAGTGACTTGCCCAAGGTCACGAGTAGCTACAGTGGGAATCAAACCCGGGCACACTGACAATACAATAAATAAAATATAGCCACAAGCTACAAGATCATCTACAATTAAAGAATAAGAATAATATAAATCATATTAAACCAGTGAAACATCAAAAATGTAAGAATCTATAACATTAAAAAAAAGATGACCAAAATAATTGAGGCCCCCTTTTATCAAGCCGCGGTAGAGCGTTTTAGCGCTTGCTGGCGAGGTAAATGCTCTGATGCTTATTCAAATCCTATGAGCGCCAGCGCATATACCTCACCAGCCAGTGCTAAAACGCTCTACCACAGCTTGATAAAAGAGGGCCTGAAAGAAACAAAAATTGTGATTAAAATGTTATTAGCACTTACCCAGAAAGATTTTTTTTTTAAACAGCATTTCCATCAGATAAATAGTATGGTCCTAATAAATTTAAAGGAAAATGAAATCAACAGAATAGCAGATTCAAAAAGTAAAATATGAAATAAAAATTCTTTTAAGATCTATAATTAGACTCACCAGTAGTTATCTACATATGAAACATGGTATTGCAATATGATAACCTGCTAGTGCATCAAATAAGTTTATATACACTACACAAAGTCCTTAATAAAATAATACTAATTTAAAACCAATGGCAATATTAAAAAAAAATATAAAGATTATTTATGGAAGAAACATATAAAATATGAGTGTCAGGAGCAGCGCAAAGCATTCAGCATATTGGCCAGCGCTAAAAAATGCTTTTGCAGTGGTTGGGGAGGGGGGGAGATAATTGAGCTACTATCCCTAAATAACTTAAATTTTCCAGAACTGTGAAAAAATAAGATAAAAGATAAAAACCTTAAGAGGGGCATAATCAAAAAAAACAATTTAAGTCCCTTTTTGGCCTAAGTCCTTAAACATTCAAAGCAGAAGCAGGGAAAGTGTCCATAACCAAACCAAACGTCCTTGTTTTGATTATGGCCTTCCTCTGCCTAAACGCCCAATCACCACTATGTCTAAAAGTACACCCACACGATGTCTACACTTTTTAGCCATAACGAAACAAAAAAACACCTAAGCCCCAAACGTCCAACAGAAGGGCTTTTAGGCGAAGGAGGAGCCAGGCCTTCGCCTAAAAGCTGGATTCTGTAACCGGTGTCTGTCAAAAACAACACCAGTTACAGAATCCCCCACACACAACGATCCAGGCAGGAGGGTGCCCAAGCCCTCCTGCCATGTCGAACCGCCAACCTCCCCCACCCCCGACAACATCGAGGCAAGAGGGAGCTCAAGTCCTCTTGCCCCGGCGATCGTGCCCCCCCCGACTCGATATAGCCAGGAGGGAACCCAAGCCCTCCTGGCCCCAGTGACCCCACCCTCCGATACAACGGGCCAGGAGAGAGCCCAGGCTCTCCTGGCCCGTGGCGACCCCCGACTCGGGTGGGCCAGGAGAGAGCCCAGGCTCTCCAGGCCCACGGCGACCCCCGACTCGAGTGGGCCAGGAGAGAGCCCAAGCCCCCCTGGCCCTGACGACACCCTACCCCCCACCCCCCACTACAATACGGGCAGGAGGGATCCCAGGCCCTCCTTCCCTCGACGCAACCCCCCTCCCCCAACGACTGCCCCCCCAGAACCCCCAACCCCCCCAGCCGACCCCACGACCCTCCCTCCCCCACCCCTTTCCCCTTACCTTTTTTAAAGTTGGCCAACAGACGGGTGCCAAACCCGTCCGCCCGGCAGCTAGCCGATGCCAGAATGGGGCCGGATTGGCCCAGCTGTCCCAAGGCCCCGCCCACATGTGGGGCCTAAGGCGCCTGGGCCAATCAGAATAGGCCCGGGAGCCTTAGGCCCCTCCTGTGGGCGGGGCCTTAGGCACATGGGCCCAACTGGCCTATTCTGATTGGCCCAGGCGCCTTAGGCCCCACCTGTAGGCGGGGCTTTGAGGCGGATGGGCCAATCCGGCCCCATTCTGCTGTGGGCTGCCTGCCAGACGGACGGGTTTGGCACCCGTCTGTCCGGCCAACGTTAAAGAGGTACGGGGAAGGGGGTGGGGATGGGGGGGTCGTGGGGTCGGCCGGGGGGTCGCGGGTCGGCTGGGGGGGCCGGTTCATCGAGGGCAGGAGGGCCTGGGATCCTGTCCATAATGTAGTGGGGGGTGGGGGAGTTGCCTGGGCCAGGACTTGCCTGATCAAGTCGGAGGGGGGGGCACAATTGCCTTGGGGCAAGAGGGCTTGGGCTCCCTCTTGCCCCAATATCATCGGGGATTTGGGGAGTCGGCGGGGCAAGAGGGCTTGGGCTCCCTCTTGCCCCGAGGTTGTCGGGGGGAGTCGCGGCTGCCGCTGGGCTAGAGGGCTTGGCCTCCCTCTTGCCCCGATATCGGCGGGGAGTCGGCGGGGCAAGAGGGCTTGGGCTCCCTCTTGCCCCGATGTCGGGGGTGGGGTCGCGGCTGCCGCGGGGCAAGAGGGCTTGGGCTCCCTCTTGCCCCGATGTTGTATGTGTGTGTGGGGGGGGGGTGATGCATCGCGGCAGGAGAGATGCCTCATCTCCCCTACCGCGATGCCATCACTCCTCTACCAGAACTGCTGCGACCCGCGGCAGGAGAGATAGGGCATCTCTCCTGCCGCGGGTCGCAGCAGTTCGGGTAGAGGAGTGATGGCATCGCGGTAGGGGAGATGAGACATCTCTCCTGCCACGATGGTTGCGGTAGGTCGGTTGCCGGGCCGCTGAACTGATCGCGCCAGCAGCCATCAGCTCAGCGGCCCCTTTTTCGGCACTTAGACCTGGTTTGACTACGTCTAAGTCAAAAAGGTCTAAGTGCCGACTAGGCAACCTGTAACTGTTTTGGTTATACCTGTACGCCTAAGTGTAGGTCGGCCCACCTCCCGCCCACTGCCCGTCCTTTTCCCTCCTCTAAACACACCTCTTTTCTCTCTGTGCGTCTAGAGGCAGGGGAAATGCCTAAGCTGTTTTTAGATACGTCTAAAAACCAGCTTTGGTTATGGGTACTTGGACGATCAGGCTTTTTGATCATCCAAGTAGCCATTTAGGACACTTTTTATTTTTTTGATTATTACCCCCATAATATATATATATATATATATATATATTTATTTATTTTTAGGGGAATAGTAAAAGCATGCTTCTCGAGTCTTATGTGTTTCTGGCTGTGGTTCATGATAAAATTTTACATTACAAATTATAAGATTTACCTGAATTAATAGTAATTTTGGGGAGATAAAGGCATGTTTTATGCGTGCTTGTTAAAAGCCGGCATTGACCGATTGAAAAATTTGAAGCAAGATGATGAATGATGCTGTATTTCCACAGCAGCCAAAATTCAGACTTAGAAATGCTGGGCTTTTATCTGTTTTTGCAATACGAACAGCTTTTGTGACCAACTGTTACAGTCACGTGTGTCGCATGCATATGACATAAGCATACATTATGCTCAAATAAGGTACATGCTTATTGTATTGCTTTTCCTGGCACATGTGCACATTCACGCCTCTTTCCTTGTGTATTCTGTGCATGTGCCAATCACTAACACCGTAAATTTTCTCATGTAAATTTTCGCTACTATCCACCGACCACATTTGCATGCACAAATTTTTGAGAATGACTCATGTCTTTGAAATCGTTACAAGAATTCCTGTGACAGTGCTCCGTTGGTTTTTAAAGTGGATTTTTGAGAATCCAGCCCTAGGTAATTAGGTGTGCGACTACAATGAATGTGTCTATCATACATAATATGCATTTGTTAATATTTGTATCGTACTCTCTCATATGCCACAAATTACTCAAATGGAAAAAAACCCTGTAAAAATGCCTCTTATTATATCTTATTTATTTGGTATCAGATCCGGCTTCAGATGTTCTCCTAATTTGCTATCGTTCTGTCATTTACTCCATCTGCAGCGTGGGATTTTATTCCAGTTTGATTTGGATTATTGATGTACTTCTTATGCATTACTCAGTTCTGTCTGGAGTCCTAGAAAGAGAAATCAACCCAATCAACCCTGAAGATCAAATTTGTCCTTGCAAGATTTCAGTGTAATCAAACTGACATGCCTTTTCTGACTTTTTCAGTTCTTTTCTATTTACTGACTAATGTCTGAGCTAAGTACCAAAAACAAGGCTACCTTCTGCTCTTCAAAAAACAAAAAGTTACTGAGGGTAGAAGAAAACACATGTCATAGATCCAAAAACTGAAATGCCCCATGGAGTTTTTCTTTTAAAACGATATGGCCAGATTGTGCTGTGGGCATCTCTTTACTGGCACAAAGTATGTAGGGTGCAACTGTAAAACACACATTTATCATTTTCAACATAGGGAAAACTATCTATACTATGTATAGACCAGTGGTCTCAAACTCAAACCCTATGCAGGGCCACATTTTGAATTTGTAGGTACTTGGAGGGCCGCAGAAAAAAATAGTTAATGTCTTATTAAAGAAATGACAATTTTGCATGAGGTAAAACTCTTTATAGTTTATAAATCTTTCCCCCCCCCCACCCCCCTCACCCCGAAGGCCTGCATGTTCCTCCCTTCTTTGCAGCATCCTCCAGCTTCCCCCCTGGCCTCCCGGTCTTAGTTTCAGCTAATTACCACAGTCTGCAGAGAAGATCGCCAGTGCTGTAACGTTCCTTGCAAGCTGCCATTGGCCTCTGCAGCACATTCCCTCTGCTGCGGTCCTGCCTCTCTTCTGACTTCAGGGTCAGGATCGCGGCAGAGGGAACATGCTGCTGAAAACGACAGCAGCCTGCAAGGATCGCTACAGCACCGACGAATCTCTCTGCAGGTTGCGGTAATTATCTGAAGGTAAGAGCGGGAGGCCAGGGGGGAAGCCGGAGGACGCTGCAAAGAGTGGGCAGCACTAGTACAGACAGCACTAATACAGACTGTGGGCCGCAAAATAGTACCTGGTGACCACTGGTATAGACCAACACAGTTTTGCAAAAACAAGGCAATTTCTAAAGTGCCTTCTCTGTGGGTAAACACACTATGAAAGCAATTAGACAACTGGACGACCCCTATTAGACACTCCAATGCTGAGCAAAGAGCACCTATTCTGTAATTGCATCTGGTCAGCAAAATTCCTATAGAAAACTAGTGTGAGCCCCCATTGGTCAGCCTATATGTAGGCGTGCCCATTTATGCTAGGTCAATGACAGCTGTAAATGGGCATGTCTAAGGGCAGCACGAAATGCGCATCCTTTACAATATTCTGTAGGTTCCATGCTTGTGTGGCAGCCCCTGCCTTGCTCTGCTTATATACACACATAACACATATACCCTTACAGAAAAGAGCACGCTGCACTTGCATTTGTGCTACTGTTCTGTGTTCTTAAGTGCTCAGTTATAGATTTGCCTTCCCCATGGGTTCCTCAACTCCAGTCCTCGACGTCCTACAACTCAGCCTGGTTTTCAAGATTTCTACAATGAATATGTATGAGATCTGTCTGCATTCACTGCTTCCATTGCATGCAGATAGATCTCGTACATATTTCACTATGGTTATCCTGAAAACCAGAGTGGGTTGTTGACCTCAAGGACTGGATTTGAGGATCCCCTCTTATAAAGCCTTCGCTCTCTGCCATAATCTTTCTCCATACCAGGGATTCTCAACCCCATCTGGGACACACCTAACCTGATTTATACAATGGAGGTAGGGCATGCAAATCTATCTCAGGCATATTCATTATGAGTATCTTGAAAACCTGACTGGTTAGGTGTGTCCCAAGGATGGCGTTGGAGAAACCCCGCCCTTAAAAAATACAGAATTGCGGCCTATGCATGCAACATGTTAACACACAGATTGGATTAGTCTGTCCTGGGAAAAAATATGAAGCCTGTTCCTAACCCTATCTTTCCATTAATCTTCTCTCCAGGCGTCTTACTTAGGCTCACTTTCCAGTCCACTGCAACCTTCCCTATTGTAATAAGGAAAAAAATAAACCAAACATTTCAACAGCAGTACAAAAGCCAAAACAGATTCCTGTAACCCTCTGCCACACACGACCAGAAAACACGCGGTCTCCTGAATGTGTCGGCACACGTTTCAAAGGGTGATTTATTCTCTCCAAAGAAAACCTAACTCACTATACAAATCTGTCTTTTAAAAAAGGTGTCTGACAAATTGCAAGCAGACTGAGAATATGTACAAATACGAGTCCACCTAGGGTTACCATATGGCTCCAGAAAAAAGAGGACGGAGAGACATTCTGGTTTTACTTCCATTTGTTTCAATAGAAGTAAAGCCCAGATGTCTATCTGTCCTCCTTACTTCCATTGCTTTCAATAGAAGTAAAACCCGGCTATCTCAATCCATCCTCCTTTTTCTGGAGCCATATGGTAACCCTATGTACATCTGCATGCACTGCTACTACCATGATACAGCACACAAGCCAAAGAAGCAACAGTAAACCTCATTAGAACAATTCAAACATGAATGATGTGTGGGAAGAATATGACTAAAGAACAACTTCACTTCTTCCCATATAAAGAGAAATACTTAATGGAGTAAATCAAAAGTTTAGACATGAGCATGATAAGAGTTTAGTTAGAGTGAGATTTAGGAGAGCTGACCAAATAGATGTATGCCAGTTTGCATATCCAATATTATCAACTTTTCTTTACACATAATTTTAATTGAATTCAGGGTTTTATTGTGTGCATATACCCTTGAAGGAACATTTCAGAAGTTGTATTAGTGGTATTATCTACTGTTCTGATTTAGAAACTGATAATTCAGATTTACTTCCTATAAAGCTTAAAATAATTTAGACTCCACAGAGAAGAAAAAGTGTACACATCTTAAAGGAACACTTCCAAACCTGATCCTGTAGTACCCCCTAGCCAAGAGACATTACGAGGGTGGTTTGAAAAGTTTGATTAAAAAAAAAAAAGCAAGTTAAACATTACAACATAGGGCTAGATTCACTAGTGCGGCCGATCCGCGGCAGGCTGACAAATTCACCAAGAGTCAGCATGCAAATGGGGGCGATTGGAGGAACGCCCCCCACCGACCACACAGATCACTAGTGAGCGATCCTGAAGCATGCGCAAACCATCTTTGTCTGTAGATGGTCTGCACATGCTTACAGAGCTGCGAGCTACTTTTTTTTTTTTTTACTTTAATACTTTGCGAGCCCGTGGTTTTCACCCGCTTTAATACCAAAAGTTATTACAGGTTTTGTATGGAGGGAATGTTAATTTAGAGTGTTACATAGAGCTTATTTTTCCCAAACTCAAGCTTTTCATGCAGGTTTGGTTAATTCCCCAATTTGTATTAAGTGTGATAAGGATCCTAGTACTTTAACTCATGCTTTTTGGTCATGCCCTTTAATTAGGTCATTCTGGTCTGCCATTCTGTTATTTTTGGGCTCATTATGGGGTAGTTCTGTTGTAGATTCATCAAGGGGAGTAATTTTTGGTAAAGCTGGGGCTTGTGGGGTTTTTGGTAAAAAGAAAAATGTCTCTTATTTCAAAAAGGCGTGTATGATTGGACATAAATGTATTATGCAATTTTGGTTATAGAAAGAAGCGCCTAGTTTCTGGCACTGGAGGAACCAGTTTCATAGTCTATTGTTATTTGAGACTTGGGAAGTTAGGCGTTCGGCTAGAAAAATTTGTATGTTTATGGAAATTTGGGATCTGTATATTCAAAATCTTTCACCTAAGACGAGAAGTTTAATTCTTAATGATTTACATTGAAACTATGATTATTTACTTAAAATTCCAGTTCTTTATTTTTGTCAACTTCCATTTGGTTTGGGGGGGGTTTAGTTTTTGGGTTATTTTATTTCTTTAATTAAAGATTTACATATAATTAAAAGGGGTAGGGATGAGAGGAGGAGAGAATTGAAAAAGGGGGTTTGAACTTGAGAATGTATTAAGGTTTATTGTAGATAATATGGAAATATATTTGGGGGGAATAATAGAACTATGTTTGACAAATATTTTTATGAATATAATTGTTATGAGTTCAATTTGTATTATATTTTTGTATACTTATATATTCCTTCAATAAAATGTTATAAATTATAAACCCACGGGTTAAAACCATGGCCTTACACTGAGGGGGAAGGGTAGAAGAGTCAGGGTGGCAAGACAGCCCTGAGACTGATCTCTTCGCTGAAGAAATATGACCACATCACCGCCGCATACCTCGACTCACACTGGCTCCCAATACAAGAAAGAATACTATTCAGATTTTACTGTCTACTATTTAAAGCCATGAATGAAGATAGCCCAGCCTTATTCGAACTACCACAACAAGGCAAAGGAGAACCCAGACACCATTCACGCACCCCCCAATTGGAGGTGTCAAATGCAAAAAAATGTACAATGGCCTACTGGCCACGCAGGCAGCGAAATTTGACCACCAACTGTCCAATCTACTGATCACGACACCAGACTACAAAACTTTCAGAATAGAAATTTTAAAAAACCAAAAACCCTGCTATTCAAGAAATCCATCACGACAAACTAACTCCGCAGGAAGCATTTCAATCCCCTCGAAATAACCCGCTCAACTCTGTAGCTCGTCTGGAAATGTCCAGATAACCTCTTATGCAATCCGCCTTGAACTGCAAGATGATGGTGGAATAAAAGTCACTAATGTAATGTAATGTAATGTAAATTAGGCGTGGATCCCTCAAATTCTATAATGCATCTTCAGTGAAAGTCTGGCCTACCCATGTCTCTCCCGTGGCCAAGCCCCCTTTTCAGTTGTGTGCTAAAAATGTATGCACACGTCTTTATAGAATAGTGTTTAGCAAGAGGAGCATGTAAATCCAAATTGCTGCCAATTAACACCAATAATTGATTAGTACCCAATTATTGGTATTGATTGACTTGTTACTCAATTAAATTGTGTGCACACTCAATTTTGAACACCATTTATAGAATTTGGTGAAAAGTGATTTGCCCAAGATCACAAGGGCTGTTGTTGTCAGAAGCAGGAGTTGAACCCTGGCTTTCAGCCTATTGCACTAACCACTAGACCATTTTCTCTTCTTTGTGCATCTTACATGTTAGCATACACTCTTCCTGGCACACCACAGGTAGGGGCACCCCTATGACAGTCACAATCATAGCGTAAGCCTTCTGTAATGAAAACTTTAGAAGGGGGTAACCATGTTAGTCTGGTATAACAAAATAATGGAGGCAGGTGGCACCTTATAGAGTAACTGATTTAAAAGCTTTTGAGGACTCCTATGTCCATAAATTGGTTAGTCTCTAAAGTGCCACTTGCCTCTCTTACTTAAACTTTCTGGTTTACAGCAATGAATCACTATTATACTGTAGTAGAAAGCTTGGCTTTACGAGTAATACGTATTGCTGGTGTTATAGTACTCAAAAGACTGGGTAGGAGAGTTTTGGATGCATTTGCTAAGGTCAAGTTTTCAGGCCCATGTGATCTTAGGGGAAACCTTAGCCAATAATGATGAATATGCATGAGAGAGATTTTCCCTTGTTCTGTGCAAATACAAAGGTGGTTTGAAAAGTTTGGTAAAAAAGCAAGTTAAACAATACAGTCTCCATCGAGGTCTGTACACTTAGTCCAGCGAGTTTCCAGTTCTTTTGTAAGCTATTTTGCCTATGATATGAAAAAACTGGAAACTCACTGGACTAAGGGCTAGATTCACTAAGCAAACCCACTCTGGCCCTATTCACTTACCTCTGTGCCGATCCGATTCCGATCCGTGCATGCAAATGAGGGGAACGGCATGCAAAATAGCCATGGGCGCGATTCACTAAAAAAATCTTGGAAACCGACTGGGCTGGCCGATCAACACAAGAAGCGACTGCTGGGGACCAGTCGTGAACGTCCTTTCCGACTGTGCTCGGCCTGAAATCCTAGCCTGCAGTTCATCTATTCCGCTCTACTCTCTACCCCTTCCAGTTGAGTCCTTCCCTTGCCGCCCCAACTCTCCTGTTCTTTGCCATCCTTCCCGCAGTGTGAGCCCGTGGTTTTAAAGTGCGGCTGCACTGCGGGGAAGGGCGGCAGAGAGCAGGAGAGAATAATTGCCTGCTTTAAAAAAAAAATCCCCAGCTGCTGTGGCTCTTCACAGCAGGGACTCGCCAGGGCAGTAAACTTGTGTCGGTGAAGGGGACTCTCCTGGCCTGGTCTCTGCCCCAACTCTCCTGACCCAGACCACGCCACGAGGCTTTGCAATAAGGTGACACTGCCCGCTGATGAGAACTTGTTGCATCCGCCCCCTCGCCTGCACTTTGCGCTGCTCTTTTAGGCTAAGGGGAAGGGACGGCATCCGGCTTAGATGTTGGTTTGCGAGTGCTGCTGACTCCATGTTGCAGGGGATGGAGGAGAACCGAACTGCAGAGAACTTTGAGGCTTGTGCCCAGTGCGACGTCAGGCTCCCAAAAGTAAAAAACACAAAAACAAACCACGGACATTAAACGCATGCGCAGACCATCTGCAGGGAAAGCAGATGGTCTGCGCATGCGTCAGGATTGCACACTAGTGATCCATGCAGGTGGAGGGGGCTTGCCTCCCATTGCCCTCATTTGAATTTTGTCCTGTTGTGAATTGGTCAGGCCTTCTGGAATCGGCCACGGATCACCCACGGAAGTCAAGTTAGTGAATCTATTCCTTTGTGTATAACCTTTGATGGAGACTATGGGCTAGATCAGGGGTGACAACTCCGGTTCTCGAGGGCCGGAATCCAGTCAAGTTTTCAGGATTTCCCCAATGAATATGCATGAGATCTATTTGCATGCACTACTTTCAATGCATATTCATTGGGGAAAGCCTGAAAACCCGACTGGATTCCGGCCCTCGAGGACTGGAGTTGCCCACCCCTGGGCTAGACTTACAACGCTTACCGATCGTGTACCGATCAGTTTGCGACCCCGACCCGATTCACTAACCTCATGGCCAATCCGATTCCGATCTGCGCATGCAAATGAGGGGAAATGGCATGCGAAGCAGGAAGGACGCAATTCACTAAACTTTTTCAGGAACATCGACTGGGCTGGCCAATCAGAAAAAAAGTGACTGGTGGGGACCAGTTGCTCACAACCTTTCCTGCTCTTCGCTGACTTCTCCTGCCTTTCAGCCCCGACTTCTGCATTGCTGCCCCAACTTCTCCTGCCTTACTGCCCTGCTCTCTGCCCCAATTCGCCGCCCTGTGCCCCAAATCCTAAGACTATGGATTAGACCATTAACTGGAATTATTTTCTGTCTAAGAATTTTCGTATTTGCCTTAAGTTTCGCATGACCAGGAATGATTTCTGTGTCATTTTGTTGATTTGTGGTTGATTTGTGTCATCACTCCCAGAAGTTTTAGGATGAGTTGAATGGGATATGTGATTCAGTTTATTACTAAGTTTGTTATGGTTGGGGGTTTTGTTTTTTTCAAGAAGTATAAATTTTGTTTTGTCTGGGTTCACTTTTAGTTTGTGTTCTTTCATCCATGTAGCCACTGTTTCTAGTGTTCTATATAGTGTGTCTGTCATGATGATTTAAACCAGGTTTTACTTGGTATAAATCCACATACCCAAAAGTTGGGCATGGATCCCAGTGCTATATGTTATTCTATACATAGTGCCCAACTCAGAGTGCCATTTATAGAATAGCATTCAGCCAACAGTTTTCCATTTTTTTTGTTCCGTCTGAAAAATACGGAACAAAGAAAGCGGAACATCACTGAACTAAGTGTATAGCCCTCGATGGAGACTGCCCCAACTTTGTTGGTTGGGCAGAAAACTTTTCAGTGGCCCCCTTGTATATGTCCATATATGCTATAGAAATTAAACATAGTATTAGGGTTGCCGATTGTATCCAAATTTGTCTTGCAGGGTAGATCCAGTCCTGGGTTTATCCCATTGCATGCTTGGACTTGTAGTTTTAAAATTTCCCCTTTGTATTCCCTAAGAAAAGCAAGATTCAAGTCCCTGCATGCGGGGGGGGGGGGGGAGGGGGAGTGGCGGAGAACAGGACTGGATCAACACAGTTGTGTGACTCTGGATCTGGCTGGCAATCTTGCATAGTATAAAAGCAAATTGTACAATCAGGAGCCTGCACACATCTTTCTATTTCAGGTTACACTACAGTTCTTTTCTATTATTAGCTCTGCAATAATCCTTTCATGTGTGTAGGCCCACATAAGCAAGTCAAAGGCAACAGAGTAGTAAGATGGCAACAGTATGAACATGAGTGGAAAGAGTTCAGATAAAACAACTGGGAGGGGGCTGGGAGTTGGTTCAGGTTTGAATACCGCTCTTCTTACCCAGAGCAGAGGGAGATTGAAATGGGAAGAGGGCAAACCTAATGAATAAGCAATCTTTTGCAAGTGGTCAAACTTTTACAGAAGACAGCTGATAAAGCAGAGAAGACTGCAAGGACCAACTGTTTCTAATGTGCTGACACAAGAAACAACATTTTCAAAACCTACATACCCAGGTAAATATGAATTTAACTGGGCAAATTCTTGGGTGCATATTTCAATTTGGGGAAGAAAATGACACAGCTAGATAATATTTTCATGCCTATGCTTGTTACTTTAAAAGGAAAAAAATACTCACCAAAAAAAAAAACCCAAAAAACCACCCAGTGCAGATCTCTGTGGGTCAATTTTTCCCTGACCGTTTTTTCAAAGGCAAAAGCATGCTAACACTAAGTCCTTGGCTGAAATTGGCTGCAGACTTTGCATTTGCACCTGAAAAGTGCCTCATCAGTTGTGGCAAAGGCTGGCTGTAACCTCGTCTCTATATTTTTTTTTTTTTTTTTTTTTTTTTTTTTTTTTTATTATTAAATACTTTATTTAACATGCACATGCTGTATCAAATTCTACCAACCCCCCCCCCCCCCACCACCTGTGCAGTGATATGACAACATAGGTTGTACCAGGCCAGCATGAGCAGAAGCCACTGTTTCCATGGCAACAGCTGCCGGTTAACACAAGTTATTTTGATCCAACAGAAAGTGCTACACAACAGGGAGGCCAAAGAATAGTCATGGACAGAGGAAATTAGAAGGTGACATCAGACTAGTTTGGGTAGATTTTCTTTCATTTTCCTCCCACCAAAACACACTCTGCAGCATTATATTACTTTGAGGTATAGCCTTAAAACCTGAAAATAAGAATTAAGCAATGTTATACTGCTGAGCTAACCTTTTTTGAAATAATGTATCTAATATTCTTGCCCGGCAGGGTTTTTATTCAGAAGCAAAATGGCAAATACAATAAATGCAGCAAGTAATAAAACTGTCATTTTCTTCATTTTGGGGAAGAAGAGGAGGAATATTTATTTTTCTTCTTATATGAATTTTACTGTGTAAAGATTATCAAATATTCTCATTAAACACATTAAAGGAGTACTTTAACAATCAGGCCTTAGGCTTATCGGGTCTGCCCATCCCTGCTAAGCCTAAGGCCTGATTGGCCCAGGCCCTAGGAGACTGTGCCAATCAGGCCTTAGGCTTAGCGGGAATGGGCCAAAAAGGGATGGGCCCGCCTCATTTTGATGAGGTGGGCCTGCCAGCTGGCGGGAAGCAAGACCTGTCCGGCCGGCCAATGATTAAAGGTTAGTGGGGAGGAAGTTAGGGGGTTGTTAGCGTGGGGGGGAGGGGCACCCTCCTGCCGGTGATCGTGCGGGTGGGCAGCCTTCTGGCAGGAGGGATTGGGCACCCTCCTTCTGGCAATCGAGGGCGTAAGAGGCATCCTCCAGCAGGAGAGGTTGGGCACCCTCTTACTGGTGATCATCTGGGGGGAGGGGGGACAGGCGGCCGCTATACCTATCGCAGGAGGAAGATCCCTTGCCACGATAAGTGTAGCGGCTGCATCTACTCTAACCCGATTCTGTCACCGGTATCTGTAATATGGATGTCAGTTACAGAATCGGGGTTAGTGTAGGCCCGATTCTGTATAGGGGATTAGGTTCATTGACTAAATTATTCTGATATTTATTAATAAATGAAGTATTGGTAAGTTGTAAAAGTACTGAAATGAAATGAATTGGAAATAATATTAAAATTGAATTAAGATAATACTTGTTTGTATTAAATATTTAATAGCTGGTTTTAAGAATTTAAGTTATCCAATAAGCAGCTATTTAATTAACTGAATAAAACTCCAAGCTTAGGCTTTAGGTTAATGAGTATGCATGAAAGATTTGCATATCTGTCATTTCCATTATATGCATATTTATTAGGGATATTCTGAAAACCCAACTGGCTGGTGGTCCCACAGGATAGGTTTGAGAACTACTGTTTTAGTCAGTTCCACAAACCTGGAAATTCAATGCCAGTACCTGGACATGGCCCAGCATTGAATTTCTGGGCTGAGTGCAGCTGGCTGAATATTAGATCTGTGGTTTATTAAAATACACACAAACATGTACTTCACCCACCTATATTCATACCTGCTCCCCTGCTGGTGAAAATGTACCCAGCTGCATTTTACCTACCATTTTGACAGCTTTTGTGAGGCTATTTCTAAAGACCCAAAGATGCCTATTTGTCTATAAAATAACCTCAAAACATTTGCCAACCTAGGCAACCTGCTAGAAAATTATTCTCCACAAACCTTGCTTTTGTTCAGGCATCTCATTTATTGACTAGCCCAAGTGATAACAATAAAGGAGGGGAATTCATCCCATAGAAATATAATGGGTGTCTTAGCATTTAATGTGCACTAATGTGGTCAGCACTTACTAAATCACTTAGCACCCATTGATGAATTTCCCCCGGGCATGTGTTTTCATATTTCCTAGCCATTTTCTGCAGTTCATGAAATACAGTTTTACTATGCAATCAAACCACTATTTGCCCCACATAAGGCAACCTGCTTTATTTTTTTTGGAATAGAACCGCTTTGACCACTTCAGCACCTTGGACAGCAACACCCTGAACACAGCACTCTTGAGCTCTAGAGGTTGATGCACTAATGCGTGAAGTATTTTAATCACAAAAGAAATGCCCTATACTAAAATTACAAATTTGCTATGGCTATAACACTCTTAGAACCTTCTAATATCTCATTCAGCAAGCAACGAATACAGAAGGTCTCAAAACTTTTTTTCAAAATAAGCTTTTTTAACTAGACATTAGCTTATATCTCACGGACCTCAGTAGTACCAACTACATGCCATTATACTTTAAAGCATGCAGAATCATTGGCACCCCTGATCGTCATTGGCCCCTTGTAAAGATAAGTAGCTAAAGATAAGTAGCTAAAGATAAGTAATATGCTTTCTAATATATATTTAAAACAAAATTATCCTGAAAATGACTAAATTTACAAGGGGCCAATGACGATCAGGGGTGCCAATGATTCTGCATGCTTTAAAGTATAATGGCATGTAGTTGGTACTACTGAGGTCCGTGAGATATAAGCTAATGTCTAGTTAAAAAAGCTTATTTTGAAAAAAAGTTTTGAGACCTTCTGTATTCGTTGCTTGCTATACTAAAATTAAACACAGACGCACACAGATTCCAGAGCTTTTGCATTTTTAACCCCCCCCCCCTCCCCAGTCTCCTTGGCAAAAACATTTCAGAAAAGGTGGAAGCTTTACAGTAAATTTTCATGTCTGGAGATGTTTTTATGAAGTGAACATTAATGATGTGCTGGGATGCAAAATACCTCATCAGTGTTCAAAATTATTTTAAAAAGGCAAGCAAAATACAGCTTTGCAGTTGGCAAAAAAAGATGAAATCTCAATGACATGAAAATTTTTTTTTTTTAATATCCCCAGAATTGCCCTTTCATCTTCTGTCCTGTTGTTTCTTGAAGAGGCCACTGGTTTCAAAAGTCTCCAAATCACTGAAGGTCAATCGATCCCTATGCCCCATCTCAGTTATGCTACTACCCAACAAGTAAGAAAAGATCAGGGCATTATTTAAGCCCCAAAAGGATACCTAACCACCAAATGTGAGCCTCCCATCCTCCAAATGGGCATGTTACCTAACTGAAAACATTTCCCAATGCCATCTTGAAAAACTGCACCCTCACCCAGTAGCAATGTATTTGTAGGAATCAGCTGAGAGCTAATTATTTTTTTAAAAAACATTTATATACATGCTTTTGAATAAAGGCCCATTTATTTACAAAGTGGGATGGGGCCCTTGGCAGTAACAGGCGCTCAGCCTAAGAGATCTCACCTACCTAGACGCGGTGAGACACGGAAAACAGCACCAATCAAGACACCAGCCGCGGAAGCCTAAGAGAACATCCTGAACTCTTTTTTTCTATTTCCATGACACAGATAGTAGAAGTCTGCCTAGCACTGACCTTACTTCAGTGGTATAGTAA
Organism: Geotrypetes seraphini; assembly: GCF_902459505.1. Classification (NCBI taxonomy): domain Eukaryota; kingdom Metazoa; phylum Chordata; class Amphibia; order Gymnophiona; family Dermophiidae; genus Geotrypetes; species Geotrypetes seraphini. The sequence goes on along the minus strand of NC_047084.1, from coordinate 446,156,815 downwards.
GGAGAGGAGGCGGAGGTGGTCTGCCCTGGGTGCCATCTTGGTGGGGGCACCAACAGCCATTCTCCTCTCCACTCCACCCTGACTCCTTCCTGCCCCTCCCCTATCGTGCGTGTGCACCCCTTCCCTTCCCTCGTACCTCTTTAATTGTCCCAACGCATGCAACATCACAAACATGTTGCCCGCATCCAGGTCCCATGCCTAGGAAATGATGTCAGAGGGAGAGCAGACATGATGCGGGCAGCAAGTTCGTGATGCTGCCAATGCCAGGAAAAATTAAAGAGGGGAAGGGGTGTGCACGGCAGCGGGGGCAGGAAGGAGTGGAGGGGTGGAGAAGAGGGCGGGGGAGGGGCGCCACTGGTCATGCACCACTCACCCTCGCTACACCACTGCCTTACATCCCAATTATTGGAGTTGCTGTTGAAGCACCACTTCTGCCTGTCATTTAAGTTTTGCCTTGATGCCATCTCCCTTCTATGTTTATTCCATGCATTTTTGAATTCCATCACTATTTTTGTCTCTACGCTCCTCCCCTGGAAGGGGCATTCACCTCTCTCTCTCTCCTCTGTGAAAAATTATTTCCTAATGGGACTCCTAAGTTTACAATCTTGCAACCTCAAATCATGTCCTCTAGTTCTGCTGCTTCTCCTCTGAAAAAGATTTGTTTGTATATTATTACTTTTTAAATATTTAAACATTTAAACATCTGTATCATATCTCTCCTGCCCCCCTCTTTCCTCTTAGAGTATACAGTACTCCCCTGAAATTTGCGGGTGTTCGTTCCAGGAGCACCTGCGAATTTCAAAAAACTGCAAATGCATTTTAGGAGCAGATATGAGGCGGGAGAGGGCTGCCGGGGTGGCGGCAGGTGCTAAAAAAACAATATTTAGGCTGGCAGGCGGTTTGGCTATGCAGAAGGCTGACGGGAAGGGAGGAGGAGGAGGAGGAAGAATTGGTTGTGCAGAAGGCTGATTGGCTGACCGGGGAGGAGAGAAGGAGGAATTGATGGTTGTGCAGAAGGCTGATTCGCAGACTCAGTCATTCCCTGTATTTTCTGACCGGAAGAGGCAGTTAGAAAATACCACGAATGACTGAGTCTGCAATTTGTGAACCGCAAATTTGTGGAGGTCTACTGTACATATTCAGATCTTCCAGCTATGTTCCCTCTAAGCAGAACGCATAAGCAGTTGTTCATACAGTTTACATAGTTGTTGCATGGTTGCTCACAAAAATACTGACCTGACCCAACTTTCAAACAAAACTAAGCTATAAAAAATTAAACTAAACTAAATCAATGTGTGATGGGTTTTTGTGATATATAGAGAAATGCATTGCTAATATTGGGGTCAAAAATTATTGGTCTTTTTTAGAGCTTGTTGCTCAAATGACAAGTTGTAGGTTGTTGGGGTTTTTTTAATTTTTATTAAAATTTGATATAATCGCCTATCAATAAATTTCTAGGCGAATTACAAGTACAGTTAAAATAAGGGTAAAAACAATACAAATATATCAATTACAGAACAAGTACATGTAATGGTATTCCCTGGGGAGGGAAAATGCACAAAATACATGAGGGAATAAAGGAAAGAACTATAATAATTATAGAAAAGGAGAACATAAGGTTAACACAACTGAAATGAAGAAAGTTGAAGGGAAAGAAGAAAAAAAAAAGAGGGGGATTTCAAAGTAAAGAAAGGAAAAGTGAAAAGAAAAGGAAAAAAAAAGTTGATTTCAAGGTATAAAAGGAAAAACAATAAGAGAAGGAAAAAGAAAATAGGAAATATTAAAAATTTAAAAAAGACTATGGGGTCCTTTTATCAAGCTGCGATAGGGGTTTAATGCGCGTTAAACCGCCTTCCGCACTAGCCGCTAACACCTGCATTGAGCAGGCGTTAGTTTTTTCGCCGGCCGCAGGGGTTAGCGCATGTTGAAAAGTCCGACGTGCTAACCCCGCTAGCGTGGCTTGATAAAAGGACCCCCTATCCCCCTCTTCTACAAAACTGTGCTAGCAGTTTCTAACATGGAGAGTCGTGCCGATGTTCATAGGAACTCAATGAGCATCGGGAGCAGCATGGATGTCTGTGGTCTCTCCGCGCTAAAAACCACTAGCGCAGTTTCGTAGAAGAGGGGATATATTTGGTTTAGGATGGAAAAGCATCTTTAAGTAGGAAGCTTTTTAGTTTACCTTTAAAATGATCTAATATTGGGGTCCTTTTACTAAGGTGCGCTAGCCGTTTTAGAATGCGCTAAATGCTAACATGTCCAGTAGAGTCTATGGATGCGTTATCATTTAGTGTGTGCTAATATTTAACGTGCGCTAAAAAGGACCCCATTGTTTTTTCTCTTAGATCAGGGGTGTCCAATGTCGGTCCTCGAGGGCCGCAATCCAGTCGGGTTTTCAGGATTTCCCCAATGAATATGCATGAGATCTATTTGCATGCACTGCTTTCAATGTATATTCATTGGGGAAATCCTGAAAACCCGACTGGATTGCGGCCCTCGAGGACCGACATTGGACACCCCTGTCTTAGATATAAACATAAGAACTGCCATTAAGTCCGGCGATCCACACACGCGGAGGCCCAGCCAGGTGTACACCTGGCGTAATTTTTGTCACCCATATCCCTCTATGCCTCTCGTAAGGAGATATGCATTTAGTTTTCTTTTAAATCCTAGAACAGTTGATTCGGCAATAACCTCCTCTGGGAGAGAATTCCAGGTGTCCACCACTCGTTGCGTGAAGCAGAACTTCCCGATATTTGTCCTGGACTTGTCCCCCCTTAGCTTCAGCCATGTCCTCTTGTCCGTGTCACATTGGACATTGTAAATAATTTTTTTCCTGCCCTATTTTGTCGATTCCTTTCAGTATTTTGAAAGTCTCTATCATATCCCCTCAGTCTCCTCTTCTCAAGGGAGAACAATCCCAGGCTCTTAAGTCGTTCCTCGTATTCCAAGTTCTCCATACCTTTTATTAGCTTCGTTGCTCGTCTCTGCCCCCTCTCCAGCAGTTTTATATTCCAAGTGTGGTCTGACCATTGCCCTATAAAGCGGCATTATAACTTTCTCCGATCTACTCGCGATTCCTTTCTTTATCATGCCTAACATTCTATTTGCTTTCTTGGCAAAGCGTTCCACAGCTAAGGTGAAATTACAGAAAAAATTTCTAGACGCTTAATACCAATTATCCTCAATGAAGTTTGTATGCACCCAACCACTCCTTAGAGAGAACATTGTCTTCAAGTCTCTTCTCATACATCTTTGGGCTCAAACCCCACACCATGTTTGTCATCTTCTTCTCAGCTACTTCAAGTCTTTAGCGAGATCTGTCCTCCAAAACTGGGACCTCACCAACACCCCCCTTTTTTTACAAAAGCGCTAGCTGATTTAGCACACGATAAATGCCAACGCACCCATTATATTCTATGGACGCGTTAGCATTTAGCGCGAGCTAAATCGGTTAGTGTGCCTTAGTAAAAGGACCCCTATATGCAGCCTAGAATCCTTCTGGTTATGACCATTGCCTTGTTACACTGTTTATCCTCAGACACTTTCACCCCAATGGTCCTCTTCCAGCTAATACACATCAGTCTCTCACCCTCTTCACACACAGCTCCTTTGGATTTCTTCTGCCCAAGTGCATTACACTGCAATGTTTTTGCATTACATTTAAACTGCCAAACATTAGACCATTCTTCTAAATGTTCAGATCACTTCTCATGTACTCCCTTCTCTGGGGTGCTCACTCTGATGAAAATTTTCTTGTCATCTACTAAGAAGCAAACTTTTCCTTCTAATCCTTTTGCAGCTTCACTCACAAATGCGAGTAAACTTCCCCCTCCGTATTCATGGATTCCGTGTCTACGGATTTGCTTATTTGCAGTTTTAAACCAAAAAAAAGCATTTTCATTTTTCAGGCTATTTTAAGCCCTGTAAGCCCTCCCCCCACCCCCCACTTAAGCCTTGCCTGGTGGTCCTGCCCTGTGCAGATCACTCACAGGAAATGGCTGCCTTGAGCTCCCGTCGTCTCTTGAGCCATTTCCTGTGAGTGATCTGCATGGGGCAGGAGCGTGGAAAGATCACTCCTGCCCCAAAAACCCACTAGACCACCAGGTAAGGCTTAAGGGGGGCTTACACAGCTTAAAATAGCTGGGGGGAAGTGGGGGTTAGGACCAGAACCGGCCCGAATAGTATTCGCGGGTTTTTTAAATATTCGGCTCTGTCCCTAACCACTGCGAATTCAGAGGGGGAAGTGTACGTTGAATAGAATCAGCCCCAGTACCAATCCTTGAAGAATTCTGCTACTCACCTTTCTTTCCTCCATGCAAAATCCATTCACCAGCACCCTCTGTTGTCTGTTAGTCAACCAGTTTCAAATTCAGTTCACCACTTTGGGTCCTAATTTCAGCCTGCTCAGTTTATTCATGAGCCTTCTATGAGGAACTGGGTTAAAAGTTATGCCGACATCCAAATAGACTACATCTAGTGAATATCCTCCAACCAACTTTCTGGTCACCCTGTCAAGGAAATGAGATTCATTTGGCCTGATTTTCTTTTAGTATAACCAAGTTGCTTTGGATCATGGATCCCACTGGAATCCAGGAAATTCACGATCCTTTCCTTTAGCAGCACCTCTGTTCCTTTTCCAGTCATCAAAGTGAGACTTATTGACTTGTAATTTTCCACTTCTTCTTTATTACTATTTTTATAAAGAAGAACCACATCTGCTCCCCCCTGATCCTGCAGAACCTCTTCCATCTCCAAATATTTAATGACTATGGGCTCCTTTTACGAAGGAGCGCTAATGTTTTTAGCACACGCACCGGATTAGCACGTGCTAGCCAAAAAACTACCGCCTGCTCAAGAGGAGGTGGTAGCGGCTAGCGCGTGCTATTCTGCGCGTTAAGGCCCTAACACGCCTTGGTAACATGAGCCCTATATCTTTACAAGGACCTCTCTGAGCTCCTTCAATATCATGGTATGAATCTCATCTAGTCCTATGACTTTGTCAACTTTCATTTTTTCAAATGTTCATAAATTCTTTCCTTAATCAAAATTTATGGGAAAAATTATTCAAACTTGGCATCCAAATACTAATTTCTTATAAATTCAGTGCCATTCTTATATTACAACAACCTATTGATTAAAATAATTTTTTGAAATATTATTATTGTGCTCAGTCACCTCCACCAAGGTCATATCTGAGGCAGATATGGGGACCATGATTTTCAAGGAACCATCACTTCACAATATTGTTCCCACTCCTAATTAGTTCTCTTTGTTACACATCTGATGTTATTAACAATGTCTCTTAAATGTATCTCTACGTCTTTGCAAAGTCGGGAACACTGATCTACTGTATATATTGCACCTATCCGTTCCTGCAGTGTGAATGAAGTAAAGTCCACTGCGTTTCCCGCTGTCCACAATTATCTAGGCGTAAAAGTCCTGTTCCTGCAATGTGGTTGGAACTCAACACCAGTGTCTCCTTGAAGTCAGCTCCTTTGTGCTCCCAGTTGTCCGTGAATATACAAACGTGAACTTCAAAAATCAGAATCAAAATTTTTAAAAAATGAAAATAAAAACAAACACTATGAAAAAACCTCATCTTATATTGTGAATTTCTTTAAATAAACTGCTGATTGAGTCATCTATGGTGAGACTCAGCCATTCAATCACTATATTATACTCCTTAATGATTAAGCACAGTTACTTACCGTAACAGGTGTTATCCAGGGACAGCAGGCATATATTCTCACATGTGGGTGACGTCATCTACGGAGCCCCAGCGCGGACAGCTTTTCAAGCAAACTTGCTAGAAGTTTCAAGTTTGCACACTGCACCACGCATGTGCATGCCTTCTCGCCCACTAGAGGGCGCATCCCACCTCGTGGTCCTCAGTTCCATAACTAGCATAGAAGCCATCCCCGGGGAGGCGGGCGGGTTGTGAGAATATATGCCTGCTGTCCCTGGATAACACCTGTTACGGTAAGTAACTGTGCTTTATCCCAGGACAAGCAGGCATGATATTCTCACATGTGGGTGACCTCCAAGCCAACTAAAAAAGGGCAGGTGGGAGGATGGCAATTTAGGAAAACAGATTTTGCAAAACTGACTGGCCAAACCGGCCGTCACTCCTGGATAAAGTGTCCAGACAGTAATGAGAGGTGAACGTATGAACCGAAGACCAAGTGGCAGCCTTACATATGTCCTCCATAGGAGTGGATCGGAGGAAAGCCACTGAAGCTGCCATCGCTCGGACCTTATGCCCCGTGACTCGACCCGGGGGCGGAAGTCCAGCCTGAGCATAGCAAAAGGAAATGCAAGCAGCCAACCAGTTAGACAGAGTGCGCTTGGAAACCGGATGCCCTAATCGATTGGGATCGAAGGACAAAAACAATTGAGGAACCTTCCGATGAGACCTGGTGCGTTGAAGGTAATATGCCAACGCCCTCTTACAGTCAAGCGTGTGAAGCGCCGTCTCGCCAGGATGGGAGTGGGGCTTAGGAAAGAACACAGGAAGGACAATGGACTGATTGAGGTGGAAATCAGAAACAACTTTAGGTACAAACTTAGGATGGGTGCGGAGAACCACCTTGTCATGATGGAAGACAGTGAAAGGAGGGTCCGCAACCAAGGCTTGCAACTCCCCAATCCGCCTAGCGGAGGTGAGGGCAATCAGAAACACCACCTTCCAAGTCAGAAATTTCAAGAGAGACTTGTTGAGTGGCTCAAAAGGAGGTTTCATCAGTTGAGCCAAAACCACATTCAAATTCCACACGACTGAAGGAGGCTTAAGAGGGGGACAAACCCTGAGTAACCCTTTCATGAAGCGTGTCACCAAAGGATGGAGCGACAGAGGGCGGCCATCCAGATGTTGATGGAAGGCAGAAATAGCACTAAGATGAACACGCACCGAAGTGGTTTTCAGACCAGAGTGCGACAGGTGGAATAAATAGTCCAAAACCGAGGGCACCGGAACCGACACCGGATCCAGGTGAAAAGACGAACACCAGGTAGAGAACCTGGTCCATTTCTGCGAATAACAAAGCCTTGTCGAAATCTTGCGTGAGGCTTCCAATACCTCCCTCACCGATTGAGACAGATCAGGCGCAGTTAGGGAGCAAGAAACCAGGCTGTCAGGTGTAATGACTGCAGATTGGGATGTAACATGGATCCTTGACTCTGTGACAGCAGAGAAGGAAACACAGGCAGAAGAAGAGGCTCCCTGACACTGAGCTGAAGCAGTAGGGAGAACCAGTGCTGACGCGGCCACCGAGGTGCGATGAGAATCATCGTGGCCGTGGACGATTTCAGATGTACTAACGTTCGCATGATCAGAGGAAAAGGAGGGAATGCATACAGGAACCTCCCCTCCCAATCGAGAAGGAAGGCATCGGCCTCCAGACGGTCCCGCGAGTACATCCGAGAACAATACAGGGGCAGTTTGTGGGTCTCCGGTGAGGCAAACAGATCCACCTGTGGCGTTCCCCAGCGAGCGAAAACCTCGCGCAGAACTGCTGAGTGTAGAGTCCACTCGTGCGGTTGCAGAAGTCGACTGAGTTTGTCCGCCAGACAATTCAGTTCTCCTTGGATGTAGACCGCCCGAAGGAAGATGTTCCGGGAGACAGCCCACTCCCAAAGGCGAAGAGCCTCCGAACAGAGGGGCCAAGACCCCGTTCCCCCCTGCTTGTTCACATAGTACATTGCCACTTGATTGTCCGTGCGGACGAGGACAACCTGATTCTGCAATATGTGAACGAAAGCTCGAAGTGCTAGGAAGATGGCCCGAAGCTCTAGCACGTTGATATGACACCGACGGTCCTCTGCAGACCACAGGCCCTGCGTGCGAAGACCGTCGATGTGGGCTCCCCACGCGTACTCCGAGGAGTCCGTGGTCAGAACCTTGCGAAAAGGAGGAGTGAGAAACAGTAGACCCATGGACAGATTTGAAGAGTCTGTCCACCAACGCAGCGATTTCCGCAAAAGCGGAGTCACCGAAATGAGGCGAGACACCGGATCGCACTCCTGACGCCACTGGGAAGCGAGGGTCCACTGAGGAATCCTCAGATGCAGCCTTGCAAACGGCGTGACGTGAACCGTCGATGCCATATGACCGAGCAGCATCATCATGCGCTGGGCTGACACCACCGACAGTTGAGAGACCTGACGGCCCATCCGTACCAAGGCTTCCAACCGCTGGGGCGGAAGGTAGGAGCGCAGGCGCACCGTGTCCAGCACCGCACCTATAAATTGAAGAGACTGAGCGGGGCTCAACTGAGACTTTGGAAAGTTTATCTCGAACCCGAGGCTTTGCAGGAAGGCAATAGACTGTCGGGTCGCTGAGATAACCCCCTCCCTGGTCGGGGCTTTGATGAGCCAATCGTCCAGGTAAGGGAACACATGGAGCCCACGAGACCGCAGGGCTGCCGCAACCACCACCATGCACTTCGTGAAGACTCGTGGGGACGCGGCCAGGCCGAAGGGTAGGACCCTGTACTGGAGGTGGAGGTCCCCCACCTGGAATCGTAAAAATCTTCGGAAGGCGGGGTGCACCGGAACATGAGTATATGCTTCCTTCAAGTCGAGGGAGCACATCCAGTCCCCCTCTTCCAAGAGAGGATACAAAACCGGGAGAGATAGCATTCGAAACTTCTCCCGGGCCAGGAATTTGTTGAGCTTCCTGAGGTCCAGTATGGGGCGCAGGTCCCCGGTCTTTTTTGGGACCAAAAAGTAACGGGAGTAAAACCCCGTACCCCACTGGTCCTTGGGGACCGGTTCGACCGCCCGAAGCACCAATAGTGACTTGGCCTCGGCCAGAAGGGTCGGTAGCTGCGATCGGTTGCAAGAGGCTAGACTTGGGGGATTGTCCGGTGGCGAGGACACAAAGTTGAGCGAGTAGCCCTCGGAGACGATCCGGAGCACCCAAGCGTCTGAGGTAATCTCGGTCCATGCCTCCCGGAAGAACCGAAGACGCCCCCCGATAGGAAGGGGTTCCTGTGAGATTGCGGAGGGGAACCCGCCCCGTCCGCTCATCCCGTCAAAAGGAAGGCGCGGGCTTAGAAGGGCCCTGCGCCGGGGCTTGGGTTTGCCCCCCTCTGCCTCGCTGAGACGGACGTCTCGGAGGTGGCCTCGAGAAAGCCGGGGTCGACTTCTGAGGATATCGGCGCGGCGGAGGCCGGAAAGGTTTCTGCGGCGGGGGCCTAGGTTTGGGGCGGACCAGGGATGCTAACGAGCGCTCCTGCTCCGACAACCGCTTGGTCGCCGCATCTAATGACTCGTCGAATAACTCGGACCCCACACAAGGCAAGTCTGCAAGACGTTCCTGCAGGTTTGGGTCCATGTCGAGGGTGCGAAGCCAGGCCAAGCGGCGCATGGCCACTGCGAAGGCCGACACCCTCGAAACCAGCTCAAAGGCGTCGTACACTGCATGAAATAGGTACAACCGCAATTGAGACAGGTTGGACATAAACTTATCGAATCCTGCTCTTTGGGAGTCCGGTAACGAGTTTCGATATTGAGGAAGGTCCTTCACCATGCCACGCAAATAGGAGGAAAAGGTGAAGGCGTAATTTAGAACCCTGGTGGCCATCAGGGAATTTGAATAGAGGCGACGGCCAAACTTGTCCAGGGTCCGCCCCTCCCTGCCGGGTGGAACCGCCGCAGAAACCCGTGAGGGCTGAGATTTTTTAAGGGCAGACTCCACCAGAAGAGACTGGTGGGAGAGCTGCGCCTTTTCGAACCCTTTAGGGGCCACTGTCCTATACTTCGCTTCCATTTTTGAAGGTACAGACGTGACTGTAAGAGGGTTTGACAAGTTCTTCAACCAGGTTTGCAGAAGGACTCTGTTGAGGGGGAGCCTAGGCACCTCTCTAGGAGGGGTGGGAAGGTCCTGTTCCTCCAAAAATTCTTTGGAGTACTGAGAACCTACCATCAGGTCAATCCCCAGGGCTCGGGCCATGTCCTGAACAAAGGAGGAAAATGAGGACGGCCTGGCCTGGGGAGACGGGGTTCTCGAACGCCCCACTGAGGAGAGGGGGGAGGCCTCATGGGAATAATGAGGATCCCTAACTGACCCCGAATCCCAGGATCCCCTCTCCAAGGCCCTCGAGGGGGAAGGAGAAATTTTCCTCCTCGCAGAACCCTTTGGCGAGGACCCCGGGGTCCGAGGGACACTCTCCCTTTTCCTCGGCGAGGCGGCTCGGGAAGACTTCCCATGAGGTGAGCGGAGGAGCCTCGGGTTGTCGAGGCGCAACTCCGACACCTGCAGCGCCTCGCCCCCGAGCGGCGAGGAACGATCGCGCCGAGGCGAGCCTCGGGGCCGCTTAGACTTCCTCGATCGGCGCCTCGTCCGAGGTCGCGTCGAGGGCGAGGCGTCCCGGGAAGACCCGGAGGAAGAGGAGGAAAGCCGGCGCACTCTGCGCAACTTTTCCTTGGGCCTCACACTCCGCTCAGGTGGCTCCCCCGAAGTCGAGGTCAGGGGCAGGGCCGAGAACGAGGTTAAGGGGGCCACAGTACCCGAGACCGAGGTCACCGAGGCCGGGGCTCCCGAGGTCGAGGGAGCCGAGGTCGGAGCCTCCGAGGCCGGGGGCGAGGCCGCCGGAACCGCAGCACGCTGCAACACTTCCAGGGCCCCCGTGAGCTCCGATGAAATCAGGGCTCGAAGGAGTTCCTGGAAGGCCGGAATCCCCACGAAGGTGGGGAGTTCCGAGTCCGGGGCACACTCCCTGGAGGGCGACCTCGGTCTCGAGTATTCCCTCGGGGTGTGCGAAGTCGAGGTCCGAGGCGGGGCCGGGGTCGACCCACCCGCCTTAGCCTGAGTAGAGGATGGCTTCTTTGCTGAAGGGGATGGAACAGAGGACTTACCCGAAGCCGGCTTCCCTGACGAGGCCTTAGAAGACGAGGGCCGAGGCGAAGCCGAGGCCCCCGAGGACGCCGAGGCCGGGGCCGAAGCCGAGGCCGACGTCGAGGCCTTAGGCGGCGCGTCGACGGCGAACAATTCCGCCATTCTGGCCTTACGGCGACGGAGGGCCCTGTTCTGGAAAGTCGCACAGCGATCACACGACGCTGTCGGATGATCCGGCCCAAGACAGACAATGCACCACCGGTGAGGGTCAGTGATGGAAAGTAACCTCTCACACCGGCTGCACTTTTTAAATCCCGTAACAGGACGGGACATCAACGAAGATGAAGGCCGGGAACGGACGACGTCCCGCGGCCACGGCTTCCGGGAGCCCCCGGAGCCCAACGAAAAACAAAATATTTTTTTTTTTTTTTTTAAAGAAAGAAAAGAAAAGAAAGCAGCACCGCGAACTAATTCAATGAACAGAATCAACGAAACGCGGCAGCTAGAAGGCAAAACACTGGAGCTCAGATCCACAGGGCTTTCTGGCTCCGCGGAAAAAATTGAACTGAGGACCACGAGGTGGGATGCGCCCTCTAGTGGGCGAGAAGGCATGCACATGCGTGGTGCAGTGTGCAAACTTGAAACTTCTAGCAAGTTTGCTTGAAAAGCTGTCCGCGCTGGGGCTCCGTAGATGACGTCACCCACATGTGAGAATATCATGCCTGCTTGTCCTGGGATAATACTGCTCTATAATCATTATAGAGCAGTATAATACTCAATGATTATACTGCTCTATAATGATTATAGAGCAGTAAAATCATTGAGTATAGCACATTGATTGAATGGCTGAGTCTCACCATAGATGACTCAATCAGCAATTTATTTAAAGAAATTAAGGGACAATTTTTTTTTCATAGTTTTTATTGACAACTTGACAACTAAGTGGAGTGGCACCTACAAGTTAGGCATCGCTGTGCGCCATTTAAAGAATCAGGCCCTTAGGGGGATATTCTATAAATGGCATGGAAACTTAAGTGTCAATAAACACCCAACGCCTAAGTTAATTGAGAAATGCCATATACAACAGCGCAAAATGGTAACAATAAAGCGACTACTGGTGCCTAAATAAAAGGTGCCAGAATCACACCTATGTAGGTACTTTATGGCGCTTAAGGCCACTATAGATGTGGCTAACGCCAGAAGTGGTATTAAGCGCCATAGATAGGTGCCAGAAATGTAGGCCTGGAAAACCCTGCCTACATTTCTGGCGCCTTTCTTTCACGGAGGCGCAATTCTCTATAGGGCACCATCATGTGATTGACATGCAATTAGAAGCATTTTAGGCGGCCACTGGTATCAGTGCCTTAGAATCCGGGCCTTAGTGTCCCTCAATCAATAAAAATCTCATTAATCTCTCTAGTGTGGATTTTATTCTTCCCCTGGTCAATTTGCTGATTTTAAGTTGACCTCAGTCATTGTATTTGTTTATATCTGGTCTATTTACTACTGTTTTGCTGTTAACAAAATTGTAAGCTCTATGTTGAATTGTACTTGCTGCACACGGCCTTGGGTGAATCTCTTCATAAAGGTGCTCAATAAATCCCAATTAAAAGACAACATGACATCACACAAAGCTGAGAGGCTTGGAAGCTGCAAATGCTAAATGATAATAATAAAAAAAGAAATCTACTACAGAGAGTTGATACTCTTGTACCTTGTTTACTATGGAGATCATCTTATCCTGTAGCAGCATGCTGAACCTTTATATAAAAAAACACCACCATGAATAAAGAAAATCTGTACCACTTTAAGGCATGTAAATAAATTAGTTTAAATAATACTGTTCCACACAAGCTGTAATTTCCTTGATCAGTTCATTTTAACCTTAGGAGGTTTCGGTAATGGTGTTGTGTTAAGTTCTGTAATGAATTTAAATTAACTGGAAAGGCTAAGCCGGAGGAAAAGAGGCAGCCAGGTTGCACTTCCCACAAAAAATTTTTAATGCTTACAAGTACAGTCAAACCTTGGTTTGCGAGCATAATTTGTTCCAGAAGCACGCTTATAATCCAAAGCACTCGTATATCAAAGTGAATTTCCCCATAAGAAATAATGGAAACTCAGACGATTTGTTCCACAACCCAAAAACTTTAATACAAAATACTATACGTACTCGTATTGCAAGGCCTCACTCGTTTAACAGTCACTACACTCCCGCAGCTTCAGAGAGAGAACTATCGGCTCAATTGTGATGATGTGATGTGTATATTCGCGATGTACTCGTATTGCAAGACCTTACACTCTTGCAGCGTCACAAAGAGAGAGAGAAAGAGAGAAGAGAAGAACCATCGGCTCAGTTGTGATAATGTCACACGTGTATATACTGTATGTACTGGTATTGCAAGACATTGCTTGTATATCAAGTTAAAGTTTAGTAAAATGTTTTGCTTGTCTTGCAAAACGTTTGCAAACCAAGTTACTTGCAATGCAAGGTTTTACTGTACTTTGTAATAATTGTGCTTCTCTCCCTCTGTTTTTGCAATCCGAAGGGACTTCAGTAAAGACACACTTCAAATCTCTGGCATGTCTAGGGCCAGTGCTGAGAGGGGAAGGCAACTGAGCTGATTGCCTTGGGGTCCAGCACCACA